>NW_012146190.1:2924200-2957506 GCF_000956105.1 Propithecus coquereli | reverse complement strand
AGGCTGAATTTTGATAGAGACCTATTTAGACTAGAGAGGCCCGTCTCTCAGATAAATATAGGCCACATGAATTACACGAAGAAAAGAAAATTGTTCAGGAATGTGAGGTGGGTCCCATGGAAGGATAACGTCTGTTAGGAGAGCCCATCTTGCACCCAGACCAAGTTACTCCTGAGCATTCTTTGAAAGCACAATTTAATACAATTCAGTAGGGTCTTTATTTCCCTCCAGCAGGCTGGCAGCTCCCACCGCAGCTCTTCTGGGAGCCATGGTGTGGGAAATGAGGGAGGCCGTGGCCCTGTGCTGTCAATGGGGAGTTGAATTTCCAAGCCTAGAGAGGGTCAGTAAGGCTTGGTTGGCCCTGTACGAAGGTATGAATGCCATCACATCCAGAGTAGCATAATAGTTCTCTGTGCCCTCTCTGAATGCAGAACAACTCCAGGGAGCAGGGGAGGGACTCTCACGCTTTTCCCTGATGACAGAAGGCCAGCCTTATGAACAATAAACCGTCCAGAACTCATGTGGATTCGAAAGGCTGTCAAGTGATCTATTGAGAGGTCACTCTCAGGTAGCAGGTCCGATTGCCCAGAATTCGCATCAGACAAACTCACTTGCCATTTCTCCTCTTTCTCATGGACTGGGCCTCTGTGGAGCCCAGTGAAGTATACAGTAGAGCAGCAGCCAGTACTTGCTGTTCTCTAGAAACAACCAAGAAAATCCTGCAGACCAACAACCATTGGAGAGTCAGCCTGGGGACCCAGCACAGGCAAGCAGAACATTTTTCTTCACAACTGAAGTCAAGAGGAAAGGGAAACGTAACAGAAGAGAAGTGCTTCTGTGAAAATGGAAGCAAATAAGAACCGAAGACACACTCATGGGAAGAACTAAACTAATAAAGGCTTATTGGATGCCAACTTTATGACCAGCACTTTATAGGAAAGGACGAGAATAAAAAATATAAGATGCAGTCTCTGCCTTGAAAAAGTTTACAGTCTCAGATAACAAAAGTGCCAAAACCATGGAAAATGAAATAACAATAGATGATTTATGAAATAAGATAAATGATGTCAGATACACGATGGATGGATAGATAGATATTAGTTATTATGTGCCATGCACTCAAATGAATACATATATTTCATTTTAATCTTCACAATAACTCAATTATGTATTTATATCCATTTTAAAGATTGACAAAAATTCAATCTTAGGGCTGTTTTCAAAACTCTACTAGTAAATAGTAGAACTGAGATTTGAATCCCAATATAGCTCCATAAACGCTCTTTCCGAGTTTAATGGTGAGGGTGAGACCTAACCTCCTCTTAGATCTGGTGATTCCTCTTCTTAGGTAATGAGCTCTTTCTGATTTGTCATGTTTCTTTTTTCACAGTGCTGACAGATGGCTCAGTGCCAGGTTCTCAGCTCTATCTATCCCTATGATTAGCAAATTCCTGTTATGTGATTAATTTTGTTGCAACTGTTCTTTTTCATGTTTTTATAATTCCTTTTTGGAAGGAAGCAGGGTCTGCATAAATAAATTCGATAGAATTGACCCCAAAGCCCATGTTGTGTCTATCGTATCATGCCTGCATTAAAATAACAGGTCTCAGCAACAGTCAAAATACAAAAGCTGAACAAGATTTGTTGCTGAATATGTGGATCAGACAAAAAAAAAATTGCCATAAACAGTCACAGAAGGAAAGATTCTTTCACCCTCAAGTGGATGGATTCAGGGACACAGAGAGGTGGGATTCCAATTAGGCCACCAAGGGCTGAGGGAGGCAGGATGGAAGCAGGGCCAGAATTCCCATGTCCTTAGTAAAAATAGCAGAAAGGATATAAAAATTAAAAACCAGCAAATGAAAACAATTCAGGCTTGCTGCATGGTCTTCAAAGTCACTGTTTCCGTTTCATTTTTTCTTGCTTTAAGGAGGTTTAGGGGGTCTCTATTTTGTATTTGTTGAATTCAAATCAATACCTATTTTCTTTTTTGGTGGGTTTTCCTTTTCTTCCTCTGACAGCCTTCCCTCTAGGCAGAAACTCTGATCCTAAAGGTGAAGTGGCAGGTGGTCTTGCCATTCCCTAGGCAAAGGAATCGCAGCAGTGTTCGGACAGGTCACCCTGATGGTTTTAGCCATAGCAGTGCATTTCAAGAGTCCTTTCCCTTCCATATGCTATTGTGAGAATGCTCAAGTTTCCTTAGGAATATGGAATAAAACTCTCCCTCCCTCTCCTTGCTACTCTGCTGAGAATTCTTTAAGGCCAGGGGAGAGCAAAACGGTGCTGACTGCCCCACTCCCTCACCTCATCCTGTTGCCCAACCGGACTCAGGACATGCAGGTGAAGTAAAGAGGCAACTGGCACAACACAGATGTTCCCCATATTCCCATAAGCCCCAAAAGAGAACTGCCCCAGCAGGCATGGTCTTTAGGGCAAAACTACTTGCTTAGCCTCTAGGAGCAATTCCAACTGAAAATTTAAGAAAGCCCATAGCCCAGGCTCTGTAACCATTTGTTTATTTGGCATTTTTCCAAGTGCCAAAAAGTCTATCATATGTAAGTTTCATGACTTTGCCAGCATAAACCAACACCTTCTCTTAAAGTAATACTTTTCCTCTTCATTGCCGTCATCAAGGAGCATTTATTAAACACCCATCTGCATGTGGTACCGGGTACAGTACAGCACAGGGGCTGTTTTCTGCTTGAGTTATAACTCTGCCTCAACAACTCACTTCCCTTTCTTCACTTTATTCGAGACACAGTGAGTCAACCTTTACCTCCTAGAGAGCAGAGGCCATAGGATCCAGAGCGTGCACAGAGAGATTTCACCAGGATCCAGGAGAACGGGCCCTTCTCAGCCTGGCACCCTAAAGTAGATCTGGCACATGAAGATGTTTTTCATGGTTTCGAAGGGCTGTTCTCCAAGATGAGATTGGAGATGCAAAGCGGCACAGCAAAGGCTGTATTCAGTCTCTTTCTTCTCTTTCTTTCCTTTCGTCACTGACTTGAAAAAATTATGTAGTATATGATACATACTACAGAACGTATGTAGCAAATATATGAATTACGAAGTATAATAACAAAACAAACATTATGAACCTACAACAAACTTAAAACTAGAGCTTTGCTCTTAACGTTGAATCCACCTGTGGGCTTCCTCCACCCCCAACCCTAAACCTTTCCTTCTAGAAGGTGAACATTGTACTGAATTTGGTGTTCACCTTTGATTTGCCTTATGATTTTAGCATATATATTTATAAATAAGAAATATATTATTTATTTGCTTTTTTATAACCAAATAAAAACCTCGCTTGGTTTTGAGTTTTATAAAAGGAGTCTTAATTTGCATTTCAGCTTACAAATGAAGTTAAACATCTTTTCTTATACACATTTTCAATTCATATTGTCCCTTCAGTAACATATCTCTTCCCCCTTTCTTCTGTTGGGTTGTCTCTTTTTAGCTGATTTGTAGGAATTGTTTTGTGGATTCCAGAAATCAATCCTATTCATTATATGTCAGGCAAATGCCATCTCCTTGTGTGTTCATTTACCTTATGGTGCCTTTGAACATGAGTTCCTGATTTAATGTAATTAATTTCTTTAATTAGGTTAGTGTTTTCTGTGTGTTATTTGAATATATGTTTCTTAACCGAAGGATGCAAATCATCTGATACTTTCTTAGAAATGTTTTGCCTTTTATATGTGTACATTAGTTCAACTAGAATTGATTTTTCTTTCCAGTGTGAAAATAGAACTCGAGTTTCATTTTTTTTCATATGGATAATTAACTTTCTCAGTACCATCTATTAAATACTACCTTCCTTCCTGGTCATTTGCAATGCTATCTCTGCCACATAAAGTTCCATACGTAGATCTGCAGATCTGTTTCTGGGCTGTCTATTGTCCTTATTTAATTTAATTTGTAACTTCCTATGAAAATGCCACATTATAGTAATTATAATAACTATATGCCTGGTTATCTGGTAATGCAAGTCTTTTCAATGTTCACTTCTTGAACAGGGTGTGGGTTCTCCTTGGGACTTTGCTCTTTCATTTAAATATTAGAATTATCTCATCAAGTTCCTAAAAACCACTGTTGAGATTTTAATGAAAGTTGTCCTGATTCTGTAATTCAATTTACAGAGAAGTTATAAGTTTAAAATATTGAGGCATTCTATACATGAAATGGTATATTTCTCTATTTATTTAGGTCTTCTTGGTGACATTCAATAGTTTTATTGACATGCAAAGAACAATTTTCTTCACACAGATCTCATGCATCATTTGCTAAATGTATTCTTGAACTTTGTTGCCATGCCATTAGTATCTCTTTTTGTGTGCTATTTTCTGTTTGCTGCTGCTTTTAGAGATCCAATCTTTATCCTTTTATTTTCATATCATTACACTGGCAAGGACCTCCAGTGGTGAATGGAAGTTGTGGGAGCTGACATCTTGTCTAACTCTGATTTTAAAGCAGTGAGCCCCAACCTTTTTGGTGCCAGGGACTGGTTTCATGGAAGACAATTTTTCCACAGACAGGGGAAGGGTGGGGTGTGAGGGTTGGGGTGGGCAGAGGCAGAGCTCAGGCGGTGATGGAAGCAATGGAGGGTGGCTGTGAACAGGCTGCCTCACCTGCTGTTCACCTCCTGCTGTCCGCCCCCACCTCATTTCCTAAGTTTCATGGAAGACAATTTTTCCATGGACCAGGGTAGGGGTGGGGGGCAACAAAGCTCTACAGCCCAGTCCCTAACAGACCATGGACTGGTTCCTGTCCATGTCCCCAGGGTTGGGGACTGCAGTTTTAAAGTAAATACCTCTCATATCTCACTGTTAGGAATTATGTTTGATATTATATTTAGGGCAGATACTATTTATAAAGCTAAGATATTTTGATGTATGCCTAATTTGCTGAGAATTTTCTGTCACTTATAAGCATCACTAAGGGATAGCATCACTCCAAGAGCTGCCACTAAGCAGCAGCACAAAAGAGACCACTGGTGACAGTAGTTGCTTGACGAAAGTGAGGGACCTACTCCTGTGGATAATTGTTTGGTGACTACATTTGATACTTTATGAGTATTTTTTCATCCAATTTAAGAAAGCCTTTCCTAAGTCTCTCCAAAGTAGGATCAAGAAGATTATACCTGGTCATTGGTCTTTTGGAAAATTGAGTGTGTACCTGGCTCCCTCCTTCAATGTAGCAACATAAAACCCAACCATCCTGAAAGGGTACCATAACGGTTTGGTGCTAAGCAACCCACACTCCAAAAGAATCCAGTCTCTTCCCGCTATCCTAGTTTTATTCTCCCTTGGATTCAAAATGTAATAAACCACTTTCCAAATCAAAGGATGAATCAAACTTTATTTTTTTAAAAAGGAACTCTGCTGGAATTTTATAGCTATAATAACTTTCTCAATATTTTCATTACCTGGACATAACAGAGAAAATGAAAATGTCAAGTGGATTCTCAGGTCATTAGAGTCAGCACCAGAGTCTATTGCATGCCCCTGAGATGCGTGTAATTGCCTGCAGTAATATGCACCTTGTCATGTTTTGTTGCTGCAGCCATTAGTGACTCTTGACTGTTTCATAACAGTCTCCCACTTGCTACAACACAACTGAGCTTGTTGCAGTCCCAACATTTGCAACAACATTATTAGGTGCTGAAGACAAGACAAGGAGCAGGGCCCCAAAGTTTTGCAAACGCCACATTTCCAAGCCAAATAGAAGAAAAGGAGAAATGATTTACCATGAGGCCTGCACAGTAGCTTCCCACCCTCAGTACACCAAAGCCCATATTTGGTGAGTTGGCTTCATGTTACCCCCTTTTCACACATACTTACAGACTGGCTCCACATGCTCACATCATGAAAGGCTTAGAAATGTCCAAAAAGCTCTTCTTTCGAACAGATATACTGTGAAAAACCAACTGGACATAGAGCACTTCAGGATCCCATGGCAGGTGTATTCATCTCAGATAAGCTGCATATCTAGCGTATTTCATGTTATGAATGAATCCTGAAGGCACTAAACCGAGCAAGGTGCAAGCTCAGAGACAGGGAGGAAAAGCTTTCCCGGAAGACTCTCGGAAGACTCTAGGGTGTCATGGGCCAGGATCACACATGCCCTTTCTGCAAGAGGGGCTGGGAAAGCAGTGCTGGCCGTTTATAGCCCATCTATTGGGAGATTAGTACTGGTGTCAAGGAAGAAATATGGGGCAGACAACCATATGACTCCTTCTGCATACTTCTCGTTTTCTTTCTTTCTTGAAAAAACAAAAACCTGCCTGCCAAAATACAATTAGTACATTCCTCCCTGGACTCGTTCTAGTTTGCACATCCTTGAACAGCTTCACTTATTGCTGTCTTTTCTCCTCTTTCCTGTGTTTATTTCACCTCCTCGACAGTCCTATCCTTTTCATTTTGGTGATGGTGGTGGGCGTTATCTAGGATGCTTGCAGGGTAGCAGAAATAGCCCTAGACTTGGCAAATGAAGTTCTGGGTTCAAGAATCTGCCCCACCTCTCATTAGCCACGTGATCATGAACAAGGCTCTCGGACTGTGAGCCTCATCTGTAAGGAGGAAATAACGATTCCCGTTCAACTGATTTATGGAAGTAATCGTGGGGGCCAAATGAAGAAAGACGTGTAAAATTGTTTCATCAGCTGTCAAGGGTTATGCATATATTAAATGAGCTGCTAAAACATCCTAGGATCCTTGTTTGCAGCCAGAAACCGCTAACTTTAATTGTCTCTTCTCATCCAACACATGGCGGTCATTTTGAAAAATAAACTTCTTAATGCGAGTCAGAGACTTCCAAACATTGGCTGGAAAGAAGACAATGCGTTCCCATGTAAAGGGCATCTGAGCAGCTGTACTTCAGAATCAGAAACTAGGGGCATCATGGCCGCTCCCCTCCTGACTACACTGCCATGGACAGGTCACTATAGCTAGTTAGTTGAGTAGGCACTGTCAGGACGGGAGCATGCTACAGCCTTGGAGACAGGCTACGGATGGTCACCTATTTGGACCTGGGCACTCTCTTTCCAGAGGTTTTCTCCTTCACCCAACCCTTCTCCATGATCTACGTAGTTCACTTAGGACACTGAGCTCCTGTCTTAAGGTCCAGGTGCCTTTTATGGCCTCATAAATTGGTCCCCCGTGGAGCAGGGCTGACTCTAAGCAACGTCATAAATTCCATTCAAACACTAAGCATGGCCCCTCTTCTTTGAGTATTTACCTACTATATTCTTGAAGTAAATATATCTTTCTCGATCTCTATCCATATCTATATAAATCTACTACATACTAAGAAGAGGGAGACGCCTCTGGGCTCCAGTGTGGGGATTATATGAGAACACTATTCAACTCTCGTTGAAGGTGAGGTACAGCAAGTACCAAGAAGCCTGCAAGGTACTCAGAACTTTTGTATCAAATTCAAAACAACAAGGGAATGAATCCAGGCAGGAACATCAAACAAGACTTGCAATGGTCTAAGGAAAGTGGTGTCATGTTTACAAGCTGAAGAAGCAGCGTGAGCCAAGGTTCAAGGTGGAGAAGCAGAATCCCGTCCGAGGAAGGGGAGCGCGTGTCGAGTGTACGCACAGAGAGCAGGTGGATTACGGAGAGGTAGGGGGCGGAGGTGAGGGTGCCGCGTGTCAGGTTCTTGTTTTCACACACCCGCTCTAGCAGGAAAGGGCATTTTCCCTTCTCTTTCTCCTCCTGTCCCTTCAGAATCTTGGAGTCCCAGTATCCTGTCCCACAGCCTTCCCCACTCACCAAAACATGCCATCGGGGAAAGATCTAATGTAGGTGACTTATGATTGGGCAAGGAATGAAGGCAGACTAATACTTCATTTTAAACCATGGCTCAATTATAGAGTAAAAGGCATTGTTTCCTATCAAAGAAGTTCTAGGAACCAAGATGAGGGGACACCACATTCCTCAGCAGACTGAAAGCCAGAGGCATTAAGAGTATGTCTAAATTCTAGCCCCAGTTTTATGACTTATTTGTCACACGGACAAGTCATCTAACCTCTCTGCACTTCAGTACCCTTGTCTCTAGTAAGAAAATCCCATCTGTCGTGCCTGTATTGCAGGGCGGCTGTAAGACTCTGAAAACAGCCCACAGAAAGATAAAGCTCTCTGGTGATGAAGATGTCCCACCACTCCTGGAGTCTCTGGCTGCTCCAGGGTATCCTCAATGACACGCTCACCAAGAGGCTCAGATGGGGAAGATGGGTAACCTTCAGACACTCCTCCATTGCCTTAAACCTTCTCCCCACCCAGGGGTTCCCAAATGCACAGGACTCTGGCCTGTACTGGCCCAATCTAGGCCCCTGGCACTCTGCATTTTCCTACAGCACTTCGGGAGGGTTTGCATGGCAATCAGAGCCAATAATGCAATTGGACCTTGTCCTTTCTTTCACAGCTGCTGACTGTGGGAATGCACTGACCAAGCAGACACCAAGGAAACCGCACTTGAACTCTGACCTACTTTCTTATCTCAGCTCTACCCTTGCCTACACGTGGAAACTCCGGTAAATTACTCTGTCTCTTTGAACGTGGTTTCTTCTATAAATTGGAAGTGGCATCACCTGTCCTGTCTACCTCGCACACCTAAGACATGTTTTGCAAAAGTATGCCATTACTTCTGTTTTTAATTCCAACAGAAGAGCCTTTTGGGCACTCTTGGAAGCATGAGACTTCTTTTGCAGTATCTCCCAGTGCTGTGTCCTCAATGACAGCTTCCCCAGTTTTCCGTGCAGAATTACTCTCCACCCTGTGCATCTTCAAGCATTTCATTAGTTCCTCTGATATGCATCGCCTCATATTCCAATTGCACGTGTGTGTGTCTCTCACTAAGTTGTCAAAGCCCGAGAGACCTACGTTTTTCACCTTTGAATCCTCAGAGCCTGGCACTGGCCCTGAACATTGTGTTTCAGCAGAAAATATTTGAACGAAAGAGTTTTCAGACAGTGGTTTTATTCTGGACTTCTTTCTGGCTGTAGGCCATCCCTGGCTTGGAGACAGAAACTTTGTAAAGGCTGGGTCTGGAGCTCCAGAAGGTAAATCCAGAATATTATGATAGGATGGGGACTGACAAATGCAGTGCGGCCCATTTTATATTCTGCCTTTCTTTGTCCTCAGGGCTCTAAGGCAGAGCTGTCCTCACTTTTTCTTTTTCTTCTGTCTTAGAAACTTTGTCCCGAAGGCATTTCTAATTGAAACACTGGAATTAGAAATTAGGCCACATGATCACATTGATGTGTCCACTGCAGAAGACCTGCCAATAAATTACTCAACAGCACCACACCGCCGCTCGCTCAAGGCTCCATTAAATACACGACACTCTACTTTCAGATGCCAAGAGGCATAAACAAGATACTTCCATTGTAAAGCAGAGGAATGTGAAGCAGAGAAACCAAAAATTTTGCTAAAGTTTTTTTTTTCCCTCCCTCAGCGTGCTCTCAAGATGAAATGCAATTCAGCAGATAAAAATGGAACAATTTAAGAATGTTTGGTTCCAAAGCGTGAAACATGCAAAAATGTAGTCTGAAGAATGTCGAGCTGGGCTGGCAATCAGATTCACCAGCCGTTCTTGGGTACAACTTTCTAAAGGGAAGTACTGTTGGGATTCAGCTGAGCCAGACAAAGTCCCAGCGAAATTACCACTTGCTCCATTGCTTTTCGTAGTAAGAACGCCCTGTAATGGTTCGTAATCATATTGCACAACCCTGTGTCTAAAGACATGGTTTATTAAGGAGGGGATGGTCACTGATGTATTCCTCTATGTGATAAAATGCCTCTTGCTAAAAGCAATGAGGACAAATGGAATATTACAAATGATTCTGAATGCTGGAGAGAGTTAAAACAAATTGGATGTCTGTGCCTCCTGTTGGGTTGCCATTCTTTGTAATAAAATTGTCTCCTGAGAGGAATGTGTGCTGTTTGAGATTTGCAAGACATGCCTGTAAGCTCCTGCCCAACAAATCAGAATTCTTTTTATCATGTGCAATTGCTATATTTCAAGAAATAATTTATGACACCACTACAGATGGGGTTTCCACTATTGAGCATTTAGACTATGCTAACTTTTTTTATATGTTATCTCATTTAATGTGCTTAACAACCTTATTTTCAGATACGACTATTATGTCCATTTTATTAATGAGTAAAACTGAGGCTTAAAGAAGCTATGTAACTGCTTCAGTACCACACCAGTAAATAGCAAAATTGGTGTTCTAACTTGCGTCTTATTAATTCCCAAGCCTACCATTCCCATTTTATGGATGAAGACACCAAAGCTGAGAGAGCTTAATAGCTAGACCACAACTGGTTATATTGCAGAGCTGGGATGCAAGACCAGGTGTCTCGGACTCCAAGCCAAGCTCTTTTCCCATCATATGACCGTGAGGCAACCTGTCTTCCTTAAAATCCTCTGAGTGGGTAGATGGGGGTAGGTACCTCTCAGCTTTCTCCAAGCTCCAGCCTCTTCAGTTATTTAGTTTCCTGTAAAGAGTTCAGCAGAATCCTGACTGCTGAGAGAAAAGTGGCTCTGTCATTCCCACAGAGCCACCCAGTTGTGCCTGTTCTGGGGTCACAGACCTTGTTGCCTCCATATATCCAAAAGGAGGTTGGAGTAAGTTGGATGTTTGCAAAGCCGCAGGAATCTTGCCAGAGGCATCAATGTTTGCAAGTCCATGACTCAGCCCTTACAGAGTTCATGTATTTAATAAATATGTTTTGGCAGCTTACTCTGCATCAGCAGTGAGGCAGGCTGTAGGGACATAAAAAGAATAGATGTGGGTCCTGCCCTCAAGCATGAAAATAATAGCTGACATTTGTTGAGCACTTAGTATGTGCTGCACTTAGTTGTGTTGTACACACGTTAACTCAGTTAGTCCTCATACTTCCCATGATCAATATCCCCAATGGTCCCATTTTACAGATGAGGAAACTGAGGTACAGATTAAGTATAACTTTGCCACAATCTAGCGGGACAGAGACAAGCCTTGCACATATGGTAGGTTATGCGCTGGGCCTGAGGGACAGCAGGATGACATAGGGCTCACAGCACGGCTCTTAGTCCAGCCTTGGGGGTTAGGAAAGACTTTCTGGGGGACCACAGGATGGGTTGGAATTAGCCAGTGAAGAGGTGAGGCACGAGGGCCAGCATGTGTGAAGGAGAGGACAAGGCAGCTTCAGGTCCTGGAAAAGGTCGATGTGCCTGAAGCACAGAAAGAGCAAAAAATGAAGCCAGAGCGACAAGCCCTTTTGTCATGTGGCTCATCACCAGGGCCAGAGACCCTCTGCAAATGATCAGAACCAGAGGCTCCTCAAAGTCGTGAACGTGATCTAGACTGTAGCAATCAAAAGTAGGCAAGCACGATCAATGTCATGTCTCTCCACGATACTGCTTTTTAAAGAGTGGAGTATTTTTTCTCCCTTCAACTCAGGTTAATTCTGGGTGTCTAGTTTTTTCCTCCAGCTGTGATGGTGAGAGGTATTGGGGGAAATAATATTTTTGTCACCCAGAACATCATTCACATCAAGCTTCTCATGATATGCTGGCCTACCAGCCTCATTCGGGTAGGCACACCAAGGGGTACTCACCTCTGTGCATACTCTGATTCCTCTCCAGACCCCCCTAAGAACAGGGCCCCGAAAGGTGTCAACCCACTGTTTATTACTCATGAAACAAATTCCCCAGCTCTTCCCTTCCAAAAAAAGGGGCCCAATAAAATCTTATTACAAGATCATATGTCTATATTTCGCTTCTAAGAATATGGAATGATTCATGAAAGCATCATCATTAAAAGTCCAGAGTAAAAAATGTCATGTCTTAATCTTTATAATCCAAGCACTACAAGGCACTTGAAATCTAGTACTGGGTGGTAATAATCACATGGCAATCACTATAGCATCAGGGATTAAAAGCATCCTCCCATGCTCAGCTGTGTCCCCCACCCATCCCTCCCATTATTCACGCCCCAGCTTGGAGAAGTTCTTGATTACCCTTGAGAAAGTCCAGGTGGACTTCTATCACTTCCCTACACTTGGTGGTCAGTGGTTACGAAAGGTTAGGCTCTGGTTTTTGACCCCAAGTAAGGACTAAAATGTGAGAGAATAGGAAAGATGAGAGCTACTTGGAGGCCCCAGTGGGACATCTCAAATCCTTCACCTCTGGTCACCTTGTTCTAAGTATATATACACTTTCCTAATCTCCCAAATTTGAGGTCCACTGGTTGAGGGTAGCTGGCTGTATGCTAGAGAATAAATGAAAATAGCCGATATTAAAAACCTAGTGTTTTTGCAAGTTGAACTTTAAAGATCCTTTTACTGGGGAAGTACAAAATGCAAATGGAAGCTGAATTAGGGTTAACAAATAAAATAAAATATTTTTAAGTTCCTGTCTATTTCTTCAATTCTTCAAAGCCATAATTCAGTAAAATCAAGTCATTAAGTCAAGTGGGTGGGTTTCAGAGTATGTGCTTGTTCTCTCCCCACAACCCCCACATGATGCCCCTCATATTTTCATCCAGGAAGTATCATTTCGGTGCCCACCTTGCACCAGTCAGTGTCCTAGGAGCTCCAAGGTAATCATGGCCCTGTCCTCTGTCACTGAGGGGACCTCAGCCATCTCAGGCAGTTACTAAAACCAGCCCCAAAGGTAGCCTGTGCAGAAGCCACAGACACCTACCTGTAACTGGTGGGCTGTCTTCCTCCTCTCCTCCCTCGTCTGCTAGAAGGGGATGTTAGAAGTTAGAAACTTCAGAGGGAGGAATGGTTAAGAAGTTTGCTAAGTCTGAGATTTTTCATTCGGTGATTTACCTGCATTCCCAGGTGATTTCCCCCATCCCCCCACACACACCCCAGTTCCTTGCATTTGGATTTTCTGAGCCCCAAACTTGCTAAAAGTTATGTCTTCAAACTTCTTTCTATAAAATTTGAAAACAGTTGGCTCCAAGAGCCCCCCTCATGATTGAATAATGCCTACAACTATGGTTTCCTAAGGATTTTACTTCAAATTGTTCTAAAAATGTCCTAGTGGGACTATTTTCTCTGTAACAACTGCCTTTGAAAAACAGAATACATGACACTCTATCATTTTCTAAATACATAAGCAAGATCTTTGGAGGTCTGCAGCTCCTCTGAGCCTCCAATCTCTCTCTTTTCCTACCTGGTAAGTATTTCTCATAATAAAAAAATTCAGGCCTTACTGTTTTTTAACCACAAGGACAACTTCCACTGCAATTCATACCTTCTGCGTCTATGAACACCTCGAAAATGGCTGAGGCAGGCAAAGCTCTTCAGAATCCAATCTCAGAGGTGGTGCAGGAGGAATGGGATTCCTTTCTCCCTTCATAACCTCAAGACAACTGGACGCTGCCAGTGGAATTCCTGTTAGCTATTCCCAGAGTTTGACCTCAGCCTGTTACAGAAACAATGTTTTCCATGAGGAGCTCTTGGTTAAGAAATTTCCTCTCACCCTAAGGGTCCAACAAAGCAGCGGTTTATAAACCCTCAGCCTCAATTCGAATAGTCTAGGCTGGACCATCCAAGCTGGCAACAGCTATAATTTCCTGGTAGCATTGCATACTGTGCACTCGGTTGTCATTTTATAGCTTGGAGATTTTTTTTTTTTAATAAAAATTGTGTTTGGATGAGAAGATGGTCAAATCCTTTTTGGAGCATACAGACAAGTTGTAGGGAAGAGATATCTCTCAGGCAGAGGGAAGGTAAGTACGAGGGGGTTCTCTCTGTAAGAGGAAGGAGGAAGATTTGCCAGCTTTTCAATAAAGAATGTCAAAATAGGCCTCTGGTTATTTTCTTGTTCACTCCCCCTCTGTGTCATTTTCTCCTGATAAGCTGAATTGTTGGGTGAAAATGACTGCTTCATCCCTAAGAAAGAGCCAAGGGAGTTATCTGATGCTGGGCTGTTTTCAGTAGCAGCTGGGAAGAGAGGAAGGGAGGGAGGGAGGAAGGAAGGGAAGGAGGGAAAAGGGAGGAAAAGGAAAAATCATGCTACAAGTACCTGAATATGGATGTATACTTATAAATAAAATTTTCTGGTTCTGTGCCTAAAGACCAAAATCATTTAGTAAATCAGTATTCACCAGAGAGCTGTGTATTAAATTACAAAATAAGAGGGCGCCCATCTATTCATGAGGATTTTCATTAAGAAGCATTCTATAACCACACAACGTAATATCCTGATGAATCCGCAGTAAATAAATAACAGGTACTATTTTCAGAAGTAATCACTGCGTCTCTTCCTTCCTTTCTGGTTTAGCATGTGCAGCGAAACTGAGTATCCGTCCTATTCTTTCCGCCACGTGCATTGCCTGCTACAACTCAGACAGGCTTCCTTACCGTTACCTTCACCTTGCTTTTGAAATATGTGGCCACCTCATCACCACTTTGGACCTGTTTTTACAGGATGCCAGTCGTGCTAACCCTCCAGTGGGCCCATTGCACAGCGCGCTGTGGTGTGAAGCCCTAATATTAGCATCTGAGGCTCCTCGGTGTTCATCATTCTATAGATGGGATGTCAGACTCATCTAGGTCATCCTGGCAGCTCCCCAGCCTCCAGCCCTTAGGGCTTTGAGCTCACTAAGGACCAAAATTTAACAGTTGCTGTTTTTTCTTTCTGGTTTTGCTATGGTGAATCACCCATAAAAATTTATTCCTGGGAAAGTCAACCCTAGTTTACAACTTACTGCTTATTTTACTTTACAGTGGACACTGTTTCCCCAGAAAGTGTCCGCACAGGCAAAATGTAGGGGTATGGAATGTGGGAGGCACTTTACCTGGCAACTATTTTGTCAGGAAAAGAGAAGCTTCTTTCTCAACAAAATTGAAATACATACTGAAGCAGGCGAAAAAGGTTGGGACGGGGAAACTGGATTGATCTTGTTTTCATTTTTGTGTCTTTTTAAAATGTAGAAACACTTGAGGAAAAACCTCGAGAGAAAAAAAATTGATCAATAATGATGACAGTAATTCATTCATTTAAAGCTGAAAATTTTTCTCAAGAAAGAAAAATTATTTAAAAATGGTCCACAATGTTCTATTCAAACAGCCCTTGTTTCATCAACCCAGTAAAGATGCTAGACTGTTCCTTTTTGCTTCTCTCTTCCCTGATAAGGGTGGGTGGCCCTTATAAAGCAAAAAATCATTTTGTAAAAGCAGCCTTGAATGATTTTTTTCCCCTCTTTGTTACTTGTGTGGGCTTTTTACCCTCGGGATCTTTTAATCCAATAGAACTCATTTAAAATAGATGAGAATGTTCTATCACCCAATCTAAATGCCTTTGGGAACAGAAGGAAGCTGTCATAATCACAAACTGTATGGCAAATACTGAAAATGGTCACGCAGCCTTTGCACAGCACGCTCTGGTTGGGATGAGGGATCGTAAAGACCGAGAATCCACAGCCAGGGTGAGTAATGCACATGTCCCAGGTATTCCACGGGACGCTAGGCCTGGTGGCTATCATAGAACCACAGTAAGACCTTGTAAGTTGAATCAGTGCAGTGAAATCCAAATGCCCTAATTTAAGAATCCTCCCTGTTGAGGCAGGGCACTGCGTCTCTTTTGTGGTCTCCTTGTTGCGGATGCGACGTGTCTACCACCTACTGCTTTGCTGAGGTCTGACCCTGTCTGGCACTATCAGCTTTCCCAATTATTTTTATCTGGATTCCTCCAATGTGTTTAGAGCACACAAATTTCCTAGTCCTATGCTATTTGCCAGATCTTTGATATATGACCTTGCTCCTGAGGAATTGGGTCTCCTAGTGTTCAACACCTTGCCTGGTTTTATCTCATTACTTGGCTCTGTGTTGCATGTGATCTGAGTCCGAGACATTCATTTTCATCTTGACCCCAAGATATACACACACAAATTGTTTGAGTACCTACTACTCACCAGTTATTAGAAGTTCAGTGGTGAATAAAACAAATCTCTTTCTTACCTTTACAGATCTCACTCTTCAGTGATTCAGACAGACATATATCACGTGCTCTCATACACATATAATTACAAATTATGATATGTACCATGAAAAGAACAAAGTGCTCTGTAATAGACTAACAGGAAAGGCCTTTCCAAGAGAATGTCATTAAGCTAAAACCTGAAGAATTATCAGGAGTCAAGTGGACAAAGAGCTTTCAAGGCAAGAAAAACAACATGGCCAAAGATCTGCTGGTGCGAAAGAGCTTGGCAAATGCAAGAAAATTAAAGCAAGTTAATGTGGCTGGAGAGCAGTGAATAGGGGAAAATGGAATGAGGTTGTAGTATTAGACAGGAACAAGTAAACAGAAGGCCTTCCCTATCAGGGTAAGAATTTAGTATTCTGGTCTAAGGTTGGGGAAGCCACTGCAGAATTTTAAGTAGTGGAATGACAGTGGTCCCACTTGTATTGTTCAAAGGTCAAGGGAAAGATTGGAAGCAAAGAGACCAGTAACAGAATATTGTCACTAACCATGAGACTGCTAATTTTGACCCTCTGGGTATCCGTAGAGTTTAGCCTGCTCCCAGGTGAGTCTTCAATCCTGGACCACGCCTCAAATTGGTTCTTCTCATCCTGGCTGTGTGTCTTCTCCTGCTACTCTCAGGTATTTGTGGAGCTCAGACATCACTGTGGCTTGTCCTCACTCAACAGAAAAAGCCAGCCCAGAAAAAAGACCAAGGCAACCAAATGTCACATTTTGAAGGAATTCTCTTTGTTTGCAACAATTTGTTCTTCTGCCACAAGAAAGACTTTAGGGATCTGTCATTTGCCCTTTTTCAATCCCCTTCCCCACCACCACTATAGAGTCAAAAGCCAGCACCAAACTGAGAATGAGAAGAGCAAATCTCTGGTCTTATTTTAGATGTTGCCCTGATTATAGAGGTGACAGAAATGTAAATGGAAAGTAGGATGGACAGTATCAAAACTGATTATGAAAAAACTAGTAAGATTGACTTTTGACAAAATTCAGAAACAGAATGTTTCTGATTCTGGCACTATGTCGCCGGGTAGAAACTTGAACCTCTGAGAGGTCAAATCCAAGAGGATAAATCCTTAAATAGAGCAGAAAAACCACATGACCTGAACGTCACACCTACAAAAGATAATCCCAGCTACAATCTCTCTCACAAATATTACTGAATCCTTACAGATACCAGGAGGTCCTTGGGTCAGAGGTGGTGAGAAGGAAACATTTATTTATTACAATCCTGGTTTATGGAGGGGAAATTTAGTGGAAATCCTTTTCCACAGTCAGGAAATTGAATAGTGTTGAGATCAGACTCAAAACACAAGGGTTTTTGACTAGAGGCCAGAGCAGTCCTGTAAGAATCCCCAGAGCCCATGGGTAGTAAATATTGGTAGAAGCCCACAGTGAAGGTAGCTGAATTGTGTGGACAGCATTTTACTCACTATATATCCCTTCGGTGTGCTGGGGGAGAGGCGAGGGGCTGACAAATAAAACATGTTGTGTGTGTGCACATGTGCACATATATGTTTGCTTTCTCTGAAAGAAGGGCAACGATATGCTCCAAAGTACAGAAAAGATAACATTTCTAAGTGACATCTCCTTCAAAATGCTGCATATAATCACCTTAGAAACAGATCCATTTTTTTCATGCTGAAAAGTAATAAATAACATTGGTTTAATTCATCCTATAACTTGTGTTATAAAACCAGTTGACTATCTGGTTAGCTAGAAGCAGTGTGAATTGCCTACTCATGGTAAGCTCCCCCTTTTATTAGCACTTTGGACACAGTTAAACCCAAGGGAGGAAAGAGACATTTCATCTTCAAGTTACCAACTCTTCTGTTTAATTCTTTTGTGACATATCATGTATTGATTCCAAATCTCAATTCTTCTTGACTCCAGCAGGAAATTGGAAGGAAAAAAATTGAGGTTTCTCTGGATTCCGTGTTCAGCTCTGATATCAGGAAAGAATCATAAAATGAAAGCACGTTGTTACCACTCTGAACCTAGGAGAAGCAAGAAAGAGACAGCAAAGGCCAAGACAGAGCTGGCAGCACAGCTCAAGCTGATGCATGGCCTTGGTCTGAGAGTCAAGGGCATTTACCCGAAACCAAAACGAATTGCTCACAAGACAGAATGTGGAACCCAGAAAAATTTCCAGCTCATCCTGGACAAGGACTTCATGTCTCAGCTTTATCATTTTCTTGTGATGTGGTGGCTTCCCATTAGTCAGACATGCCCACTGTAGCCATAAAAAATACCTTGTAATACAAGTAGGAATAGTGTTTGATTCATCTGAAACTCAGAAAATTCAGAATAGTGTATTTATAAAGTTGCAGGAAAAGCACCATTTAGAAGTTGAAATTTCGTCTGTAGAAGTAATCATTTTGTCCCTTTATTCTTGATCTAAATGACTCTGATATCACACCAAACAGAAACACCAACTCATTAAACATGTCCAGAGTTCACTAAATGTTTCCTTCGAAAGAGCTGTCTCCAATAAAAAAACAAAAGTGTGTCCCAGTTAAATATAGCTTACACTTCTTTTCCCAAAGTCAGCATAGCAAAGATATGAATTCAAAACAGCACTAATATGGCCCTTGGTCCTAGCTCTGGTGTTAAGTAGCTGTACAACCTTGGGCATGTCATTGAACCTCTGAGTTTCAGTCCTGTCATCTACAAGAGGGGGAATACAGTCAGAAGATCAAGCAATGGGATTCTAAAACGGGCTTTATTACTTAAGTTAGTAAAAACACAGAAAGCTCTTGCACAGAGTAAGTGCTCAATAAATGCCAAATACTCTTATTGTTGTTACTCTTATTAGTAAACCACATGTATAACTGAAACTCTCTTGACTCCCGTTTTTGCTTATTTATAAGTTGAGTTAAGCAGTTATTATGAATATTAAGTGAGATGACATTTGTGAAAGGGCCAGGTACAGTGCCAGGTAGAAAGTAGATGATCAACAAATGTTCCTTCCTGCAAAGTTGTATGAGTTCATGACTAGAAAGAAGAAAAACAAGAACAACAACAAAACAAAACTTTCTCTTTTTCATGGCAAGATCTTTGGGTAAAGAAATAAGGATTATGCTCCCTAGCTCACTGGAAACTTCTGTTTACTCATTTTTTAAAAAATCCTTTAAATAAACCAACCAAAATTTAAGAAGAATCCGAATCATCATACTTGGGAAGTGCAACCCAGACCCCTTGTTTAAGCCCCCACTTCATGCAACAAAAATTAACCCAACACTTACAACATGCCAAATACCTCTGGTGGGCACTGAGGATGTAGCTGTGGGCAAGAGAGACAGGACTGTGTCATCACGGAGCTTACACTCCAGGGGGAGAAGGTAGACAATAAGCAATAACTGAATAAAGGAAATCCTTTCAGATGTGGTAACTGCCATAGAGGAATGAGGTGAAACAACAGAGAGTGACTGCAGTGGACAGGCACGGCGTCGGATGGCATTGTCGGTGAGAGCCTCAGGTCAAGACCAGTGGACCTGCGACCTCAAGGCAGAGAAAGGAGCCAGAAGGCTATGGAGGAGGAACCAAGGGAAACACAGAGCTCTGCTAATTCTGAGATGAGGCAAGAGCCTGTGCCTGTGAGTAAGAGAGGGGAGCAGGAGAGGATGAGCTTGAAGAAGCAAACAGAGGGAATCGTGCCAGGCCTTGCAGGAACCACAAATTATTTAACTCTGATTTAAGTGGAATGGAAAGGCACTCAAGGGTTTTAAGTAAGAAGGCGACATGATCTGATTTATATGTTTAAGGATTACTCTGGACGCTGCACGCAGAATGGATTAGAGCAATGGTTCTCAAAGTGGGGTTCCCTGACCAGCAACATCAGCATCACCTGGAAAGTTATCAGAAATGTACATTCTTGGAATCCATCCCAGGCATCCCGAATCAGAAACTATGGGAGTAGAGCCCATCAATCTGTGTCTTGAGAGTCTTTCCAGGAACATGCACACAAATGTTTGAGGACCACTGGATTAGGGGAAGATGGGAATGGATGGTGGGAAACCAGTTAGGGGTCTTGAGTGCAGGTGGATTCTGCTATTACTGACACTGTTCCTGTGCTGTGGGGCTAGACAGACTTTCCTTGTTTGAGAAATGCTCCCTTGAATCTAGAATTCCCTTCGAGGGGTTGGGGAGGGAAGGAAGTTAATGACAAAGATGTTCTCTTTCTATCAACTAAAACCTGTTTTTAGACAGAGTGATTAGAGATTTTTTTTTTTTCCTTTTCTTTTCCCCCTTTGGTGGAGAAGGTGTGGAATTCAAAAGGTCATGTTCACACCATTTAGCTAAGGAAAAAGGAATGGAAACTGAACCCTTTTCATATCTACACCACATCACAGAAGAAACAGAATAATTTTATGATGACTATGAGGCACTGGTGCACTTAGAACCTATGCCTCATGCAGACTAAAGGTGGAGATGTTCTCCCCAAATACAAGTGGATGGGGTGTTATCTGCATCAACAGTGCAATCAGTTAAGACAACCTACTTGAGATCGAATCCCTTAATATGCTCAGAAGGGCATTTTATATGTCCTCACACCAAAGAAGGAGAAAGAAAACCCTTCATTTCACTTCCTTTCTTGGAGCCCTGGGCAGGAAGACACTCCCCCAGGCGTCACTGTAAATACCCACACCCTTTCAGTGGGTTCACTGAGCGGCACTAATATTATGTTTTGCCAGGGTCATTCCCCACATGAAAGCTGAGAATTATTATAAAACACGGACTTTATGCTGGAAGAGTGAAATGCTATGTCCTTGTCTTCACTAAGTGCTGCCATGGAAATGAATTTATTAGATTGGCTGGCCACCCAGCTAACCCGAATGGGAATAGTACGGCACGAAGGGAGGGGTAGAGGTGGAGAGAGACTTAGAAACGTTGATCTCTGGGCAAACAGGGCATTGGAGCAAGGAGGGCAAGAGGCACTGGGGAAAAGGAGGTTACAAAAAAAAAGAAATGGGGAAAAACATAATAAAAAGGACAAATACTGTGGCAAAATGAAAAATCAAGGATTGACACAGATATGCTTTCAATATGCTCCTGCTTTTATTAGTTGTATGATTTGGGGCAAGTTACATTCATGCCCTGAGCCTCTGTTTCCCCATCTATAAGGTGGGATCATAATTGGAGCTACTTCAAAGAAATATTGCAAGAATTAAGTCAAACTTTGTGTTGAAAGGTCTTGTCTAGTACCCAGAACATGGAGGCTGTTAGTAAACACTAATGATGCCCTTCCCCAGGCTCTTCCATCTGCCCCTGCATATGGCGTGGGGAGGAGGAAGAAAGCAAGACACTTAAAAGGACAAGATAAAGGTGGTTGATTATTTTCTATTTTTCTACTCTGAAAGCAAAACTGTTGAAATTTTAAAATCTCATTATTTTTTAAGGATCACTATCCCATAACCTCCTTGTGGGTCCAAACTGAGAAGGTAAAATTGCCCCTCTCAAATCCTTGTGGCGTGATCTACATCCTTCAGCCCTGGCCCCAGGAGGTCCATCCCTGGGAGGTTCCCGCACAGAGTTGGACCACCCTCAGATGGGCTCAGCTCCTAGAGGACAAACATTCTCTCCCCGTTCTGCCCAGAGGTACCAGGAGGTTTAGAACATAAGCCCGCAAGTCTACTCTCCTTACAACCAGCCCCACTCATTTGGAAAGGTGAAGAGGACAAGAGGATCCAAACTTTATGACTCAAGAGTCCTAAGTCATTAGTGCAAAAGTCCTAAAAGAATGTTTTCTGTCTCTGTCAATGGAACAGATTTTATAAAGTTCCGAAAAGGACCTTGGGCTACCTAAAGCCCAAATTAAACAGATCAAAACAAAACCAAAAGAAACAAAGAAGTTCTGTGACTTGACCAAGGTCACATAACACGTTAGGGTAGCATCACTGACCTTTTTAAGTCAACATCAAGTCTATGCTCTTCTCAAATGACACAATTTGTCTGGCCCAACACACCGTACACAGTGTTCCTCTTTGAACAATTTGTACTTGGAAAATGAGACTATCTTTAGTAATTCTCCCTGTTCTCCTGAGACCAAACACTGCAACACAGACTTGAAAATGCTTACATTCTAGAAACAACTGCAAAACAGAATCATTCATTATGCTTCTCCGCAGCAAAGACCGTCCCCGCCTTGCCACACTTGCAATTGATATTTTATTTGTGGGGAGGCATTCTGTCTCCTGTTGCCAGCCAACGTTATTTGTTGCCCAATAATTTATTCACAAAATAGCCCCACTTATTTGTGTTTCAGATATTTCTTTCCTAAGAGACTCAATATATTTAATGATAGCACCACAAATATATCCAACAAGACAGGACAATTTGCAACCTAATAGAAAAAGGTATAACAATACAATATGGTTTCCATATGAAGAACAAAAGCATTTCCTCTGAATGTACCGGCCCTAAGACACACAGAGGAGAACGGTGAGACACTGCTGCTCACGTGGTCTACGAGAGGAATTTCCCAGCGAATGCTGAGAGCACAGGTCCTAACCCATGACCAGCCCTGGTGAAAGACAAGTCATAACTGACAGTAAGAACGCCTCCATTTCCCCAATCCAATCTGTATGCCAGACAGGCCATTCTCAACTTCGTTGCATTTTTTTACAGGAAACAGAAAGAACACAGACCAAAAAATAATAATAACTTGAACTATGGGGCCAAAGGAAAAGAAATCAAGCAAAGGCTAACACAGACCCATAACTGGAACAAATTGCTCCACATTCTTACCGTACAGTTCCCATCACATGTCTTTTGTTTTCCCTAAATAAATCTGTCTTGAATCGCCTGTGCCAAATTATTTAATAATAGGATGTCTGGTATCCTCCCCTTGTTACTCTCTTTTAAATATTTAAAAGGCCCAGGGGTTTAGAGCTCCAAAAAAAGGGATAGGTGGCTTGATTCCGACACCCACATCTGCAGAAGAGAGACTCTGGCGTCCGATAGGTCTGTGGCTACCTTTGCTTTCACTGCCACGTGGTGCTGCTCCTCTCTCATCACCCAGGCCTGCTGCCCACCCAGGTCCCAGCAGAACCCACTCCGGAAGATGATTCTGCTCCTGCAGGAGTACATTTCATCCACAATGTCTTTGGTTCCCAGACTCATAGCCCTGAGTGCTGAGGTTTTCCCTAGACAGCCATCCCTGCAAGGACAACACCTGCATCTCAGAACCGTCTCAGTGAACCAAGCCCATGGTGAACACAGAGTCACTGTCTCTGTTCCTTCCCTGGGATCCACTACTTCTTTTCTCACTAATATCTGGCAGCTTTCCTCATTAATCCCTGAGACAAAAAGGGGCTCCCTACACAATTTTGGTGATCTCGAGGGCTACCCATCCACCATCTAGATGGGTTACCCCATTGTCTCTAAAGGACCCATTAGCTTTAAAGCACAAGCAATCTGATTTTATGTTTTTGCCAGCCACCCTTAGGTGTATACCCTGATGATTTGGGACAGACAGTGGGAAGGAGACTCACTCTCTCCTTCTTCAGGGACGAGCCAATATAAGTGTGCTAAAGATGATTTAATCTCCTTGGAATGAGCAAGATGAATCTTTGTCACTTCCTCTGCTAGGGTAGAAAAATATAAGAAGGAAATTCAATCAGAAGTGGAACATTCTGCTATAATGAGATTAAGAGCTAGCGCACCCCCTCATATACACAAGTAATCACTTAGAATGATGTTTGCAAACATTGTTGTTCCTGAAAATAGTTACTCTCTTCAATGCGCACTATTATTACTTGCTTCATAAATTTTGTGTAAATGAGGATTAGTAGGAAAGACAGAATTGAAAATTAACTTGTGTATTGAAATGTGCTAGGTATTCAGTAGATTGCTACTTGTGCTTTCATATACATCTATAGCATTTATTTGGAGGTTTACAACAACCTTGTAAGATATATATTATTAAATTTATTTCACAGATAAGAGAACTAAGGCTCAAAGAGGTTAAAAAACTCAATAGCAAATAATCAGTAAATTATGAAACTAGAATTTGAATTCTCACTTTCTTTTCCATGCCCCTCATTCTGTTGTTTCTTAGAAAAGAGAAAACAAAAAGTAGCTTAGTTTTCTAGCTTATAGAATAGGAGGTTTGTACTGAGTTAGGAAAAAAAAATCAAATAATCATTGTTTTTCTTAAGACTGCTTTGGAACAATTTCATTTATGAGTATGGAACTGACCTCTCAAGAATCCCTGGAGAAAACCCAGACGGTCTGCTTCACTAGAGGACTATCCTGAAAGTCTAAGGCGCGGCTAGAGAGAGGCTTGGGTAGGAAAAGGGACGTGAAGTTAGCAAACCCAACTTCGGGTAACAATCACAGATCGAGTAGCATGAAATAACCAGAGGGTGAAGATACACCTGGACAGAGAGTGAACTTGTTGAGGAAAGATATAATTAAAAGAATTCACAGCCCTTATAAACATACTGTGACTTGAGAGATAAATATTGCTCCACTATCCAGGCTTCTACATCCCCCTCTGCATATTCCTACGCCAACCTCCAAACTCGCCGGCTGGAATTACAGAAAGAGCGGTCAGTAGTAAGAAGTCCTAAATGCATTGCTCTGAGTCCTGGTTTCCTTTGCTTTTCCAAGTCTGCCTCACATCTCATCTGGTTCCATGTGCTACCCTCATCTTGCAGAAGAGGAAACTAAAATACAACAACACTGAGTGATTGGTCCATGTTACTGGGTAGTTAATAGGTGGTAGCACTAAAACTCAGCTCCTCTAATACTCAGCCCTATATTCCTGTTGGACCAGTAAAGAGAGGAGAATAAAGAGCATACTCCCTTCTTCAAAGCATTTTATGTTTCACCCGCTCACCCTTGCTTTCTGTCCTTCTTTACATCACACACACACACACACACACACATACACACACACACACACACACACACGCACTATTACACACATACTTAAGACAATGGTTCCATGAAGAAAAATAAGAGCTGCTGGGTCTGGATCGAGGCAGGAGATGTCTTGCACTGAGAATCTGGTGAACATTCCCAATGGAATGGTTCACCGAGGTCTGTTTGTGTTCTGGAAGAACTCTGGGTCTTTTAGACTTTTTATGCCAGAGGACAGACAAAGGGGAATTTGGTCTGCTAACATCTAGGCCAATTTTAGAATGAGGAAAAAGTAACTGGAGTCCTTCTGAAATTAGTCTATTGGAAGAGCATGGAGCCTTTGTTATTATCTTTTTTTTTTTTTTTTTTTTGAGACGGAGTCTCACTCTGTTGCCCTGGCTAGAGTGAGTGCCGTGGTGTTAGCCTAGCTCACAGCAACCTCAAACTCCTGGACTCAAGCGATCCTACTGCCTCAGTCTCCCGAGTAGCTGGGACTACAGGCATGAGCCACCATGCCCGGCTAATTTTTTCTATATATTTTTAGTTGTCCGATTAATTTCTTTCTATTTTTTTTAGTAGAGACAGGGTCTTGCTCTTGCTCAGGCTGGTCTCGAACTCCTGAGTTCAAACAATCCGCCCGCCTCGGCCTCGCAGAGTGCTAGGATGTTATTATCTTTTTATAATAAGAGAACAGTGTGACAGTATCCAGCCCTTGTTCAGAGGCATCATTTTTTGGATCTATTTCATATTCAGGAAAGGTATGATTTTTCTCTGTGGCTTCTCCATGCATTGGTGAAATGGTGATGTTTCCTAAAGAAGAAATTCTGGAATTTTCTACAGAACCTCCCTTAAGTCCAGACAATTGGAGCCCCTGTTGTGAACTCTGTGCCTTGGAAAGCCCCACCGTGGCCCTCTGACAGGGCGAGAGCAAGGAGTGCACAGGGCCTAGCATATGTGCTGGCCTGGAATCCATGTCCACCTGGAACCCATACCCCTGATTCTAGACAATGCTCTGGGTACCTGGGAGCCTGAAATTACTAACTCAAAGACCCTGGAATAGAGTTCAGGGCCTGAACAGCCTCCTACAAGGGAGCACCCCTCTGAAAGTAGATAGTGTGGCCCATAGGCACACCCCTAACACCGAGCTGTGGGACAGAGAAATGGAGCTTAGACATATGGATGCAGATGTGTGAGTGCCCTGAGCAGCAGATGGGAGGAAAAGAGAGTAAGTCCTGGTAGGGTGAGAGCCTGGGGGTAGGGGTGATGGTCTCCATTTGTTCTCCTGCTCCAGGTCGTTCAAGTGAAATGACTTGTGGGGAGACCGCCTCTATCACCACTTAAGAAGCAAAGCCTCCTACTAGACTCATTGCCTGTTTCTCCTGCTCTGCTCATCCTCCACGTTGTGTCCACCAACATCCTTTAAAAACATAGATGCCATCTTATCAAGTCTTCGAATAAAACTATTTCATGTTGTCTGCTGCTTACAACATCGTAACTGAATGATGTTGATTATTCCCTACTTATCTTTCCCTTCACAACTCCCCCCACCACCACTTGCTGCACCTCATATGGTGACCACCTTGGACAATCTTGTTTTTTAAACGCAACCTGCTCATCCAAGCCCATGCACCTTTAATCAGGATGCTCTCTTTGTCTGGTTAGTGTGTAGAAAGTGTAAAATAAATTTTTGTTGAATTGAGTTGAAATAATGATTTACTGGTATGACAGAACAATTTTGAGGTGTTTTATTTGTGTTTGTTCTCTTTGTATTTCCCATATCCCCCCATTTTAAGTAGGTTGCCAACCCTTTCATATTTCATTGCCTTGGGAATTCTTTTTCAGTGTAGAAAGCATACGCTTCTCTTTCAAAAGATAATGCTCCAGGGGAGTGATGGTGGCCATGGAAAGGTGCCTTTGAGGGGAAAAATATAGAGGAGAAAAAAAAGAGTTTACCTGAGACTAAGAGGAATGGAGATTGGCAGGTCCCTGAATTTGGTGTCAATGTCCTGGAGTTGGCAAGTCTTCAGGAAGGTAGAGGAGCTGCACAGTTGAGAAGGTACAGCGATAAAATGGGTGTTGTGACAATGTCCACAAAGTTGGCTAGACAAGCTGTCAAGACACCAGGCGGCAGCTCTAAATCTGCCACGGTATTAGCCAAGCAATGCTTCCTCTCCCCCAGCAAAGTGCAATATACTCACATTGCATTGCCCTTTAGTCAATGGATAAATGTTAGAATAATCACACAAACAACCGTCTCCGTCTCAGAAAATGGGTGTGTGGCTCAGCCAGGCGGGGTCGGGATCTTGTCTAGCACTTTCAATGTTACCAAGTTGATGTACTCTTGGGTTCCAGGTCATCTGAGAGAGTTTGAATGGGATTTCCTCAGGCTGTGTTTATAAAAGAAAATGTTTTCCAGCCGCTTATTATCTGTTCTCTTTATCACACAGTATTTTTTCTACACACTGTCAGCCAAAGTGATTGTGTGAGGCCAGTAATGAAAAGTGAGAGTCCTAATTTCCCAGAAGCTGCTCTGCTGGCCTAATGACAGACATTTCCCAAGGGACACAGCAAGGGCTGCCTACTCCAGGGGTCCATAGACATGAACGCCTCACTCTCAGAAGTTAAAAAAAATTCTAGTTAGGATGAAAGAGAATTTACTGTCAACAATTCTACTGCAGGTTTCCCAGAGACATAGGGGTTGGCCGTTAGAATCAATACAAGGGACAAGCAATTACCTCCAAAGGCGGTGTCTTCTGACCACTTGCCGCTGGTGTCGTCTCCTAGGCACCGTTGCTTTTGCTTATTGTTGAAAGCAACTTATAGGTGTTTCAAAAGGGGCCTGCTGACAAACGGCACAAACCATTTGCCTCGGCTGGAAAACCGGTCGTGTTATATCAAAACATTTGCCTTGAACTCATCCTGTGAGTATGTGGCGTCAACTCAGAACAAGGTGAGCTGAAACTTAAGATTCACCTTCCTTCCTAGTTCCACATATTCAGTTGTGTTAAAGAATTTTAACCTTATTAACAAAGTGAGTTTATTTTGATAGTCTACCCAATGTTATTTTGGTGAAAAAAAAAAAAAGAAAAAAAATCTTTCTCCAATCCACAGTAATAATCTGGGAGACAGAAAAGTTTTCACAAAGCTAAAGCAAAAAGTTTAGAAGAGTCTAGTCTGAACATTAATGCTGATTTATTATTCCTGGGTCTATTACTTGATAAATTGTCAAATGAACAATCTCCATATTCAGTCTTAGATACTTAGAAGAAAGCCAATAAATGATAAAGAAACAGGGCTCAGGGCCATGGAATCCAGAAGCACTTAGTAGATCCTACTTTCTAGTTGGATGTATATTTCCCACCTGAAGAAGAGACCTGCACCAAAATTTCTCCAAGCTTCCTCATCCAGTTTTAAATTTTATAAATCCTGGTGAAGATACACAAGTCACTTTGAGTTGTGCTCCCTTTTTTCCAGGGAGGCCAAAACATCTCATCTACACTAGTATTAATCTCTATTGAGACCGGAAGATAAGACCAACACCATGAGTCACTTGTAGATCCTCCAATCCCTTCTCTGTTTTGGACTCCTCCTTAGCCAGCATCTGCATCTTGTCTTGGGTAGGAGGTACAGATTCTCTTAAGTCTCCCATCTGCAAGGAGCCTCATTTAAATTTAAATCGAAATCAAAACACTTCCAGATTTGAAATGATCGCAATTCAGTCAGATTTTGTCCTATTGTGACAAAGTTGAAACCATTCTTTTCAACTCAGTGAGTTCAAAAACTAAGTGGAAATATTGAGAGATTAACATTTTAATATCATTTTAAAATGTTGCCTCTGCTGTTTCGGCTCCAGTACTGTTACAGGCAAGAGTGGCATACAGAATCCCCTGCGCTCAGCACCAAAAACTCAAATGTTTTTATTTAACTCTTAAGATTGTTGGGCACCCTAACAATTTGGTGTTTCTCCTGTATTTGAGGGGTTAACTTATGAGAGTCACACTTTTGAGAGCCCTGAAAAGTTATAAAAACACTAAATATTGCCTTAAAAATTTTATTGACAATTCTAGTTGACACTGTCTCAGCACAACTGTTTCTCTAAATGTAATTAATAAAACTATGTGATAATTTTGACCCCTCCAAAAAAAAGATATAAAGACAGACTTCTTTGATAAATGTTTTCTAAGTGACTTTCGATAATCTACGTTCCTAAATCACATCTCTCTGTTGTTTTCCCAGTACTTGCCCAGACAGTGGCAGAACAAGTTCCCCATCCTGCACTGTAGAGGGTCATTTGCCATTTGCAAGTTAAACAACAGCAATGCAAAGAACACTAATGCAGGCTGGGTGGTGGCTGACACCTGTAATCCTAGGAATCTGGGAGGCCGAGGCAGGCGGATTGTTTGAGCTCAGGAGTTCGAAACCAGCATGAGCAAGAGCGAGACCCCGTCTCTACTAAAAATAGAAAGAAATTAATTGGAAAACTAAAAATATATAGAAAAAATTAGCCGGGCATGGTGGCGCATGCCTGTAGTCCCAGCTACTCAGGAGGCTGAGACAGGAGGATCACTTGAACCCAGGAGTTTGAGGTTGCTGTGAGCTAGGATGACGCCACAGCACTCACTCTAGCCCAGGCAAAAGAGTGAGATTCTGTCTCAAAAAAAAAAAAATAGAACACTAATGCAACATACTGACCCTTCTATATTTCAAGAAGTATATTGGAACATGTTGATGTTCAGAAGGTAACTTGGAAAGCCAGGTATTAGAATGCTTTTCATTTACATAAGGAATTAATGAGCCCAATTATCCTGTAAGGGAAGGAGCCTGCAGGGACATTGAGAGGGCCTGTGAGGACATGGGAGTCGTCCTTACGTCCCTCTGTGCCAGGTGCTGCTGCTACAGACCCTGTAGAGTAGACAGGGAGCACAAGTTTGGAGATAGGTAACAGCCTCAGCGCCTGCCCCAGCTCCTTGACAAAGCTGCCGCAGGAAGTCAGCATCTGTGTCTACCGTGTCACTGTGTTTCTTACTTTTTCTCCTAGGTTCAAAGAAACAGCCTGGGTAATATCACTCCTAGATTTTCCCGTCTTTACTACTTTCCTTATGCTGTTTCCACTATCTGGAAATTCCCCAACTGCTACTACCTTTAAAAAACTACACATCCCAACCAGCCATTTCCTACCTAAAGCAGATCTCCTTACCAGGTACAATTGAGTCTGCTTCTGCGTCGCCACCACTTGATAGCATCTACATCCATCACACATCACAGGATTAAGTAATGAACTATGCACCTCCCTCGTCTCCCCTTCCTGACCATAATACCTTAAAGGCAAGGATTGTACTCTTTTCCACTCTTTTATTCCACTCCTCTAACAGCCAGCGCAATGTCTTGCACATAGCAGCTATTCGATAAATATTGACTGAATGAATGAATAAATGAATACTTTAAAGGGTCTCCAGAAGTCAGGGTTGATTTCAGAGAGAAATAGTGAATAATTGTAAGAATGACTCGGGTAGTGAGATGGTCCAGTTCAGCCCCAATTCCTAATGTGCTATAATAATGGGGGGTCAGCTTACCATGAACAACATTGTATAATTTGTTACTAATAGACTGCCCTTGCTTACAATAGGCACCCTCTGACTATGGAGGGAAAAGATATTTTCCATACTACCAGTTCTTAAGACTAAAGAGAAGAATTACATAACTCAGGGAGTTTGAACCATAGTACCTTGGGACTCATTCAAGAATTAGAATGAAACTGTTATAGATCCTAGATGTTGGGTTCATGCATGTTCTAAAACTCCGTGTATCTTTTCATATATAAATTTATTTTCATAAATCAAAATTTCCTTAGAAAATTCGGAGTATATTGGGGCAGGGCAGCAGGGGGGATGGTCAGGACACCTCTTAATGACTACTAGTTTTTCCCCAATATCCATTCTATTCTTTTTCCTGAGTTTTTTCTGGACACATGGTTACTCAGCTGAACACTAATTTTCCCAGCCTCCCTTGTGGCTTGGTGTAGTCAAACAACATAGTTCTATACTATGGGGTGTGAGAAAAAGTAACTTGTGCATCTTCCAGGTTATGTTCTGGAAAGAAAATTGTCTCTTCTAATTTCTCTTTCCCCTTCCTCCTGGCTGGGGGACAGACAGGTGGTAGCAAGACAGCATTGCCCATGCTGATGATGGTGACCCTAGAATATGGCAGAGTCACAAGACAGAAAGAACCCTGGGTCCCTGGATAACCTAGTCAACCAAGGCTGCCCTTCCTCTGAATTCCCTGCCAAACTGGACCTTTATATGTGAAAGAAATAGGCTTCCATCTGGTTTAAATCACTGCTATTATTGTTTTATTGAAGTAGCCAAACCAGTATGTTGACTAACATAGCATATCAACAAGGTGCTATGTGATGTCCTTATTTTTAGAAAATTCAAGTAAATTTGAGTGGTTAAGAACATGCGTGCGCGCATGCGTGTGTGTGTTTGTAAGAGAGAGAGAGAGAGACTAGTGGCAACCCAGGCTTTGCAAAACCAGCACTGGGAATCAGCCATTGAGCATTTGTTAGTGGCCTAGTAAGTCTCTAGACTATCAGGAATCATTACAGTTTTTTATAATTGAAATCTAAGTCAAGACATAAATAAATAGGAAAGTGAAAAAAAATAGTCAAGGATCTTTTTTTTAATGACTAGCACCTAGAATGGTAGTTTATTGATAAATGAACAAGTGAATTTGTAGGCATACCTGGAGCAATTCTATGTGCCAAATTTACATTTTCTTGAAAGAGGTTAAATTTTGATTGAATGAAATAAGACAGTTCCCTGATCCATTATAAAAAATGACAGCTCATTTGAGTATTATATTCACTGTGACTTCTTTCTTACTTAGAAACCACAGATGAGGTTTCTCCATCATACTTGAGATATATATTTCAGATCAAAAACAAGTATAGTGGTCATCATTTAAAATCCACTGTGAAATCAGGAGTCAAATGCTGTCCCTAGTAAACCTTGTAGCTAAGGCTTAACTAATACCCTCTGAGCTAAAATCATTCACAGTAAATGCAATGAGACAGATTATAACGGATGTTTTATAAGTTTTCTTAAATTGCTTGCTGAATTGAGAATTTCAGAATTAAATGGGCATCAGAAAAGGAATCATTAACATCATGAAAGAATTCATACAGGTTTAGAAATTAGCATATAATTTACAAAAGGAAAGGAAAATCAGCAAAGATATGAAATGTATGACAAAAGTAAATACCCAAAGTTGATGCAATATTCAAAATCATGAAGATCTAAGAATTTAAAAATATAGATAACATCTGCTCTCAATTGAGTGAGATTCATTTGCTAGGAAATTTCCCAAAGATGTATGCAGTCTAAAAATATACATATTATAAATCCTTTATGATTATTTTCATGGATTTAGTTTTTCTCAAACGCTGGAATTTAAAAGGTTGGACAACAAATTTCAGGCCACTGGGCTCATTTACCAGTGACTTCTTGGCTATCAGTTATTTTTCCCTTCTGATTCCGCCTACCTATTCTTCTTTTCCTATTCTGCTTTCAGATATCATTTTTTATTTAATAACGACAACAATGTAAATTTGTATAAATATTTTAAGGTCCAAAAGCACTAGTATAATGACTCTCTCATTTGATTCTCAAAACCCTCTGGGAGTGAAAAAAAGAGCATTAAGATTCTTTATTTTCCTCAATTTACCAATGATAAAAATGAGTTCAGAGAAGTTTAGTAACTTGCTTACGGCCTCACAGATCTCAAATCCAGGGTTCCCAGTGAGTTCCACACATTTCTTCCTGTACACTGTAGACTGTCAGCTCAATGGAAAATTCCTGAATCTTCTTAGCTTTTAGAGCATACTGTTACAATTTCTGGCATTTACTTATCAAAATTTCTATGTGCTAGGCACTGTGCTAGATACTAAATGCTCAGTAATGAACAAAACAGACATGGTCTCTGTCCTCCTGGATCTTACCATTCACTGAGAAGAAAACTATTAAATAAACACACTGTTATGGTCTGAATGTTTATTTCCTCCCAAAATTCGTATGTTAAAATCCTCACACACACCCTCAAGGTGATGAGATTAGGAAGTGGAGCCTTTGGAAATGATCAAGTCATGAGGGTGAAGCCCCATGAATGGGATTAGTGCCCTTACAAAATAGGCCCAAGAAAGCTCATACCCTCCCCCCCATCCACCATGTGAAGACATGGTGAGGAATTGCTACCTTTAAACCAGGAAATGGGCCCTCACCAGACACAGAATTTGCTGGCACCTTGATCTTGGGTTTCCCAGACTCCAGAACAGTGGTGAGCGGAAAAGTTATTGTTTATAAGCCCTCAGTCTATGGTATTTTGTTATAGCAGCTGAACAGACTGAGACATACACTAACAAACACAGATGTATTTACACATTCTGATATAAGGGCA
>NW_012146190.1:2923144-2924150 GCF_000956105.1 Propithecus coquereli | reverse complement strand
CAGGAGGATCACTTGAACCCAGGAGTTTGAGGTTGCTGTGAGCTAGGATGACGCCACAGCACTCACTCTAGCCCAGGCAAAAGAGTGAGATTCTGTCTCAAAAAAAAAAAAATAGAACACTAATGCAACACACTGACCCTTCTATATTTCAAGAAGTATATTGGAACATGTTGATGTTCAGAAGGTAACTTGGAAAGCCAGGTATTAGAATGCTTTTCATTTACATAAGGAATTAATGAGCCCAATTATCCTGTAAGGGAAGGAGCCTGCAGGGACATTGAGAGGGCCTGTGAGGACATGGGAGTCGTCCTTACGTCCCTCTGTGCCAGGTGCTGCTGCTACAGACCCTGTAGAGTAGACAGGGAGCACAAGTTTGGAGATAGGTAACAGCCTCAGCGCCTGCCCCAGCTCCTTGACAAAGCTGCCGCAGGAAGTCAGCATCTGTGTCTACCGTGTCACTGTGTTTCTTACTTTTTCTCCTAGGTTCAAAGAAACAGCCTGGGTAATATCACTCCTAGATTTTCCCGTCTTTACTACTTTCCTTATGCTGTTTCCACTATCTGGAAATTCCCCAACTGCTACTACCTTTAAAAAACTACACATCCCAACCAGCCATTTCCTACCTAAAGCAGATCTCCTCACCAGGTACAATTGAGTCTGCTTCTGCGTCGCCACCACTTGATAGCATCTACATCCATCACACATCACAGGATTAAGTAATGAACTATGCACCTCCCTCGTCTCCCCTTCCTGACCATAATACCTTAAAGGCAAGGATTGTACTCTTTTCCACTCTTTTATTCCACTCCTCTAACAGCCAGCGCAATGTCTTGCACATAGCAGCTATTCGATAAATATTGACTGAATGAATGAATAAATGAATACTTTAAAGGGTCTCCAGAAGTCAGGGTTGATTTCAGAGAGAAATAGTGAATAATTGTAAGAATGACTCGGGTAGTGAGATGGTCCAGTTCAGCCCCAATTCCTAATGTGCTATAATAATGGG
>NW_012146190.1:2883324-2920814 GCF_000956105.1 Propithecus coquereli | reverse complement strand
TTCTGATTCCGCCTACCTATTCTTCTTTTCCTATTCTGCTTTCAGATATCATTTTTTATTTAATAACGACAACAATGTAAATTTGTATAAATATTTTAAGGTCCAAAAGCACTAGTATAATGACTCTCTCATTTGATTCTCAAAACCCTCTGGGAGTGAAAAAAAGAGCATTAAGATTCTTTATTTTCCTCAATTTACCAATGATAAAAATGAGTTCAGAGAAGTTTAGTAACTTGCTTACGGCCTCACAGATCTCAAATCCAGGGTTCCCAGTGAGTTCCACACATTTCTTCCTGTACACTGTAGACTGTCAGCTCAATGGAAAATTCCTGAATCTTCTTAGCTTTTAGAGCATACTGTTACAATTTCTGGCATTTACTTATCAAAATTTCTATGTGCTAGGCACTGTGCTAGATACTAAATGCTCAGTAATGAACAAAACAGACATGGTCTCTGTCCTCCTGGATCTTACCATTCACTGAGAAGAAAACTATTAAATAAACACACTGTTATGGTCTGAATGTTTATTTCCTCCCAAAATTCGTATGTTAAAATCCTCACACACACCCTCAAGGTGATGAGATTAGGAAGTGGAGCCTTTGGAAATGATCAAGTCATGAGGGTGAAGCCCCATGAATGGGATTAGTGCCCTTACAAAATAGGCCCAAGAAAGCTCATACCCTCCCCCCCATCCACCATGTGAAGACATGGTAAGGAATTGCTACCTTTAAACCAGGAAATGGGCCCTCACCAGACACAGAATTTGCTGGCACCTTGATCTTGGGTTTCCCAGACTCCAGAACAGTGGTGAGCGGAAAAGTTATTGTTTATAAGCCCTCAGTCTATGGTATTTTGTTATAGCAGCTGAACAGACTGAGACATACACTAACAAACACAGATGTATTTACACATTCTGATATAAGGGCAGTGAATGAAAAGCCAAGAGTGCTTTAAGAAGGAACAAAGGAGGGGACTTTATTTAGATGGAAGTATATGCGCGTGTGTGTGTGTGTATTTAGATGGGAGTATGTGTGCATTTAGATGGGAGTGTGTGTACGCATGCGTCTGTGTATGTGCACATGTCAGAAAAAGCATTTGCACTGAGAACAGAATGGAATGGAGGAAAGCAAGGGTGGAGACGGGGGAAAGGTGGTCCTATGAAAAAGATCAGCACATGCAAATGCTCTGAGAGTCTAATGCTTTCCAGAAACTAAAGAAAGAACTAGAAGAAAGCCAGTGTAGCTGCATCTTCCCACACAAAGGGGAAAATTTTGTGAGTTCCTGCAGACTGTTCTAGCCATGTTGATGAGTTTGGGTTTTACTCTAAATGCAACGAGAGGCTATTGGAGCCAGAAAGAGACAGGATCTCATTTATATTTTAAAAGATCATTTTAACTTCTTAGCAGAGAATTGATTGGAGTGGGACAAAAGTAGAAAGGCAAGACAGAGGCTCTTGTAGTAGCTCATGTGAGAGATGATGGCACTCAGGCTAAGACAGCTGGGAAGGCAATAGAAAGAAGTGAATGCCTCTAAGATATATTGGAAGTGGAGATGAAACGCCTTGATGTGGAGGGTGAGAGAGAGACGGGAATCCAGGCTGGCTCTCGGGTTTCTGGAAGAGTCATTCAGGGAGTAATTATAGCCAGTTGAATATTTTCCTTGCTGCCACATTCACAGTGAAACCCTCCGTGTACACATAACTTGAAATAATCAGATTCATGTTCCAGGCTTATTGACATATCTTTTCTTATTCTAGGCACTAGCAACCTGGTGGTATTTTTAATAGGAATTTATCCTTCTCATATTCATATTGAGATTGTGCTGGAGCACATAAAGATGTATTTATAATCCGAAAGTGTGAGGAAAAAAGAACTGGGGTTTTAACAACTTTCTGTGGAAAGGCACAGATGTGATGTTTGCTAGTTACTGCAAAGGGATGGGATAAAAAGACATTTTCTATCCTAAGACACAGAAGACAAGTGTCTTCTAGCAACTTTCTTCCAACTTCCCTAGATCCTTTCAAAAATAAATAAAGATGTTAATACTTGGAGGGAAAAAACCAATTAAACTGGAAGTCCTCCTGCCTCATTGTTCACTAGTATCTATGCCTCATTTCTTTCCATTCTCCAGTCAATACTGGCACGGCCCCTATTTCTTTGTATACCTCAAGTTGGATGAAGACGTTGTTATGAAACAAAAAGTAGAAATAGCTAATGACCATAATAGCTAATAGATGCACATGCTCTATAGTTGACATATGGCTTTTCTGTCTGCTATCTCACTAGGGTTTTTTTTTTTAATCTGGTGATCATGCCCACTTAAGAGCTAAGAATGTCAGGCATTGTCCTTAGGTATTTTTATGTATTAATTCATTTAATCTCCACAACAACCTAATAATCTAAGGGTTTGAAGTAAACACCAGATGCATCACTTGGTAAGGCTGGAACTAAGACAACAGATGTGCAAAGTCTTTGATTTCTTAGCATTCTGCAGAGGGCCCTGTTTAAGCCCACATGGAGCTGGGGCACTTTGCTCTGATAAAAGGACTGTGCTCCAGCACAGGGAAGAACTTCTCAGCTCTCTTTCTTAATATGGGGAAAACATGAGACCCATCTGTACAAAGGGCTATTTGGTTGCCAAGCAGTCTGAGCTTAGGTGCCAGCTGTTCACATCAATGGCCAGCTACCCAATGCCTAAAGACCTCAGCAACCTGTAGGAGGTCGTAACTCCAACTGCTGAGAGCAGGAAGCCACCAATCTCATGAAATTTTGAGATTAGAGATGCTGCCTTCTCCCATCTGGGGTGAAGGCAATGGCTCACAGTTTCAGCCAGCTTGCACCAGCCAATCTCAGATAATCACTCAAGGCCATTTTGGGGAAATCCTGTTTATCCTTCCACATATCCTGACTCTTTAGACATAAATATTAATATTATCCCCATATACAGATGATAAAACTAAAATACAGAAAGATGAGATAGTTTGCCTAAGGTGGTTTCGCAGGCTGTGGGCAGAGTCCCCATTTTAATATGTGCCTCCTTACCATGCTGAGGGAGCGTGGCAGGGAAGCCATGGCCAGCCGCCACGGTCAATGCTGAGGCTGGGCATGGCCAGTGCTGGTGATATGTCAACAGCCCACTGTCATCTAGTCCTAGAATTTGAGAAGTGGGATGTCAGGACCTGCTGTGAAGTCCAAGCATGCAGCCCCTCTCCAAAAGGAAGATCAATTTGATAAGAACTAAATATGATGCAAACCAGTTTGATGCCTCAAAGATTACTTGCAGATTTACACATCAATATACCCTTAAGAACTGACGCATACACAAAAAAGTTTTGCTGCTGTCTTTGCAGTGATACATAGATTACTTGTCACATTTATGACCTAGGATCAGATTCCAAGAAAGAGGGTATCCCAAGCTATGTATGCCTATGACTGATCAGCAAAAAAAATCTCTGAACAGGTAAAGTAACACTTTGAGAGCTCTTCAAAATACCATTCCTGCCTCAAATGAAGCCTCCATTAGAGCATAGGACTTTTCCAAGTTCTGTGCTTTTCTATGAAAGTTCTACTTGTATAAAAAATTGCATAGAATTTTCCAAGATGTGCCAATATAGCCTCTTATAAATTTCAAAACATCAAGAGATCTGAATTCTAGTTCTAGCTAATAGTGGCCTTGGCCAAGTAACTTCCCCTCTCCATGCCTCAGTTTCCTATTGTAAAATAAAGATGTTGGATTGACTGATCAGCCTTGGTGTTCTGCTACTGTTGGCTAGAACAAAAAAATAGCATCTTACTCCTTCCTGTAATAAATATGTGTTATCAAACAGACCCGGAATGATATTTCAGCCTACAAATGCCAGCTGACAAGATGCAAAGAGGTCTGTTAGACATCTGGGCCCATCTGGTAGTCCTTCAGAGCATACACATTAGTGGATTCATTAGCAGACATAATGATAAGAGGAAGCCCTCGGTATTAGCTCTAGATGGTAGAGCTTGCTTCCCACAGGCAAAGCCTCCAGGAAAAGTTATCTTAATCAAACAGGAAAATAGTTGATCAAAATTAAATATTACCAAACGATAGCCCACAGGACACAGGAATATCTCCACTCGCATTTTTGATTAGGAGCCAGAATAAAATAAATCAGTAGTTAGCGCTTTCCTGCTCACCTCAGTGAATGTGCTCTCTCCATGCCAGAGGTGATCATATATTCCTTTAATCAACCCTTTTCCTTTCCAGATCCCTTTCTAAATCTAAGTGTGCCCACAATTCAAACAGCAACATCAAGGACTCAGGATGATTTTAATGGAGAGATGCCTCTCAGATATACTGCACTTCATTTGTCAAGATACTCCCAAATTCAGTGATTCCCTGACCCACCATAGCTGTCTGGATAACCAGACAGGTTGGTTCTCTGATTTCTTGATTTTTAAGAAAGCCAGATACCATTAGAAACCTTTCAAAGTTAATAAGCCTATACCTCGAGACAAATTCAGAAGAATCTACTCAGAAATTCATTAACTGTCAATCCTTTCATATACATAATAGATCAAAATTGATAGCAACAATTAAATTTTGATTAGGAAAATTTCTAATGATAGATCTCAGTCTCTTAAAATGCCATATATATGTATTTATTCATGTATTCAACAATATTCAACAAACATTTTTGAATGCCAAATAGGTGCCATGCTCCTCCATGCTAAGCATGAGGTATTTAAAGACAAAATAAGTTTATAAAAATATACCTATGGCCTACCTAATTTATTCACAGGACAAAATGTGGTTCCTAAGAAAATGCTGAAATAGTTTGCTATTCACAAAACATCTCATGCCATCAGGGTATTCTTTGTCTGCTTTCCAAAGACTAGGACCTGGAAAATAATATCCAGGTTTGATCTCAATCTCGTGGACCAAGGAAATACATTCCCTGTCCAGAAAAATGGGTTCTGGCTTCAGATAGTCTGTGTGATTTGGAAGATTTTGAGTTGATTAGCAGAAACTGTGTTATTTTGAGGCTGAAACCACTTTTGTTTCAAATAGCATAGGGTCATACCCCAGGAATGATGAAAATGCCAAAAGTAATTTCCACCATTCCAGAAGATTAAGAAACTGAAAAACAAATATTTGGGGTGAAAGCATGTGTATAATAAGTGTTTATCCAAATTTTTATATAAGGATATTATTGTCTGAGCATGCCAACCTAAGATGTCTGGGTTTCACACCCATCCCTCCTTTTCTGATATAATTAAATGGCACATATAATTCTCAAAACAAAATATACAAAGAATTGTTTTCGTTTAAGCATCTTTATTATCTTAATAAATATACATTTCTTTGTCCATCTTTCTAGTAGCTCAAAAGCCAAGAATGGGCAAGAATCCCAGTGGTCATATGCTTTCTACCTTTTAACATATTAGAGAAAAGAAGGTTAAGGCTTAGCCAGAGTCACCACATTAGAGGCAGAGAAGTAAATAGGCTAGACTTACAACCTCAGATCCTTGACGCTCTGCCTAGAGCTGTTTCTATGGCATTGTACGGTCATGGTCAACATACCGCTATTGAGGCTAAAGACTCCAAGGAAGAATGGATTCAGTCTCTTCCCTCCTAGAGCACAAGAGACGGTTGTAGAAGAGAGTATATTCATATAACTTTCCTTTCAAGGCTTCCCTTTTGTTTACTTTGTTCTTTCCAAAAAAGTACTGATGTTCTGATTCATGCTCTACAGTTCTCCTTGTGGTGTGTCTTCCAAATCAGCCTCCCTCTAGCATTAATAAGAAAAGGAAGGGAAACTACAGATTTCCAGAATCACTGGTCTGAGTTTCCTTGGGTTTTGCCTCTTCCTTCAGGACTTCTTAGCTCTCTTTTACACTAGGTTGTAAAACATGTATCTTTAATCACAACCATCTCTTGTAGGATTTCAAAGGAATCTCCCAGCAGTTCGTCTTGGAGATACAAACATTTCCCTGACTTGCTCATTTGTCTCAGTCACACGTAGAAAGTTCTTTGGCAGCTGCTCAGGGGAACAAAGGTGAAACCTCCAATTAAGAATGACTTATGTATACTCTTGCAGCCAAGAATCACCTGCCTTGTTAACCTCCCTTTGCTCTTCTTTAAAAGGTGTGAGCCTATGCAATCAAAATTCATTTATTCCTGTTAAGGGTAATTATCCCAATTTTTGATGATGCCTCTAGCTATTGAAAAGTGATGATATGCCAGTGAGATGCCTTCTTTCCATTCAAGAAGAAAATATGAGTGAATATATAACACAGATTAGGTCTCAGTTCATAAACACAGCAATTTAATATGCCTCTCTAAAGCACAAGATTCAAATTTAAACTTCTCAACAGGCTATGCTTTTTATGTCTTGACCGTGTTCTTTAAATCTAAATGACAGCAGGGACACAGAGTGAAGAACCAGGAAGGCAAATTTTGTGATATGAAGGTATCACCTTTATTAGAAGAGACAATTACATTACCCTGGGTGAATGGACAGCCTCTGAGACGAGGTTCCATCCCACCAACAATGAAACTTGCTCAAACTTCTCCCATCATAAGACAATCCTCCCTCCCGGTGCTGGCCTCCTCCCTTCAGCTATTCTCCTCTCTCTCTTTCTCTCACCCTCCCTCCCCCATCTCTCCTGCCTTTCCTAGCCAAACTTCTTTAAAATTTGTCGCTGAACCCATCCACTCACTTCTGAATGAACACATTGCCTATTCGCTCTGCCCACATCACTTTATTAAACTGTTCTCTCCAGGATTAGTAGAACCATCTTTTAGATAAATCTCAGAAAATTTACAATGCTTCTTTGATATAATGCAGGCATCCTTTAGGAACTTCCCTTGACTTTGAGCCCCGAGGGAAATTGTCTTAATTCCCCTTAATTCCATGGTCTGTGAAAGCCCAGAGCTCTTCCAAATGGCTTTGTGAAAATTTGTGAAGTATCTACTCAGAGCTACCATGTGTTAGAAACATGCAGATAACAATCCTATTTAGTAGAAAGCATTATTGTCCTTATTTTTGCAGATGAAGAGACTGTAGCTCAGGATGGCTCCACAGCTGATCAATGGGGGGCCTGGATTTCAAGCTGGACAGCCCAGCCCCACCTCTGCCTGACTCTGCCCACCCTGGTCACCAGGCCTCCTCTGTTCCTCACCACACCTTCTCCAGTGTGAAATTTAGCAGCTTCTTCATAACGAAATAAGAATAATAACCACTTAAATCAAGCACACGTTTATTAAACTTTATGGGATTTTTGTGGGGTTCCATAAAAGTGTAACATCGCACAGAGATCTGGGGCCTCTGCTGTCTCCTCGGATCTTTCCCTTCCCTCTCCCTTCTTAACTTTCCCTTCCAGAATTACTCCAAGGCCCTCAAATTCTCCTTCTACCCTGAAGGTCAACTTTTTCTTCTTTTGAAACCTTGATGGGGGTGGTTTTCTTACCAAGTGTTTATCGAATTTTTTTTTTCCAACAAGCCCATATCTCTGCATGATAAGTACTCTGGTACCACCTGTTACAGACAGGCAGTAATAGCAACTTCCCCCAACTTTCAACAGTTCTTTGATAATAAGTAGCATTTTTGACTCTTCAACACCCTCCCCTTGACAAACTCTCTAGTTTAGGTGTCTGAGATGCCATCTTCCTCTGATTTTTCTTCTGCCTTTCTGGTTAATTCTTTTTAGGCTTCTTTTAGGGTGATTTCTCCTTTACTCATCCCGAAATAAATGTCTCCTTCATTGATTGCTTAAACATTGGTGTTCTTCAGGATTCTGCCCAAGGCCTCTTTATTCCGACCTAAAACATTGACTCCGAAATATCTCATCTACAATCGCGGCTTTATTTACATTCCTGTCTCCTAAATTTATTTCTCCAGTACAACTCTCACTTTCCTGACATAGGGACCAGAATATCCCACATTCCCCTCAAACATACCAAATGTCTCAAACACAAATTCTCCAACACTGAATTCATCTTCTTTCCTGGATTGGCCAGGTACCCGAGCCAGGACTCTCAGCATCTTCCTTGACGCCCCTCCTTATCCATCACCACCCAGTCAATTTCAAAACCTTCTTGGCTCTAACTCTTACCCATGTCTCTGATGCATTCATTTCTCTCTAGTTCTGCTGCCACTGATAGGAAAGGTCACCATCATGTCACACTATGTGGTCTTCCTGTTTTCAGTCTCATCCTGCCCCTTTTCAATCAATTTCCTGCATGGCTATCAGAGAGACACGTCTAGGGTGGACTCTGGATCTTGCCATTGCCCTAATGGAGACCTTTCCCCTTGCCTGGAGGATAAATTTCAGCACTATCTGACCCTGTGTGACCTCTGCAGCCTCATGTCCCCCAGGTGTACCTTTGTTCTGTTTCTTCTTGCACTCTGTGTGTCAACCAGACGGAACAGCTTTCACTCTTCAAACAAGCTGTGCTTTCTTTCAACCTGCAGTTTTCTAACACACTGTTTCCTCTGCTGGAAACACTTTCTTCTTCCCTCTTAGCCTGACTTCCTTTGGGAGATAATCTAGATGTTCTTTTTTCCAGGAAGCCTTTTCTAACTCCCCTGGACCACATTAGGTGCCCCTGTTATATGCATTTTAGTTGCAGGTGAAAGAAGCCATCTCTCAAACTGATTTTTTTAAAGAGAATTTATTGGCTCATGTAATTAAAATCCATAGGCCTAGCTTTAAGCCTGGTTGAATTCAAGTCTTCAAATAGTCTAATCAAAAATGTGTCTTCACTCTGACGTGGGGGAGGGGGGCGGGTAAGGGCAACATACGTAACCTAAACATCTGTACCCCCATAATATGCTGAAATAAAAAAGAAAAAAGAAAAAAATGTATCTTCAGCCGGGTGTGGTGGCACATGCCTATAAACCCAGCTACTTGGGAGGCTGAGTTGAGAGGATTGCTTGAGTCCAGGAGTTCAAGTACAGCCTGGGCAACATAGTGAGATTCTGTCTCTAAGAAAATTTTGTTTAAAGTTTTAAACATGTCTTCTTTCTTTAATCAATTCTTTTTTCCTCTGTGTTGAGCTTCATGTGCACATAATTTCTCCATTTGTGATGACAAGATGGCCACCAGCAGCTGCAGGATTAAACTCTACCAATTTAGCAACCCCAGATGAGAGTGTCTTCTCCTGGAATATTCAACTAAAATCCCAAGACTTCCTCCCACTGGCCAGACCTGGATCCCATGTCCTCTCCTGAAGCTGAGGTGGACATTCAGCCTCACTCAGCCACGTGGACTAGCAAGGAAAGAGGGTCAATTTCTCAAGGAAAATCAGGGTGCTCTGCTGTTTCCAGGAGAGAGAGGGTGAGATTAGAGGCTAAGCAGACGAAAGATAGATAGATAAGTAGAAGATAGAGACATGATATATAGATATGACAGGTATGTATTTAATAGGTAGATAAAGGATAGGTAGGTAGGTAGATAGATAAATGCAATAGATATGATAGGTAGATAGGTAGGTAAATAGGTGGGTGGATAGGTAGGTGGGTAGGTGATAACAGATACAGACATATGTACAATAGATACAGTACATAGGTAGGTAGGTAGGTAAGTAGGTAGATGATAGATAAATAGATGAAAGGGAGAAATGAAATGAAATGTTTATTTATTTAAATCACTCATTAGAGTAACTAGATTTGTTGGATGTAAGAACGTGGCTTGTTTCCTTGTTGCCTCCAAAGGACACCATTGAGAAATACATAGTATGAACAGGGAAAAGATAAAGGAGCAAGGAGAATAGTGCTGGACCATAAATTTTCTTACGTGGGATCTCTCTGTACTCACTCCAGCTTCTGAGCTTCATAAGCACTTATTTAATAAATAAGTGGGTTAACTCAGGGGTAGGTAACCCCTCCAGGGTGGGATCCAGAACATCCAACCTCTATTTTCTATCTCAGGATAATAAGTCTATTGTCTCTTGAGAGAAAAATAAAGCAGCAGGAGGCGGCAGCTCCTGAAGATGCAGCAGCAAGTTGTAGGCAGGGGGGCTCGGCCCGTTGATACCAAGCAACATAACTCAGCGCCCCAGAGAAGCTAAATATGTGGATGTCCTCAGATGTAAACAGAAATTTTAAAAGAAAAACTTATTTGAAGAAAAAAATTTTTAGAAGGTGAGAAGGACATGAAACTAAAATTCCTTTTAGAGAAGTATTTCCCAAGTCGTTTCTGAGTTTTCATTTGTTTGCTTGTTTTTAATCTTCTTGTAGTTTCTAAAGTATAGAAAGGAAAGCTAAGTGACTCGTACGATTTTATTTCTAAGCTGTTCACAGCTCAACTTCTAAATATGACAGATAAATCCTTGAACAATCATGGAAGGAGCTTCAAAAATGATCATGATGAAACTATGTGAGATCGTAAAATCTCAAAGAGACACAGCATAATGAAAAATGAAAATGTTTGGGTTCATCAGTCTTTGAACTCTCATTCAGATATAATTCTTTGGTTGCACTTTTTAGAAATAGTTTTTGCAAATTATGCTTATGGTATTCTCAGTATCTCATATGTAAATCAAACTGACACAATCATCTTATGGGAAAGGAAAAATGGCTTTTTATAAAGCACAAAATTCTGCATCATATACATTCAATTGTTCATGCCTTCAGGAAATTTTTTGTGCCAGAAACTGTGTCAGGGACTAAAGATACAAAAATCTGGAAGGTATATACCTGCCTCTGAGAAGTCTCAGTCAAATGGGACAAGGAGATGTTTAAACATCCTTGTAGTCACTACACTGGGGGAATGAATGTCCCAGAGTAGTGGGGCTAGAAAGGTGTGATCGGTTTTACTACATGTTAACTTTGATGAGAAATCAGCTCTATTTTTAACAGAAATAGCTTCAGCATTTCACAGTTTATTACAATGTTTGCTATTGGTTTTTGGTAGAAAAGAATTTACTATATCTAAATAGTTTCCTTTATTTCTAACTTACTTGGAATTTTTATTAGAAATAGCTTTTTAATTTTATGATGCCTTTTAGGCAACTATTGATATAATCATCAGCTTTCTTCATTCAATTTGTTGATGTAATAAATTATATTGATAGATTTCCTAATACTGAGCCATCCTTAAGCTCTTAGAGCAAGCTCTACTAGGTCATGTTACACTGTTCTCTTAATACACAACTGGAATTGGTTACTATATATAACACAGAATTTCTACATCTAAATTCATATAGGAAATTATAGACTTTTTCCTTTTTGTAACATATTGATCAACTTTAGTATTAAATTTATGCTAATATTGTAAAAAGAATCAGAAACCTTTGTTCTTTTTCTATGGTCTGCAGTAATTCAAATAACATTGAATTTTTTTTTAATTTTAAAGGATCAATACAATTTTGACAAATGTATACATGTTCTTTCTTTTACAGTCCATCTCTCAAGTTGGCATAAAAGGAAATTTGGTCCTATAGAATGCATACATTCTTTCTGGAATTGTTTAGTCATTCTATAGATACATGCTCTCACAGGTTGAATTCCCCGTAAAACAGACTGTGAGATAGAGATTTGAGTGCAGGGAGTTTACTGGGGCATGTTCTTGGGAGTGTTGACCTATAGAAGAGAGAGAGGGAAGGAGGACTGAGCACAGGGAGAGAAGCTAAAGGGGCAAAGAGAGAGGATGAAATCAACAGAGGCTTTAGCCCACTTCACCAAGAGCACTAGAGCTAGAGAGAAAGAGAGAGATTTATTACAGGAATTGTCTCATCAGATTATGGAGGCTGAAAAGTCCTACAATCTTCCATCTGCAAGCTGGAGACCCAGGAGAGCCAATGATGTAATTTCCAGTTCCAGTCTGAAGGCCTGAGTACCTGGAGAGCCAACGGTATAAGTTCTAGTCAGAGGGCAGAAGAAGACTGATGTCCCAGCTCAAGCAGTCAGGCAGAGAGAGAGAGAGAATTCTCCCTTCCTTTGCCTTCTTGTTCTGTTCAGATCCTCAATGGATTGGATGGTGCCCACCCACACTGGGGAGGGGGATCTACTTTACTCAGTCTACCCACACAAATGCTAATCGTATCCTGAAACACCCTCTCAGACACACCCAGAAATAATATTAAATCAAATATCTGATCAACCTGTGGCCCAGTCAAGTTGACTCACAAAATTGACCTGATATTCCCTAATGAGGTGGGGGGGGAGGGAAAGGATAGGGGGACCCTTTGTATTCTTGCATCAACTAGTCATTGGATAGGAATTGCCTCTGGACAGGAAACCTAACATTGGGAGAGGAAGCTCCCTTAGGCAGAGGACAAGTTCTTGAGACAGACTTAATTACAAGCCAGCTGCAGCATTGAGGGAATGAACATATGTTGTTCCTGAATGGGTATATTTGGGTGGCATGTCATTACATCCACTACACATGCCTTGGTTGGTCTAAAATTTGTATTTCATCTCCTTATCGTGGATCAATACGTTCCAGATTTTCCAAAACCTCCTTGTGCCTTTATGAAAACTAATTATTATTTCACAACTTTATCTAGAAATTTGGATGCTCAATGAAATTTAACATGCTAATTTTCAAATAGAACCACCAAAAGTAAGTGAATAGTTTTTTCCATTTGGCAAATGTAATGATTTCTGCATTCAGAAATAAGTTGTGAGCCTCTCAGATGAAAATTTCTCTCCTCACAACTTTATCACAATAGGAGTATATAGAAGTCATAAAATATCTACCATTTGTTACACTATTGCTTTAACATTTTCTATCTTCATTGATCAAATAATGTGCTCTGGGGTTATAGAATTCCACATAATATTTCTATCCTAGATATGCTCATTTTTAAGGTAAATCCCATGAAAATTTATTGGTATGAAAAATTATTGGTAAATGTAGCATATCCTCTTATTTATACTTCCCCATGATATCTTCATTATTTCCTTTTATAGTACTGTGCTGCAGCATTGATTAATAGGAGGTCCAGGGCCTTCCAAGATCTAGTCTGAATCTAATGTCGTAACCTATGCCTTCCCACCTACCTGCCGCCAACCAAGCTAGATGCAATGCACTTACACATACTGTCATTTCATATTTCACAAAGGCTGTCTTGACACAGTTTTAAAGTCATGGCTAGAAACTCTCAATTCCCCTATAAGGGCAATTTGCTAAGTCCCCCTACACGTCCCCACCCCAAAAAATTACTTCCTTTATCAGGTTCCCACCCTCTGAGGCCACTAAGCACATACCCCAACAGCTCCTGGACCAGGTACTAAACAACTAGGGACAGCCTGTATGCCCTAGAGCTGTGTAATTATTCAAATTAACCAATCCCTAGGAAGGCCCCAAAACCTAGCTACTGCCACCCTGCTTGGCATACATAAGGTCCCTTCTATAGCTTCAGCTTGCTGCTAGCCTGTCCCCTGGGGCAACCCTGTGTGTGGGCCTGTGTGGCAGCCTTCTCTAAATTGGGGCTAAAAGGAGCAAAGAATTCTGCCTTTCACCTATCCCAGTATGAATGTGTTGTGTCTGGCCATCCAAAGAATCTTTAAATTTTATAAAGCACACACTTGCTTATTTGTGCCTGTACTTCTCTACTTCCAGACACTTACTTATGCTGTCTTCCCCTTTTGTGGCATCCTCCTACCTACTTTCATCCTCCATTGTGAATAGCCTGTCCTTTTTATTAAAAGATTGACCTAAAACTGTTTACCTTTAGGGACCCTTTTCCATGTCTGTGCTCTCATCTGTCCCCTTGCCATTCTTTGGGCCACTGTGAAAGCACACATCCTCTGTTTTATATTACAATGCTTTGTGGGCAGACCTGTTGTCCCACAAATGGAAGACCATTCAAATGGGCAGACCATTTGCTAAGATCTTTGAAAACACTACAGTGTTTTCTCTGAATTTTCTCACAGTCTGTGGCACAAGATCTATTACAAGGAAGCTCCTTCCACAGATATTTATTGAATTCGATTCACTGGAGCACTGCCATGAAACTTCAACCTTGCCTGAAAATGATGGGTCACATTCCTGCCATTTTGATGCACTTTTCCTCTGCCCTCTGGTCAGAGAGGAAGGGTTGCAGAGGTGATGAACAGGATGGAGGAAAAGCAAATACTGATAAGAAGGCTTGCAGTCCTGCCCCTGTGGAAGTGAGTGAACAGAAAAAAGGCAATAAGAACGCTGAATTTCCAAAATACTTTAGGGGAATTTAGGGTAGGGACACATAGAAAGTGGTTAACAAATGTTTGTTGAATGCAACAAACAGATTTCAGAACCTTAAACTGACTGTTCCGGGATAGGGTCACATTTAATTTGAGTTGCATGAATATAAAGGACTGCAATGGACCAAAATTCTTCTGATTACAGTTCATTTGTCTCTCTGAATTATTCACATGGTAATTAAGTTCTCTTGGCTCCTAACTGCATAAAGTATTGTTTTAAAGACAAAATCCTTTTTTCTCCATAATTCGAGAGTCGTGGTATTTTTCCCCCTGCAAGATTCTTTAAAATCTTATCCTAAAATACTTTCTTGAATTTAAAAAAAAGAAAACATTTAATAAAATTTTCTCTCTTGCACCACAATTAATTTAAGATACAAGATGCTTAACAGATATCTCTAAGGAAAAGATGGTGTTTTGTTTTTAATGCAAAGTGCTGCTTGAGCTGGCAGATTTGTATAACTAACTATCATATGGCTAATTAAATGAATTTAATGATAAAAAAAAAGTATAAGTATCCAAAGTAAATCCAAGGACCAGCACTAGAACTGGAATAAAAAGTCACAGTGAATGTGGGTGTTTCTCAGCCTTACTGTCTCCACTGTTCTCAACCTTTCTCAGTCTTTCTTTCTCTCTCTCTCTCCCTCTAGTTCCACCTTTCCCTGCCTGTCTCCCTTTCCCTTTAGTTCTACCTCTCAATGGCATCTCTATCCCATTCCCAGTTTGTTTCCCATTGGCGACTCTTCTACTCATACTATAGACTAATTCCGGAGGCGGCCAATCAAATAGGCTCACTGCATGGCCAGGTAACCCACTGAATTCTACCCATATTTGCAGGTCACCTCCTGGGTTTGGACTGCCTTGGGTCAGATACACACTCTTGATTGAATTAAGGTCTTCCCTGCACAAAGAATAATCCATTCTCCTTTCCCTGAGCTATGAGCTGCTGATGAAGCAATTGAAACAAGAAAGGGAGACTGAGTAACTGACAAATTCAGTCAACACAATCATTTTTATCTTTTCTTTTTCCATGAGGGGAGATATGAGGTAAAAGCTTACAATGATTCTAGGGTTTCAAAATTCCTAATCAAAAGGCAGAAATCCTCATATTGGGTGTATTTCAGCAGAATTTCAGAATGAGTTAAAATGATATTTATGAGGCATCTCTTTCTTCCCAGCACTGTGCTGCGTGTTCTAACATCTAGAGACACGACAAAACTGCAGAACCAGATAAGAATTTAGGAATTCTTTGTCCTGTTAGAGATGAGAAAAAAATAATTTATTTAGAATATCTGGCACTTGCCTTAGAGCACTTTTAGATCCAATTAATGATACAAGATATAGTCCTTGAAACAGCTAAAACAATAATAACAAAAAACCCAAAAGCACACTTAAATCAATTATTACATTAACGAACACAGACTTTAATTTCTACAGGAATTCAGGGAAGGGAAAAATTACCATAAAGTGGCCCAGGCTGAGTCCTGTGAAGAGAGAATGGGGAATGGTGATGAAGGAACAGCTTCCAGCACTGAGTGACAGCTGTGTGGGGAGATGGGCTGAGGGACAGGAGACGAGTGGTGAAGGGCAAGGCTGGACAGGTGGGGTCACTTGATGGACAGCTCTCAGTGTCAGACCAAAGAGTTTTCAATTCATCCTAAAAGTCCATCTATTGATCCTAAAACAAGTCATTATAGGTTTCAAAGCAGGAAAGAAACATCATGAAAACAGCATTTCACGTAAGGAGGTCCAGCACAGCCTGGCGGTTTAGAGCATGAGTTTTGGAGCCAGGCAGACTGGCTCTGAGTCCTGGCTCCACCACCTTCTCACTCTGTGACCTTGGGTAGGTCACTTAACCTCAGTGTTCTCAACTGTAACATGGGAATAAGAATAGTACCTAACTCACCAAGCTAGTGGGAGGATTAAGTGAATTAATATTTGTAGCATATGCAGAGCAATACTTGCTCTTATTAACCGTGCTATAACCCCAGATATCATTGTGTGGTGGGAAATTCTGCTCACAAAGAGGTAGTTCAATGGCTTCTGGCATAATTCAGAAGGCAGGTGATGGCAGCTGAATCTAGGATCATATAGCAAGGAATACCAGGCAGTGCACTCGAAGAGGGATGCAGACTCGATAACTGAGTGGGTCTGGGCTGAAATAGAATGAAGGGTTAAAGGTGAACCCACAATGCTGAGAATACATTGCGTTCACCAAACAAGAAATCAATGGTAATCATGAGAAAATGCATTTCTTCACAACTTTGGAGTGAAAAATTCGTAAATCCTCCACTTCTCCTTATCTCCCACCGTCTCCCACTCTCAGGTTACAATATGTCTCTGTTGTTTTCATTTTTCACTTGTACTTCCAGCCACATTCTCACCAAAAATTTCCCTAGATGTGTTTTCACCTCTCAACTTACCTTACTCATTTCATTTCCCTAAAGTTACCATCTCACCTGGTGAAATACATATTACAGGTGTCAGAATAGCAACATTTGGGGCCACGACACGTGATCGCATTATGAGCCTGAACAGAGATTTCAGATCCAATCTCCACACTCCTTTGTCTGGTAATGAGACTGCTGTGCATACCTGCGTGAACAAGATGTGAAGAAGGCCTTGTTATCTCCAAGCACAAGACTTGGAGCGTGAGGCACTACCTGGATGCTTCCTCCGGCTTACCTTACCAATCCCCTCTGAAGTTCTCCTTCAAAGAAACCTACCAGGAAGTGGGAGCACAGCCATTGCTCTGTGGGGTTCACAGTGGGGTACAAAGGTGGGGTTTGCCTGCAGCCCTCCTCCTATTTAAAGGACCAGTTTCCCATAGGCTTTCTTTCTCTATCCCCTCTTTCCCTATTTACTGAATTTATTCCTATATATGTAGAAATAGACATATGAATCTGGAACAAAATGAAAAAAAAAGGAAACATCTAGTCTAAATCTTTCCTATGAAACATAGGTCCGAAGATGTTTAGGTGACTTTTTAAAAGGCTCCAAGAACGTTTCAGTTTCATCACAAATTTGAAAACAGCTTATTACCCACTTTTTATCACTCAGAATCTAGTGCATGCTGGGCACCATAAACTTGCCAGATGCCATCTCAAATTATCTCACAACAACCCAGTGAAGAGGATATTATTGTTCATTTTTTACAAAAAGGAGTCTGGAGCTCAGAGGGTACTACTAACAGTCTCTCAAGTAGTGGTACTGGAGATTACTTTTATTTATTTAGTCTATTTCAGGATGTTATCGGGATGGAGATTACTTTTAAACCCAGGTCTTTCAACTCTTTCTTGCTTCTGCATTGAACTTCTACCAGTTCTACTTCCTGAACTTGGCTAGACTTGAGTCCAGTATCTATATTATCTTTTCCCATATCTGTACATCACTCAGGGCTCTCATTCATTTGTGTAATTTTTCATGTGAATGTCATTATCAGCGTATAAGACAAGACTGCCTGGACACTGGCCATCCCCTCTAGTGACCCTTTTCTCCTTTACAATCCACCCAATCTTTGTTGAGATTTCTGTTGGCATTCATCAGGGCTGCTTTCAGCTACAAGTAACAGGCAACCCAGCTCTCAGAGGCTGAAACCATGAGGATATTTGAATTAGGCAAGATCCCAAAGACTGATAGAGGTTCAAACATTGATGGGAACAATTCAGAATTGGCTAAAATAGTTTCATTTTACTAATCCCTTCACTTACTACAAAACTGGCAAAACATAAAAAAGATGTACTGGAGTTCAGGGATACAAGTTAGTTATTCTTTGATGCCTTCCCTATTTCTCAAGAATGTGTCTACATTTGATGTCAAAGATTGGTGTCAACACAAGGAATCCACTAAGTCAGGGAAGCTCAGAACTGCATGCTCACTGCCTTTGATACCACCTTGTTGAGAGAGAGGGTAATGTCAGCACAAAATAGCCTGTCCCACTATCATATAAGGAGATTCTTACCTCCCCAGCTAGTACTTTCTGTGTTCTACTCCTTATGCATCATCAAGCCTACACCATTTTGTACATGATACTCACAGAGTGATTTAGCAGCTGAATAATGTCTTCAAAAAATCATGCTTAAAAAACAAAACAAACAAAAAACAGGCTTTTTCCGTGATCATGCTCAATCCATCCCCATTGTAAGCTTTATATCTTCCTAGTCTTCCAGTCAGCATATCATCAAACCAACATTGCAAACAGGTCAAAATGGGCAAGGGGAACAAATGTTTCTTCCTGAAGATGTTTGTGTTTTTATCAGAGCCGGAAAATCTTTCACAGATACTCCCTAGCAGACTTCCTAATGACAGGTCATTGGTCAGAACTGAGTCACATGACCACCCCGGGCTGCAAGGGTGGCTGGGAAAGTATAAATCCGGCAAAAGAGAAAGGGAACTCCATGACTGACTAGACCACGGCTGATTCAATCTTTAGGGCAAGGCACTTTGCCTCTCTGACCAAAATGTGGGTTTGGTAACAAGGAAGTAGAAAAAAATGGCTGTTGGTTTGACATTAACAATGTCTGCCATACAGACATTCCATATAATATGGATAACATTTTTTTTTGCATGACTCATGCCTTAGGGGGAGAACCTAGGTGTTTACATAATCTTAAATTAATCAAAACACTTCATCCTGTCAAATGTTTGCTCTTGATCCAGCAGCCAAACTCTGTTCTTATTTTCATGTTTTGTTATTTCTTTTCAAATCTCTAAGGGGTCTACAATTTTATTGCCCAATTTTGTATTTCATTATGAATCATTCCACTGGTTAGAAAGGGCTTTGCAATCAAATTCCCAGACACATGCAGTTATACACACAAACTTAAGAAAGCTCAATTCCAGATGTCAACTCTTACCCCATTCTTAAACTAAATAATTGATGGCTCTTGTACTAAGCTTGCAGATAACAACTCTTCCAGAGGCTTCCCCATAGCAGTGGGTGAATGCCTAATCCAAATCGGCATCAGCTATACTGTGGCTGCAATCTAGCCTTTCCTTATGGGCTTACGTTCTTGAACTTTTCTTCCATCTGACGGTTACTTCACCTTTAGACCTTTATGTTCCCTGCTAAACAATAACAACCCAAAGCACATTCTCAAATCTTCCTTGCTTCCCCTCTTCTTCTTTCTTCTCTAAATGAATCTAAAGAATAAATAATTTCCATCATTTCCAACTTATTGAATCTTATCATTTTTATCTTTTGTATCTCTCTTCCAACTATTGCCTGATTATTTCAGTATTCAGTGATCTTTCCCTAATTGAGAAGCCCCCTTATTCGAAATTCAATTATACAGAGACTGTAAATAATAAATTCAAATGGGTGCGGTGAGCACCATCTGGGGGATGGACACACTTGAAACTGTGACTCAGGTGGGGCAAAGCCAATATATGTAACCTAAACATTTGTACTCCTGTAATATGCTGAAATAAAAAAAAAACCAAAAAAATAAATAAAAGATAAAATAATGATAATAATAATGAATTCAAAATTAGTGGACTTTTGTTGTAGTCAGTCTGTTTTGTAGCAAAGATTATACATACAACACATCATTACTTTTTTTTGTCTGCACCTCTATATAAGCATTTAATGCAATCATTACAATTATGGTGGCAGATAGAAAAGAAAGGCATAGTAAGAAATCCTGACGAATTTATAGGAAGCAAAGCCTACTAAATGTAAATTAATTATATACAACTAACAATAATTTAAGATATAGTGAAAATGGGATTTGTATCAGTTAGTATTGGGTTCAGCTGTGTGTGACAGAGACCTTCAAAATACAGTAGCTTAATGTAGACATTCATTTCTCTCTCACTGCTTAATTGGCCATAATCTGATCAAGTGGCCAAAGAGAGTCTACCAGGGAGGCTAAGAAATGTAGTTGTTCAGCTTAGTGTCATTGTGCTCAGCCAGCCAGAAGGAAGGTGTCTAGGGAGGCAAGGAAATACGGTCCTCTAGTTGGATGGTAATGTGCTTAGCTAAATATTTGCAACTGGTCACTTAAGAAGAAAGGGAGCATGAATATGGGGAGATAATTGGCCATCTCCACTGTGTCACCAGATCGCTCTTAAGTAAACACCAGACATATTTTAAGTGCTTTCACAGTTTTACTCATGCTGTTCCTCTTTCTAATCTACACATTCTTAGCAGGTAAAAGTCACTCCCAAGGGGGCGAAATTGGCTTTTGCAGGAGGCAAAATGACCTTACTTTTACTACATATAAAACACAGAAACATATACAATACATAAGAGATTTACTATATAACCGTGATATTAAAATTTTATGGGGGGAGTCTTTTACAGAAAAAACATCTCAAAAAGCTCTTTGGGTGGTGGTAGAACAGATACTCAAAAAAGGTTGAAAAACACTGTTCCCAGCCTCACATGGGAGCTTTCAGAAATATATCTCAAAGCCAGGCAACAAAACATGTGTCTTTTGGCAAAGCTTCTTTTTGTATTCTACAGGCTCTGTGATGCAATAAATAGGAAGAATAAGTATTTTCCAGTTGGGCCAACCATTCATTCATTCAACAATTATTTATGAGTACATATTATGTGCAAAATATGCGGGTGCCGGGGACACAGCCAAGAATGGAACAGGCACCCCTGCTCTCTGAGGCTCACAGCTGTTGCGGAAGGCAGACTTTGGACATTGGGTACTGCAGTGATGGCAGATCACAAGGCCAAGTGTCCAAACCATCAATACTGTACCTCTGAATTTGATTCTTCTTCACCACTTCCTTGCCACATGACCTGGACAAATTATTACCCTCTGTAGGCTGCAGTTTCTACCATCCAATACCCATTTTTAAATTTTGAATACCCATTTTTACGTCACTTAATACAGCATTTTTGTGAGGATTCAATAGGATGGGATTACATATATTATGACCATATCTGTCACATACCAGGTGTTTAAGAAGATGATATTATTCATATTATCTGGTGGTTTCCTCTTACACATTTTGGCTGAATCCATGTTCTTCTCCTACCTTACATTGCATACATTTGACTGATGGTATTCATTCATTGATCCCTCCTTTTCCCCTCAACTCATCCTGTTAATATTTTCTGATGGCTCTGGGACTAGATTTTTTCCAACCAATTGGGGTTATACATGGTCTGAAAGGCCTACAGTCAAGAAAATCTGGAACACATAATCATCTATACTATGTCATCTACTCATTTGAAATGTTCATTGAGCACCTACTAGACTAACCAGATTCTGTGTTGAGTTAGGTGCTAAAGAGCCTGGAAAGAACAGAATGGACCCACTCCTGCACTTAAGATGAACATTTGTAAGTTTAATTATTAATAAAAGATTAATAAAAAGAAAAGGACTATATGCTATACAGACATTTGATGAAAATCTTACCTGGTGAGAAAAGTCTCTTCTGAAAGATGAAGGGGCCTAGTCAAGGTAAAAAAAAAAAAACAGAACATTTCACAAAAAGGGCAGGAGGCGTACACATCCATGAAATGTGAAAGAACAGAAAATGTTGGAATGGTGTTCAGAAAGGATGGAACAGAGAGACACTAAACAGCTCAGGGCACTGATCTCACTCTCTGATTGCTACCATGTTCCCATTCTTCCTGTCCTTCTTCCTTTGTGTTTTGTCTCTTATGAAAATCCCAAAGCTTCCTTCAAAGGAGTTCAACTTTGCCTCTGTCTCATTCTCTGTCTCTCTTTCAGACACACAGAAACATGCACGCATGCACACACACACACTCTCCTAAGTCTCCTTACATTCTCCCCAAATTCACATATTTTCTCAATTGTTGCCATTGGCACCACATTATCTATGCTTGCTACTCAAAGTGTGGTCCACGGACCAGCATCTCCTGCATCACCTGGTTGCTTGTTAGAGATGCAGAATTTGAGATCCTCCCTGAAGTCACTCCTCTATCACATGCACACAAAATAAATCAGAATCTGCATTTTAACAAGATCTTCAGGTGATTCATATGCACATTAAAGTTGGAGAAGCCCTTATTTCATCTGCCTGCTTGGTCTAAATAAAAGGTTGTGGTTGTACCTCACCCCTGCTCTGTCATGGCCACCCTGACCTCCTATCTGTTTTGTATCATAGCATACGTTCCTCTAAGAACTAGACAAGCTGATGCTTTGATGAAGTGTTTGCCCAGGGAATGTTCTAACCTCCTGAGAAGTGGTGTGATGATGTGAAATGACAAAGAAAAGCATTTAGATACCATCCCCTCCCATCTCCCAAACCTAAACACTGTTCCTCTGATACCTCATATTGCTTACATAGTTTTTCTCTGGGTGTCTAGATTCTGTCAAGTTAACTTTCTCTCTCACCCTTCCTAAAAATGAACTTTTTAGTTCTGCGGTGTTTTATATAAGTTTTGACATCTTCATTGCTATATTCCTAAATCAAGTCTTGAAATTATTTTGTTTTGTGTGCGTGTGTGTCTGTGTGTTTGAGTGTGCGTGATTTCCCAAGTTTCTCAACCTTCTCGGAAATGCACTAAATAATATGACCTAAAGATATTTTTTTCCTAATATACAGGAAGGGCCCTATAACTCCCTCAGTGTATTTCTATGCTTTTGGTTAAAGTGCCAACTCTTATTATCTTATCTATTTGATGCCAGAATTTGGACTTTCCCCTGCTGAAATCACCTCCATTATTTTCCTGATGGAATTTCCAAGACCTTACTCACCTGCAAGATACAATAAACACATAAAGGATAACAAACCAGGGAGAGTTTCTATTCAGGCATTGGAACCAACTCCCCTTCCTTACTCTACGCCCCTCCATCTGGCACTTCTGTCATGAAAATCTCTTCCCATAGCTGGTGTATTTGAATGAGAGGCTGAGATCACTCTCCTATTTTCACACACCCTTCTCCTTCTTCCATTGGCACTACATGCAGAAGATGCAGAGCTGCCACTGCCTCTATAGAATTTTCTCTACCTTAGCCTTAATCAAAGGTCTTAAGCTTCTTGCTTCTTTACATGTAAGAACTGGGTTTGTTTAAACCTTCGACTCCCTACCCAGGATTCACTCTTGCATTAAAACTGCTCCCAATTAAGATATCCTTATTCCACTTGGTCCTCTTTCACTGTGTCCCGTTGCAGTCTTCAACGGGTGTTTGTGGGCTTCAGAACTCCTTCCTTGAATTTGTCACAAAGGGAGACTAGTTATGAGCAAAAAAACAATGGGCATCTATATAGTGCTGACTCTGGTGCAGCCACTATGCCAAGTACTTCACATTTTTTATCTCTTATACTCTTCATAACCCTTTGATGAGGGCAATATTACCCAAAAGCACTAACTCTGGAGTCTAGCTGCCTCGGTTCAAACTCCAGCTCTACCACTTACTATCTATGAGACTTTGGGTGAAAAAATCTAATCTTTGTGTACTTCAATTTACTTGTCTATAAAATGAGGATAATAATAGTACCTACTTTGTAGGACTGTTATTGAACATTGCTATGGCTCGAAGGTTTGTCCCCTCCAAAACTCATGCTGAAATTGAATTGCCATTGTGACAGCTTTATAAGAGGTGAGAACTTTGAGACGTGATTGGGCCATAAGGACTCTGCCCTCGTGAGTGAACCAACACCATTATTGAGAGAGTGGGTTCACGCCCTTGCACTCTCTCGCTCTCTGCCTCTCTTTGCCCTTCCACCATGTGATGCTTTCCATCATATTATGAGGCAGCAGGAAGGCCCTCATAAGATGCCAGCACTTTGATATTGGACTTCCCAGCCTCTAGAACTGCGAGCCCATAAATTTCTCTTTATTATAAATTACCCAGTCTATTGTATTCTGGTATAGCAGCACAAAACAAACTAAGACAAACATTAAAATCTATTTCATGTAAAATGCTTAGAATAGGGCCTGGCTCAACCAATTTTAATTATTGTTGCTATTACTATCCTCATTTTACATATGAGAAAAACAAGGCAAGACAAAGTTTTATAACTTGCTCAGCTTACCTAGATATTGATTAGTGACAGAGCAGGCAGTCTGGCTCTGTAATTTACTCTGCCTAGAAGGAATTAAAGTACTAAACCAAGTAACTTCAAAGAGTCAGTAAAAGAATCCAACTGTGAAGCCAGGGCTAGACATTTAATGGTGTGACATAGGAAGTACCAGGAGAAGGCTAGCACAATGTCTGAACAGCAGAAAGCCATTTTAGGAGTGCTCAACTCAGAAGTTATCTTCCTCCTACCAAAAACCAGGGAAATATAAAAGCCCTCCTACAGAGGGGCACAGAGAACGCATTTTTAGAAGATATTTGAAAGTACAAAATTAGAAGAATGCTGCACACTCAGAATTCCCAATTTGCATAGATGTGTGCAGTATCAAACAGGGAAAAAAAATAGCTGAAGCCACACAAATACATATATCTATTCAATACATATTTTCTGAGTGCCTACTATGTGCCAGGTAAGGTTCTGGGTAGTGGGGATACTGCAAGAAAGCAAGTCCCTGCTTTCATGGAGCTGAAATTTAGGGTGCAATAAATAGACAAAATTTCAGACAGCGATAAGAGCTACGGATTAAATAAAAAGGGTTAATGTGGTATGATAAAATTTTTTATCTTTTAAACACCAAGATGTCAAGGCAGAGACTGAGAATTCTCTGCAATGAATGAGTATAGCTGTTCTGAACCAAGGAAGTGACTGGTATCACATGGACCAATATGGATTAGCATAAAATCCAAAAACAGAAACCACTGGAAACCACGACCTCCATGGAGATGAGGATGCAGACAGAGAAGGAGTAGTATAAAGATATTTTCCTTAGTTACTCTTAATAAGGAGTGACCTACTCCAGAGTTGTAGCTATATATGCACCAGTGCTTAAGTTAGTCGTTTAGTACGTTGTATACAGGAGCTTTCTCAACAAATCTTTTTTTCTTGTCATTTTATAAAATCTGGGATTAAGACAGCTCCTATAGGGAGTATGTTCTGGACCCTGAAGAAGACAGGCCTAACTGATAGTTCTGGTTGCCCGCATAGAGCCTGGAGGACATAAAGCCCAGTAGCCCTGTCTATGCAACGATGTCTGTACAAGGACTTTGGCTTTGTTGTCCATCACCCCTTTGTCACTTTATCTCCCATTTTTGACCTATGATTTGCACACACACAGTACATTAGAAACCCTGACGCTCCCACGGTGCTAGAAGAACTGAAAGTGAACTTAGCCTATTTCCAGCTCTCCTGTAAGTCCACTTCCTGCTTCACAGCATGGTTACTGTGTACCCATCCTTTAAACTCCTGAGGTCAGAATATTATGTACATTTTACAATGACTTTTTTGAAAAGAATTTTTAAAAGAAGGTGAAGAAGAAGAGGAGAAGGAAAAGGAGGAACAACGGCAGCAGCAATAGCAAGAATCACCACCACCTATGTTACTAACTGGAGAAAGTTTAAAATTCTTGCATGTTACTTCCTGCATCCAGAGCGCCCCTCCACCCCCGCCTTATTTATTTTCACTGGATGTGACTCTGGTACTTTTGCAAATGAACTGGAATGAATATTAACTTGGAAGGATATTGGTGTCAAAGTCACCATGATAAAAGGATTAATGATTATATTTACATTTTCTCTCTTTTCTCTTTCTCTCTCCATCTCCCTCCATCTCCCTCCCCTTCCCCTGCCACACACAAAAATGCAGTCACACTTCATATTTTTCTGATAGGAGGATAATTCTACTAACTTTGGACTCAATCTAATAGTACTATCTTCTTAAAAAAATCCAAGGTAAACAGGATTAATCATAAAACTATTATAAACTCCTTCTAGAGAGGAGTGATTCAATTCCTCTACAGGTCGATCAAACTTCATATATATATAGTAATTTTACACTAGAAAACCAGGAAAATGGCCAGTTTTGTGAGGAAGGATGCTGTTGGAATAAAGGAAACATAAGGTTGCTGAGGGGAAAAAATAGTGGCCTCTCAATTGTCTCCCCGAGGCTTTGGAAATTCCAAGTGTGGTGTATTGTTCAGAGTGTTTCAGAAAGAACAGCTGATATCTAAACAATTTGAGTAAAATCTGTGCCCAGTTATCTCTGTGGTTGTTTGTGGTTTGTCATGACATTCTCCAATCCACTTACTGTTTCATGAATCAACCGAACCAGGCTGCTTGCTGGGTTTTCCAGAGTGCTTTCCCTATACGCTTCATTTTTTCGTTCGACAGCAAGGGGAGACAAGTTCCTTGGGTCCCTTTAGGCCCAGCCATCCCCAACAACTCTGAGACCACACAACTTTCCTTAAGGCCTTTTCATAAATGAGCTATGAGGCCAGGTTTTGGCCTGGCCTTTCATCTTGCTGCAGCCGTTCTGGAACCACTGCAGCTAAGCACATGCTTCCAGGTGTTCCGTCCGATCACACTGAAACCTTGCTTTGATGTGTGGCCCAAAAAGGTCAAACAAGAATAACTCACTGTTGGTTTAGGTGTCCCACAGCCACCCACCTTCTGGGATCTGTTTTCAGATTCTGTCTCCATTATTCTGGGAAGCAGAGGAGAAAACAGAAAGACTTTTTCTTCATCCAGGTCTTTCCTCAAAACAGCAGCAAGAGGAGGAAAGGTGATTTGGAGGTGGTATTTCTAGCCTCATTTTACAAATGAGAAGTTTGAGAATCAAAGCAAGGAAGAAGAAAGACAACTCAGCAAACTGCCTGAGACCCTGGATTCTGGATTCAGTCAAAATCCAGATCAAATTCTAGCTCTGTCACTCACTAGCTATGTGGTATTTGACAAGTTGCTTAACCTCTCTGCCTCGGTTTTCTCATTTATGAAATCAATACAATATTAATAATATATATTCCACTAAATGACTAAGAGGGAGAAAAAAGGTCATGTATATAAAGTACTGAACACAATGCCTGGGACACAGAAAGTGCTGATTAATATTAGCTGTTATTAGAATTATTATGATTATTGTGATCACTAAAAGACTTGCACTATCTCTTAGCTATTGCAAAACTACTGTATTTCTGTAGCAATCAAAATGTTCTCAGCCATGTTGCAAGAGTAAACAACCCCTGAAATCTCTGTGGTTTACTACAAAGGGTGTTTTCTCATTCTTGGGACATGATCGTCCCAAGCCAGCCACAGCTCTTGTCTGCATCATCTTCACTCTGCGACACAGGAGGATGAGACCACCTCCTCTGGACCACTGCCTAGAGTCGTGCCTCAGGGAAAACAGAATGGGGGAAGCACAGACTGCCTTCTGCCCAGAAGTGGCGTGCGTCATTTCGCTCATGTTCAAGCCCAACCTGAATAGCATGAAGAAGTACAAGCCTCAACTCTGGAGAGAAACCAATTAGGTCAACAGTCATATTAACAGATCCACCATGACAGAAGAGATGAGATCAAAGTTCTAAGGCTTTTTCTGCTATGCCACCCACCCTTCTATAAATTAAAGTTTATGGGGTTTTCTGAAAAGTTAAATGTATGATAATAAAATATACAATTTTAAAAAGGAAACTAGGAATCTTGTTCTTTTCTTGGGTGTTATACCATGTTCATAAATTTACAGAGATGTCATTTTGCTATCATGCAAAGACGATGAAGCTACCAGAGGCAGCATTGTAAATGTCTGTGGCAGCCTTATGGCCCTCCTGGGATCCTCGCTGCTTTAGGGTCCCCCTTTCTGCATGCCACAGGCCGACAGGTGGTCACTTTCTTGGCAGATGTCAAAAGGACACTGTTCCATTAAATTTGTCTTCCTTTCAGTAATTTGAGGTCTTCCCACAAAGAAAGACTGTCAAACTAGGAGCCCTGTCTTTTGCATTCTTTTGGTTTTTGCTTTTTTGTCTTCTTTATGTGTGTGGTTTTTTTCCTGAAATATTTTATTTTGTGACTATTTAATTCTCTGACACATAAAAATTGTATATAATTAAGATGCATAACTTCAAGTTCTGATAAACATTATGAAATGATCACCACATTGGAGCTAATTACAATAATATCTATCACCTCTGCATAGGTACCATTTTAACCCTTTAACCACATCATTGCCTCCCCCAGCCTCTGGCAACACCATCCTACTCTCTGCATCTATGAGTTTGACTTATTTTAGATTCCACAAAAAGTAAGATCATGCAGTATTTCTTTTTGTGTCTTACTTATTTTGCTTAGCATGTCCTCTAATATCATCAGTTTTGTCACAAATGGCAGGATTTCCTTCTTTTTTAAGGTTAAATAACATTCCATTGTATTATATCCATCCATTACACATATGCCACATTTTTTTATCCATTCTTCTGTTGATGGACACTTAGGCTGCTTCCATATCTTGGCTATTATGACTAATGAGCATGCAAGCACAGAATATGAGAATGCAAATCCCTTCATGATCCTGCTTTCAATTCCTTTGGATATGCACTCAAAAGGGGGATTGCTGGATCCCACTTGGCACAGTAGTCCCCGCTTACCCATAAGGGATATGTTCCAAGACCCCAGTGGATGCCTGAAACTGCAGGTAGTACCAAAGCCTATATACACTATATATTTTCCTATATACACACACCTATTATAAAGTTTAATTTATAAATTAGGCCCAGTAAGAGATTAACAATAACTAATAATAAAATAGAACAATTATAACAATAGGCCATAATAAAAGTTATGTAAATATGGTGTCCTCTCATTCTCTCTCTCAAAACATCTTATCATACTGTGCTCACCGTTCTTGTGATCAGCTGATCTGATAACCGAGGTAAGTACTAAGTGACTAATAGGCAGGTAATGTATATAGCATGGATATGCTGGACAAAGGGATGATTCACATTCAAGGCAGGACCTACTGGAACAGCACAGGATTTGATCATGCTACTCAGAATGGTGTGCAATTGAAAACGTATGAATTGTTCATTTCTGAAATTTTCCATTTAATATTTTCAGACTGTAGTTGACCATGGGTAACTGAAACTGAGGAAAGCAAACCTGGGGATGGGGGGGGGGACTACTATAGTTCTATTTTTAATTTTTTGAAGAACCACTATATTGTTCCGTAACGGCCATACTAATTTACATTCCCACCAACAGCACATAAAGGTTCACTTTTCTCCACATTCTCACCAACACTTGTTATCTTTTACCATTTTGATAATAGTCATTCTACCAAATATGAGGTGATAAGTTATTATGGTTTTGATTTGTGTTTTCCTGATGATTAGAAATGTTGAGCAACTTTTCATATGCCTGTTGGCCATCTGAATTTCCTCTTTTGAGAAGTGTATATTTTAGTCCTATGCTCATTTTTTAATCAAGTTATTTGTATTTTTTGGAATTGCATTGTATGAGTTACTTATATATTTTGGATATTATCTCCTTATCAGATATATAGTTTCTAAATATTTTTTTCCCATTCCATGAGTTGCTTTTCATTTTGATTGCTTCCTTTGTTGTGCAGCTTTTGCTTTGTTGTACTTCCACTGGTCTACTTTTTCTTTTGTCCTCTGCGCTTGTGGCGTAATGTCCAGAAAATTATTGCCAAGACAAAGGTCAAGAAGTTTTTTGTCTATGTTTTCTTCTAAGAGTTTCACAGTTTCAAATTTTACATTTACGTCTTTAATCCATTTCAAGTTGATTTTTTTGCATGGTGTTGAGATAAGGGTCCTATTTCATTTTTTGTATGTGAATATCCAATTTACCCAACACCATTTGTTGAAGAGATTATACTTTCCCCATTGTGCCGTCTTTGTACCCTTGTTGAAGATCAGTCTTAAGCTCATGGTTTTATTTCTGGGCTCTCTATTCTGTTCCATTGGTTTATATATCTGTTTTTCTGCCAGTACTATACTGTTTTTTTGCTATAGTTTTGTAATATAATTTGAAGTCAGGAAGTATTATGCCTCCAGTTTTGTTCTTCTGGCTCAAGATTGCTTTTGCTGATTGGGATCTTTTGCAGTTCCATTGGAATTTTAGGATTATTTTTTATATTTCTGTAAAAATGCAACTGAATTCTGATAGGGATTTCATTAAATCCACAGATCACTTTAAGTAGTATAGATATTTTGATAATATCCATTATTCTAATTAATGAACATGGGATGTCTTTCCATTTACTGCTACATTTTAAATTTCCTTCATCAATATTTTATCATTTCAGTAAACAAGTCTTTTATCTCTTTGGTTAAGTTAACTCCTAAGTATTTTATTTTGTTGTTGTTGTTGTTGTTAAATGGGACTATTTTCTTAATTTCTCTTTCCAATAATTTGTCATTGGTTTGTAGAAACACTACTGATTTTGTTTATTGACTGCATCTGTAGTGAATTCATTTATTAGTTCTAACGGTTTTTTTGTGGGGGAGAGTCTTTCAAATTTTCTGTATATATGATCATGTCATCTGCAAACAGAGACAACTTTACTTCTTCCCTTCCAATTTGAATACATACAATTTCTTTTTCTTGCTTGATTGCTCTAGCTAAGACTTCTAGAATTATGGTGGTGAAAATAGTCATTCTTTTTTTGTTCTGGTTCTTAGAGAGAAAGCTTTCAGTTTTTCCCCATTGACCATGATATTACCTGTGGTTTTTTCATACATGGCCTTTATTGTGTTGAGCTACATTCCTCCTATATCTATTTTGTACAGAGTTTTTATCATGAAAGGATGTTGAATTTTGTCAAATGCTTTTTCTACATCTATTGAGATGATCATGTAGCTTTTGTCTTTAATTCTGTCGATGTGGTGTATCGCATTGATTGATTTTTATTTGTTGAACTATCCTTGAATCCCAGGGATAAATCCCACTTGATTAGGGTATGCGATTTTTTTAAATGAACTGTTGAATTTGGTTTGCTGGAAGATATTTGCTTCTATGTTCATCAAGGATATTAACCTGTAGTTTTCTTTTTCTTGTGATGTGTTTGGCTTTGGAATCATGGGGATCCATATTCACAAAATTAGTTTGGGAATGTTTCTCATTTCTATTTTTTAGAAGAGTTTAGAAAGTGTTGGTATTTTAATTCTTCTTTGAATGTTTAAAATTCACCTCTGAAGCCATCTGGTCCTGGACTTTTCTTTGTTAGGAGGTTTTTGATTGCTGATTTAATCTCCTTGATTGTTATTGATCTATTTAGACTTTTTATTTCTTCTTGACTCAGTCCTGATAGGTTGTACATTTTTTAGGAATTTAACTGTTTCTTCTAGGTTAGCCAATTTGTTGGTGTATAATTGTTCATAATTGTCCCTTATGATGTTTTTTATTTCTGCAGTATCAGTTGTAATGTTTTCCCTTTCATTTATAATTTTGTTTATTTAAGTCCTCTCTCTTCTTTTCTTGGTTAATCTAGCTAAAGGTTTCTGAATTTTATTTATCTTTTCAAAAAACCTACTGTTAATTTTGTTGATCTTTTGTATTATTTTTCTATGCTCTATTTTGTTTATTTCTGTTCTAGTCTTTATTATTTTTTTTCCTTCTTCTAACTTGTAGTTTATTTTCTTCTTCTAGTTCTTTGAATTGTAAAGTTAGGTTGTTTAAGTGAGGTCTTTCTTCTTTTTTAATATAGTTGTTTAACGCTATAAACTTGCCTTTTAATATTACATTTGCTGCATCCCATAAGCTTTGGTAAGTTGTACTTTCATTTTTGTTTGTCTCAAGGTCTTATTTAAATTCCCTTTTTGTTTCCTCTTTTGCCCAATCATTGGTTAAGAGTGTGTTGCTTAGTTTCTAACTGTTTGTGAATTTTCCTGTTTTCTTTTTGTTATTGATCTCTAGTTTTATTCCACTGTGGCCAGAAAATATACTTAGTATGATTTCAGTCTTCTTATATCTGTTAAGATTTGTTTTGCGATCTAACATGTGATCTATTCTGGAGAATGTTTCGTGTGTGCTTCAGAAGAATTTGTCTTCTGCTACTGTTGGGTTCAGAGTTCTGTATATGTCTGTTAGGTCCATTTTGGTCTATAGTGTTGCTCATCTTATCTGTTTCCTTACTGATTTTCTGCCTGGATGCTCTATCCATTATTGAAAGTAGAGTATTGACTTCTACTATTTTTGTTTTGTTGTCAATTTCTTCCTTCAGATGTCTCAATATTTGTTTTATATATTAAGTACTCTGACATTGGATGCATATAAATTTACAATTGTTTTATCTTCCTTTCATGTGGCTTTGGAATCAGGGGGATCTGGCTTCATAAAATGAGCTTGGGAATGTTCCCTCATTTCTATTTTTTAAAAGAGTTTAAGAAGAGTTAGTACTAATTATTTTTTGAATATTTAGAATTGACTTATGAAGGTGAATTGAACCTTTTATCATTATATAATGACCCTCTTTATCCCTAGTAGCAGTTTTTACTTAAAGTCTATTTTGTCTTATATAATTATAACTACCGTTACTCTTTTTGTTACCATTTGCATGCTTGGCTACCATTTGCATGGAATATCTTTTCCCATCTCTTCACTTTCATTCTATTTGTGTTCTTTCATTTAAAATGAGTCTCTAATAGACGGTATATGACTGGACCTTGATTTTTTTTTAATCCACTCTATGCCTTTTTATTGAGAACTTTAATCCATTAACATTTAAAGTGATCATTGATAGGTAAGGACATACTATTGCCATTATGTTCATTATTTTCCGTCTTGTCTTGCAATTCTCTTGTTCCTCTCTTCCTTGTCCCTTCTTTTGCTATTTGATTTTTTTTTTCTGGAGTGATTTGGTTTGATTCATTTCTATTTATTTATCTTTTGTGTATCTAGTATAGGTTTTTCATTTGTGGTTACCACGAGGCTGTATAAATCTTCTCATAGTTATAACCAACTATTTTAATTTGTTAACAATGTAAGTTCAATTGCATACGAAAACTCTGAATTTACCCTTCCCCTTCCCCACTTTGTGTTCTTGAAGTCAAAAACTCTTTTTATATTGTGAATCCATTACCAAATTTGTGTGCTTTGAGTTATTCTTTTTTTTTTTAATTTTTTTTTATTTCAGGAAATTATGGGGGTACAAACATTTTGGTTACACATTATGACTTTGCCACATCCCAAACATGATTTGAGACATGCCTTTCCCCCCCTACAATGCTCACTGCATCTGTTAGTTGTGAGTTTACCCACCCCCAAACCCCCTACCCCCAAAGAATATTACTACTATGTGAGCACCTTAGTGTTGATCAGTCAGTGCCAGTTTGATGGCGAGTATATGTGGTGCCTATTCTTCCATTCTTGTGATACCTCACTTCGGATGATGGACTGCTTTTAGTTATTCTTAATACTTTTTGTCTTTTAACTTTTATATTAGGATTATGGTTTATGTGCACACTAATATTGCAGTGTTATATATTATATTTGCACACCAATATTATAATGTTATATATTATTCTGTCTTTGATTATATATTTACCTTTGCCTGTGAAATTTTTACTTTCAGATACTTTCACATTGCTGTTTAGTGTGTTTTCAATTCCATTTGAAGAACTCTCTTAAGCATTTTTTGTAAGGCAATTCCAGTGCTGGTAAACTTCCTCAGTTTTTATTTGTCTAGGAAATACTTTATTTCTCCTTCATTTTAAAAGGATACATTTACAGGATATGGTATTCTTGTTTGACATTTTTTTCAGTACTTTGAATATATCATCCCACTCTCTCCTGGTATGGAAGGTTTCTGTTGAGAAATCCATTGATAATCTCATATAGGTTCCCTTGCATGTGGCAATTAGCTTTTCTCTTACTACTTTCAAAATTCTCTGTCTTTGACTTTTGACAACTTAACTATAATGTGTCTTGATGTAGACCTCTTTATATTCAACCTACTTGGGAATCCTATGACTCCCATGGGTTGCAAGGATCTGTAGTGGCTGTGAAGGCTGTGGGGAGCCTCAGTCGTGCCTCTGGTACAGCAGCAAGGGACCAGAGTAGGTAGTGGTGGGGTTTGGGGCCAATAGTATGTACACACTCAGCTATAGGGGTTGACAGTGTGCATATGCATGACTGTAGAAGTCATCTATGGGTGCATGTGTGACAGTAGGGCCCAGTGATGAGGGCCAGTGCCAGTGACATTAACATACTAGCCTTATTCTTTAGGTTCATGTTCATAAATTCATTCCTTTTCAGGAAATAAACTTGTCATAGTCTTTGTCTCATGCCATAGAACCACAAAAGCTTACCATAAATGGGACACTTGAGTTTGTCTAACTCAATACAACATCTGATATAGAAACTCTTCCTCCACGTTGCCAGTAGATTTGAATGCTTGAGGGCTTTTCAGCAATCTAGTCTCAGCCTGAATGCCTTCAGCTATGAGAAACTCATTATCTCAGAGCAAAGCAATTCCACTGTTGGAACATTATGACTTTTAGAATGATTCTCCTCATGTTGAGCTAAAATCTGGCTGGGCACAAATTCTAACCCTTTGTCCTAACTCTGCATATGAGTGTAACACAGGAAAACTAAGCGTCATGCCAAGAAAGAGTTTCCAATTCTTGAAGAAAGCCCTTGGGGCCTTCTCTTGTTCCTCTCTCCTTGTCCTCCTATCACTTTTCCTATGACAGGTATTCCAGAGCTCTCCATCCCTACTCTGACAATCTGGCTATAAGATACCGAGTGAAAAACTCAAACCTTTTAATCAGATGCAAATATAATCCTAAGCCATTGACAGGGAGTATTTAAATAGGTTAAGAAAACCCATAAAATTTAGGAATGTCATTTATTGTTCTGTTTGTATTCGACTATTATAATAAAGAATAATGAGATTCTTTCAGAAATACTTAGTGGAGGAGAGGAAAGACCAAATTTTACATTACATAGTGAACAATTTATTCCACAATATAAAACAGAATGTTGTACTTTTTGAGGTCGTGTCATTATTAATATTATAGTATTGATAATACTAATACTATTAATATATAAATAGGGCCTAACTTCAAATTGTTTTCCAGAAGTAAAGGAAGTAGATACAAATAAGACAAAGCTCTTTTTCCCAGGTCACTTTAACACCGACAACCTTCAAAGGTGAACAGCTACAAATCTTGGGATAGAGAGTTGGTTTTCCACTGGGAATAGTGAAACAAGCTGACTCCCATGGAGAATAAACACTAGAATTTTCATTTGGAACATTCAGTGATCTTGTAAGCCACAAGTCACAAAACAAGGGACAAGAATAAAGCGGATAAAATAGCTCTAAGTTGAAGTACGTGTGTTAAAGTTTACTTTACATATAGTGCTCCCTCCTCCAGGAATTCTTTCTTTGCTCATCCTCTAGTCATAATGTGAGTCACTGAAGTCTCTTTTGTACCTGTTTTGAACACCGTTTCTCAGGCTGTCTGCATGGTCAGCTTCCCCCTGTTATTCAGGCCTCTCCGCAGCAATGTCACTTCTCCAAATTGGACTTCCCTAAACATACATGTGCACATACATGCACATACACACACACACACACACACACACACACACACACTGCCAGGCAATCTCAAACACATTATCTTGTTTTATGCCTTTGATAGCAATCACTGTCTGAAGCTTTATTTTGTAATATCTGTTTATTGCCAGGTTCTTCACCTCCACTGGAATGTAAGCCTATGATAGCAGGGACATTTTCTGTCTTATCCATCACTATATCCTCAGTGCAAGAATCATCCTTGGCATATGAGAGGCACTTGAAATTATCTGATTAATATCTCAAGTCACTGTCCCTGGGAAACAGACTCTGAAGCAAATATTTGTGTTCAGGAAGTATACAGGAGGTAATCTTGGGGGAAACATGTGTAATAGAGTGAGGGGAGCAGAATTGGACAGAGGGATGAGTTGAACTGTGGATCAGGTGCAGAACTAGGATGGCCCTTCAAAGATGCTCCCAATAGAGAGCATTGTATTTCTACATGGACCAGTCATTGCAAGTGAGTTGCCCCTGGGGAGGGCAGGTAACCTGGGGCAAGGCAGTTCCCTTTGGCCAGGGCAAGGCCTAAGGAAACACTCAGCTGTGAACCATCAGTAGCTCAGGAATTAAGTACCTCCGTCGTGAAGGGGGAGGAGTGGATCTGGGCAGCACATCATGGCACCCACTGCAATAAATGAATAAAAAACTACCAAATGAATCCATACTGCCTAAACTTATGTTAAAGCATCTTTAATCTAGTTGACCATATTCAACACAGTTTTATCAAACTATTTTAACTCAGGTTAAAATGAGTAAAGAGATGGCACACCTCTTTATCCATTTAACAACATTCTCTATTAAATGTATATGTATATACTTAACCCTAAAATTATTTCTACTTAAGAAGAATTTTAAATGTGTGTTTATGTCAGAAATGGTCTAGCCCATTTCTGTTACCCTATTTCATTACAACTCTTGAAAAGAAAGAAGTTTCTTTAACAAGCATGTCACAAACATTTTCGTGATGATTTTTGGAGTTAGGAGATGAAGCTATTTAAGGTTTTACCTCCATCAATAGACATTAGTCAATTTTTTAGGTTTGTTGTATTTGATGTCTCCATATTTACTGGCTATTTTCCTACTTTTAGCAATAATGAAAATTCAAACTAAGTGAGATCCTCTAGTTCCTCTGCTTCTTCTGGAGCCTGATTTGTGAATGTTTTATGTGGGTTTTTTTTCTGGTATGTGAAATGGTTGAAAATAATAATAGTAATATTGAACCAGGGCAAGTAATCTGCTAAAAAATGTGGCAGGTAAACATGGAAGTGATAAAATAACAGTTATCTTGCAAAAATGTCCAGATTGCAGGGAGCTAGGTGCTGGCAGACGGTTTCATCTTATGTTTTAGCGAGTTGTTTTTATGCACAAGCTTGATGTGCTAATGGAGGAATTTGTGACTAAAATGACCCGGCATAATAGTTTTTCCTCTTTTAAACCTTCCTTTAAACAAAAAAAAACAAAAAAAAAACCAATGCGAAGCAGAGTAACGAAAGTACAAGGAATTACTTTCATGTTCAAGCTGGGAAATGAGTCTCCCTACTCTATAAACATGCTCCACGTCTTCTCCTATCCCCACCAGACAACTGCAGACACTGGGTTTCTGACTGGGCAGAGACTCTGAAGTCATCCAAACATGGGACCAGGAAGATGAGAGCCATGGGAGCAAGTCACAAACAAATAGGAAGAGGGCAGTCCTTAGTAATTTCCTCAGCATGAGGTCTGTTTTCCTGAACTAACTGAGACATGGTGCACAGGTGGCTTGGTCTGGTTTAAAACAACAAGAAACAGAGTGGACACTAACTATAAAATTGACCACTTTAAAATGAGTGGGAAAGATGTAACCTATGTCATGAACTGTAGTGACAAATGGTAGCAGAGGAAATGGCTTCCTTGTGGCATACAGAGTGTGTTTCTGCCAAATCCATTTTTATTCCATGGTCTGAGACACAGACTAGCTAAC
>NW_012146190.1:2880041-2882612 GCF_000956105.1 Propithecus coquereli | reverse complement strand
TTTCTAACACAAAGAAATGATAAATGCTTGAGGTATTGGATACCCCCATAACCCTGATTTGATCATTACACACCATATGCCTGTATCAAAACATCACATGTACCCATAAATATATACACCTATTATGTGTTCATAACAATTTTTTAAAAAAAGAAGCATTCCGCTTTTCCAAGGGGGCTCCACAGCATCATTCTTATATGTGAAGTACAGTAGCTCTACTTCAGAAGTATAGTACAGTAGTTTTATTAGTACCACAATAGAATAAAATCTTTTAAAATCTCACCTTGGCCTTCAAGGCTGTCTGTGATCTGGCTTTCTGACTCTTTTTATTAAACTGGTAAGAACAGATACTTGATCTGACTCTTTTTAAATCTATCTCCTCCCTGCTCATTCTGCGTCAATCACACTTGCTCTCCATCAGTCTAACATTCCAAACTCCTACTCACCTCAAGGTCTTTGTTTTTGGCGTTCCCTCATCCTCTTCCCCAGATCTTCGTGATGGCATTGTCTCCTAGTTTAGGTGTTGGCTCAAAGAACGTTTCCTCAGAGAGGTCTTTCCTGAGCAGCCATTCTACAGTAGAATGCTCCAACCACTTCTCTGCTTTGTTTCTTCAAAGCTTTTAGCATCATTTGAAATCACTTATTTTTATGTGTTTACTGATTATCCTCCCTACCAGATTCATGAGGACATGGACCTTATTTCCATTTCCATTTTCATTTCCATATCCCCAGTCCCAGCAAAGTACCAAGCTCATAGTAACCACTCATTAAAAATGGGTTGATTTAACAAGTCAATTAACATGTCAGAAATGTCCTCTCCTTGTTTGGCCATCTAGAGATACAAACTATATGGTACAGACCAGAGAGATCATGGGTCTATCCCTAGGTGGGTACCAGGGGTATTTAATAATAAAAATAATAAGAGAAAACATCTACCGAGAGCTTCTCTGTTGGGCTATGCACATATCTGCAAGCCCCACTAAAATTGTATGGAATCAGTACTTTTAATATTCAGTCCATTTTACAGACAAGAAAGTTGAGCTGGGAGAAGTTAATCAACTTGCCCAAAGTTGTGGAGTTAGTAGATGGAGAAACCCAGATTTAAACCCAGACAGTCTACACTTAACAACTGTTTTTACTGTCTCCTCATTTTGCTTCAGTCTTGTTCTCCATCCACTTAACCCCAATTTGAAAAACAACTGGAGCTGAATTCACTTTACTCTGAAGAAATGACTTTTTAGAAAATGCACTAGACCATTCTAGAGGACATTATGCTTTTCTACTTTGTAATGCTGTACAAACAGAAATATTTTACCTTGGCTGTCTGAAGTCTGGGATCATTTGGGCTTTACCATGGAAGGCAAACATTTTTAAACTTTTATTTGCCACTGTGCTGTGATTACCCCATTTAATAGTAATTTGCATCCCTGTGTAAACAAACTCCACATGAGAGAAGAAAGAAAAGGGAAAAAGAAAAAGAAAGGGGAAAAAAACAGAACCTAGCTTTTGTTTCTCAACTTTACGGTTCTGCTTTGATAATGCAAACAAAGCCACTGACTTAAAAGCAGTCTGAAAAATCCTTGTGGAGGAAGGTTCTACAGTATTTAGCTTCCAAATCTTACTTCAAGACTTTGTTTTTCCCCTTCCCTGATAGATAAGTTATTTGCCAAGTGGGTAAAGGAGTTGAGATGTAGGTAATTTCTTTCCTTTCTTATTTTAAAGAATGTGTTACTGACTGTAGCTGTGAAACATTTTCAAACTGAGATCTTCAGCCAAGCTTATCAAGATGCCAAGATATGCCTGGGTGGTGTATACATAGAGCTTGCTCCTGGAGAAATTCAGCTGTCTCGCAGTCCCTTTGGAAGGAGTTACTCTTCTAAATACTGAATTGAAGATCTAGAAGATTGGATTTTCTGTTTATCAGGGCAAATAAAATTTTAACCTCCCAATAAATTTAAAGGAAATCCTTAGACCACATAATGTTCCCCTTTAAACAGGCAGTCCATGTGAAACATTTTATTATTGTAAAATAAATCAGTAAATACCTTGAGGCGACCAAAGTGGCATATATGCTTACATAATTCCCTCTAGCTTTGAAACCTTTTTCCGTATACATATAATCATTTTTTAAATCAAGCAAAAAGCATCTCTAGTGTACTATTAAACACATGAACAAATCCAAAATAAATAACTGGAGGAATGGCCTAATTTTATTTGATAGTCCCTAGAATGAGATAGTGGCTGAAATTCATTTCCAGCCAGAATGGTTTTTATTAACTCAAAATCTTTGGTTAATCTCAGTGGGAATCTCTTTTTAGGATTATCGGTCTTATGTACATGAAGTTTAGCTTGAAGATAGTTAGAGACTTTTGGATATAGAGTTTTCTATGTAAATATGATAATTACATCTATTCCCATAGTAACAGCGTGTCCAGGCGAAGATGGACGTAGTTGTGGTCAGAGGTGGAGAGAAGGGGTGCAAGAGAGAAAAAAGAAGGGGGAGGAAAGGAAGGCCAAGAAGCCTTTGCCAGATGCCTCAAAAGCATTTTGGTTTGGGATTTTCTTTTTATT
>NW_012146190.1:2874383-2876653 GCF_000956105.1 Propithecus coquereli | reverse complement strand
GTTTTCACCGGACAGGTGAAAATGCAGAATCACAGAGAGGCTGTTTGTCAGAAGCATCTCAAAGCAAAGATACTAACTGCAGCCACCTGCGGCAATGGATAAAAGTCAGGGCAAGCAGAGACGGGAAATCCTGGGAAGGAAGAGGCTGGTGGAAGGAGATACACAGGGGAGTAAGGGCTGGGAAAAGCTCCTGGGCACAGCGGGGAATTAGAAGGCCATGATGTGCCCCGGGCTGGACACACGCTCAGAGAAGACCCGAGAAGACCTTAAGCTTTCACTTCAGGCTGACCTTAGGTTCCCTGCAAGCAGGAAGTGAAGGCTAAGGCAGAATTGCAAATGGCCTGGCTAAGTGTTGAAGCAGTGCCCCAACACAGAGCCAGTATGCAAAGACTCGGAGAATAGTTTCATTTTTCTTTCTTTTTTTTTTCCTTGGCTCCAGGTATTTAGGGATGTCTCTGTCAAATCTTACAAGCAAGAAGAGACTGGGGCCCCATTCTCACTCTTCTCAAACAGAATAATGCCCAGCTGAGAATCTTGTACCCTGCAAAACCAAGTTTCCTATACGAAGGATAAATAAAGATCTTCTCAGACAAGCAAAGACTGAGGGAATTCACCAAGACAAGACCTACCCTCCAGGAAGTACTCAAAACAGTGTTACACACGGATCAGCACGATTAACACTCTCCAATGTAAAAAAAATTGGGTCACCTAGTTTGCCACCATCCTCTGCGTCACCACAAACAGAAAGAACATGAGAGAATGGAGTCATAAACCAGATCCCATCCTTCAGCCACAGATGACACAAGCTCAGAGTGCTCCGAGCCAACAGCAATGACAATTTTAAAGAGAGTTTCATAAACAAATTATGCTCTGTTTCTATCTGAGCAACTCCCACAGCCCCCTTGATTCAACACAGCTTCACAGCTTCTGATAATCCTTTTCTTTGCACAGTTCCTCTTCTCATGAAATACCCTCCTGCATCTCAGGACAAGATGGAATCTTTGAGACTGTCTAAGATTCTATCTAAATATATGCAGTCCCCATAGGATTAGACAAATTTGCTGTTCGGTTTTCTGGGCAAGCTTTTTTGTATCAGGAATAATAGGAACTTGCACGTTCGTCCCTAAGTTTTTTAGGGTTTTTTTTTTCCTTCCTGCTTGATCCTCCTCAGCTAAAACACGGGGGTTAGGAGGTTTCCACATAGTTCTTTTTCCGAGCAGCCTCTCATTGTTGGTGCATCACCCATGCTTTCCGAAAATGGCACAAAATCCAGCCAGACTTTTCCAAGAAGGGGATTATGTCACTCCCTAATCCTATGCTGCCTCTAAAATAACCCAAACAAGTTTTCTTCCCACTGGAGCAGTGCACCTCCCGTTCTCTCCACAGACCAGGGATAGGATCTTGGATCTCTTACGTTGATTCTGCATTGGTACAATCACAGAAATAAACAATAGTGATTTCTTTTTTCAGATGAACGTTTTGAACTGAGTGACACTTTCTCATTGTGATGTACATGCTCTAAACTGTTGTCTAGTCAATATCTCTGCATCTTGCAACATTCCCTTCCCCCATGGCTCTCATCCTAACTGCTGGATAGTTCTGAGGCAGGGCACTTGGACCAAGGACATTGGAAGGAACAGAAGAGAGGAATAAGGAGTAGCAGTCCAGTTAGGCAATCATCTTAACTGACCAAGAAGCAGGTCAGGCTGTAGGAGCAAGTGCAAATTAAATAAATGGTATATATAAATCCTAGATCTGTTCTCTAGTTTCTCACGTTTGGATGAACCTTCAAAGCATAAGGAAGAAGAGTCACTTCATCCATAAGAACTCTGATTTGTTAAAAAACCTTTCTCTTCTCTTTGTGTGTGTGTGTGTGTGTGTGTGTGTGTGTGTGTGTGTGTGTTGGCTTTATTTGAGGTAAAAGAATGATGAGATCCTAAAATTCCTAAAATTGTAGTACTATAAAATTATATGTGGAGATTGCTAGAACATTTCCATACTGAAACAAACAACTTTTTTCCTCAAAGGACTCAAGATATAATTGATAGAAATTTTAGCTGGACTAGACTAGAAATACTGAGGGGAATCCTATATAAGTGTAAGCACACAGTATGATCAGTATGATCTTATACCATTAGGACTGAAGAATGGAAGTGTATTGAGAATAAATATTAAATAAATGAACAAAGGGAAAGATAGCATCTAAAAAATCAACCTTTATGGGGGATATGAACTTAAGATAACTCTTGACATTTTTAATGACATTTTTA
>NW_012146190.1:2871094-2874333 GCF_000956105.1 Propithecus coquereli | reverse complement strand
AGGAAATACATAATACACTTTAGAAAACTATATCCAGCCTAGAATATTTCTTTCAGTCTTGAAATATTAATATCCTCACCATCTTCATCAAAACAGTATTAAAGTAGTTCTCAAGCTGTTTGGGATCATCCTTGCATTTGCTGAAAAGTCAGAGCCTTGGCCACAGAAGGCGACCGAAAACCTGGACAACTGATCTTGTTCTCATTGTCTGGATGACGCTAATAAAGCTTCTGAGTCTAGATCCAGGGAGATATTACTACCATTAAAACTTAAACAAGTGTCTGCAAAATGTGGCCCACGGAACATTAGACCCATGTGATGTTAATCCATTTTCTAGGGGGGGAAATATTGCATGATCCATTAAATTTGAGAAACTTGGGTTTCAACAAAATGCAAATAGAATCACATAACTCTGCATGGAAGAGGATATTTTATGTCAAGTTTCCCAACGCTTTTCGTGCAGAGAATGTCCAGGGGCTAGTGTTCCATGGAATATACTTTAGTACACACTGGTCTAGATCAATTCCTACTTCACCTCCTTCACTAAACAATCCTTATTCTCTTCTGAGGTACCCAGGTGACTACCACCCACGGCTACAAAATGAGGAGACAGGTTTCATTTTAAAATTATTTTAACCCCCAGAGTTCTAGGAGAAGCTGAAATCATTCCCACTGTAGCAGAAATAACAGATCCTGGGAAGGCATCGTGGCATAATATTGAAATAAACCGAGGCCCACATCTGGGCCTTAGCAACTACTTGCTGTGTGGCCTTGGGGAAGGTCTGATCATCTCTGAGTCTCTCATTTTCCTCTCTAATGTGAGGGTGGTGATGAAACCCATAAAAGGGTATGAGATTTAAGAGAAATAATGCATGGAAAACACCTTTCCTAGAGTAGGCCTCAGAGTTGATATACAATTAAAGTAACTTCTTTTCCCCTTTTTCTTTCCTCCCCTTGCTCCACCCCATACCCCCCCACTCCTGAAGCCCAAATATTTCAGGAAAACTGATAAAGTAAACAAACATCCCTCTTAGCTCTAAAAGTCAACCTCGAGAAACTCTCTTTGGCATTCCAGTCTGGGTGGAGTCAACACATAGGTTTGATTCCACTCAAAAATGATGAAGCTTCTAGACTGTTCCTCCTGAGACTCCGTTCTGGAAAGGTCTCCTGTCAAAAAACACAGGGATCAATCTCGTCGCAAAGGTCAACATGTTGGTCACCTCCTGTCTAGACTATTGGAATGCTCGCAACCTGGACCTCCCACAGGGAACTGTCCGCTGACAGCAGATGACCCAGACGTGACAGCATGCCTGCTGGTTAGTCAGCCTGTGGCCAGCCCAGCTCACCCAGGCATATTCTCAGCACTGGCTGCTGTTTGACGTCAAGTCCAATGTACCATCTGGGATCTCGAATTAAATCTCCAGGCAGTGATGACCCCAGATTGCTGGAAGACCTTTTCATTTCACACAGCCTGCTGATAACTTGTTGGACACGAAGGTACTGGGACACAAAACAGATATGTCTTCATTCAAGTCTGTTTTCAATTCAAATAACTGGACCCATGAGTGCTTCTAGTTAACCATGTAGGTGTGCCAGGACCAAGATGAGTGCTTGCAGCCCTGACTCGTCAGACCAGAGACTGGGGTCCAAGATCTCTTAAAGAATTAAAGAAGCAAACTGAGCATGAAGAAGTTTAAAAAAAAAAAAAAAGCCAGAGGTAGTTAAAATTAGCATTCTTGCCCTCATTCTAGCCCTTTTTCCAGGTGATTGTCTTGAATTGTTTAGAACTCAAAATATATCCCTACCTACAAATCCAGAAGGTGTCACATCAAGATGTTTTTCCAGTAGGGATTAAATAATACCATCAATGTTCTCTATCCATTCCTTTGATGACCAATACCTCTAGTCTGTTCATTTAAAAGTGACCAGCAAGAAGATGTAAGAAAGTACAATAGGCATGCAGCCTTGGTCAGTGGGAAAAAGTGGGTTTCTTTGAAAAGATAATTGATCCTTTTCAGAATTCAACTTCTATCACCTTGAACAAGAATTAAGCTAATCAACCTACCTTCCTTTGGCCTTTTGAAGAGTGGAGGCTGATCTTACCTAACACTTGCCAATTTTCCAAAAATGTGTTTACTTTTATTTACATGAACTTGGCTGTCAGCAACAGCAGCGAAAGAAGAGAAAGTATATGGACAGTAAGACAGACAGCCAGTAGAATCAGGAAAAGAAGATTAAAGAGGAACAGAATGCCCTCTCCCAGTGAGGACAGAGAGAGAGAGAGAAAGTGTGTGTATGTGTGTGTGTGTGCATGAGAAAGAGAGAGAGAAACAGAGCGAGAGAGAGAGACTGTAGAATAGGAGAAAATATTAGCGTGTTACACATCCAATAAAGGGCCAATAACTAGAATCTCTATAGAATTCAGGAAAATCAGCAAGAAAAAAATCAAACAACCCTATCAAAAAGTGGCCAAAGGACATGAACAGAAACTTTTCAAACAAAGACAGCCTAATGGCCAGCAAACATATGAAAAAATGCTCAACATCTCTAATCATCAGGGAAATGCAAATCAAAACCACAATGAGATGTCACTTATCTCCGGTGAGAATGGCCTTTATCACAAAGTCCCAAGACAATAAATGTCGGCATGGATGGAGGGAGAGATAGGAACACTCGTACACTACTGGTGGGACTGCAAACTAGTACAACCTCTGTGGAAAGTAGTATGGAGATACCTCAAAGAGCTACAAGTAGAACTACCATTTGATCCAGCAATCCCATTACCGGGCATCTACCCAAAAGAACAGAAGACGTTCTATAAAAAAGACATCTGCACTGGAAGGTTTATAGCAGCACAATTCACAGTTGCAAAGATGTGGAAACAACCCAAGTGCCCATCAGTACATGAGTGGATTAACAAAATGTGTGTTTGTGTGTGTGTATACCATGGAGTTCTACTCAGACACAAAAAACAACGGTGATCTAGTGAAGTATCACAAGAATGGAAAAACAACTCCACATGTACTCACCATCAAGTTGGTATTAACTGATCAACACTTAAGAGCATATATAGTAATAGCATTCATCAGGTGTCAGGCAGATGGGAGGGGGAGGAGGGGATGGGAGTATACACATCCGGGGGATGAACACGCATGAAGCTCTGACTCAGATGGGGCAAAGTAGATATACATAACCTGAACATTTTTAGCCCCATGATATGCTGAAATAAACAAAAAATT
>NW_012146190.1:2852417-2868722 GCF_000956105.1 Propithecus coquereli | reverse complement strand
TAATTCAACTAACCCTTATTGAATACCTGCTATATACAAATCCTTAAATAAAGTATTGTGAGGGACACACAAAAAATGAATAAAACAGTTTCTAGATACAGAGAATTTGGTATGCAACTGAGATTAGCCAAAATATAAACTAATATTGTAAAACATATATATATACACATATTTCTTTCCATCTGATATTCAAAACAACCCTGTGAGTTATGTAGAAGTGCTCATTCTTATTTAAAGAATGTGAGAGAAAATTGGGCTAAGAGAAGCTAAATGATTTGCACCAAAGTAAAATAAAAGGCAGAACCCAGACTCAACCCTAAGTTATCCGGTACCAAATTCGGTAGAATTCGTTACTGCTACAAGTCAAAGTAAAATGTCACAAGTGCCAAAAGGGAGGGATGTGCAGTGTTACTGGCATTTCTTCTTACTGAGCAGATCAGAAAAGATTTCATGGAGGTATTTGATCTGAGCCTTAAAGGAAGGCAGCATTTTGACAGGCAGCAATGGGCACAGAGGAAATTGTACAGTGAAGAAAATCATTTAAAGAGAGCAAGAGGTAAGGAAGGAGGTAGGAACTAGTGCACATCAAAGGAACAGCAAACAGTCCAGTTTGGCTGGAATACAGGTTATGTAAAGGAGAGCAGTGGGAGATAAGGCTGAAAATTTGGGTTGGAGTGCCTTGAATGCCTTGTGAGTGAACACTATGACTGGCAGTGGAGAATTGTTGAAGGTTTTTGAACAGAGGAATAATATAGAATAGAGCTTTAAAACGATTAATCTGGCAGTAAGATGCAGACTAGTTTGGCAGAGGCTGAGGAGTTATGATGCCGAGGCAATAGTCCAGATAAGAAATGACTGGGGTCTGATCTGTGATAGTGAGAGTAGAAATAGGAAGAAAATAAGAGATAGATGTGAAGAATGTTGAAAACAGAATCAAAAGGACTCCTTCACTAATGAAATGAGAAAATGTAAGTGAAAGAAGGAAGCCAGTCTGAGTACTGTAAAAGTAATGCTAATTTTTTTTTCATTATTTCAGAATTTTATGGAGGTACACACGTTTTGATTACATAATTTGCTTTTGTATAGTTTGAGTCAAAGATATGTGTGCCCTTCACCCAGATTGTGTGCATTGTACCCGTTAGGTGTGAATTTACCCATATCCTTCTCCCCCCTCCCACCTGCTTGATTTCCCTTGAGTTTTACTTCCATATGTGCACATACGTGTTGATTGATTAGTTCCAATTTAGTATTGAGTACATGTGGTGTTTGTTTTTCCATTCTTGTGATACTTCACTAAGAAGAATGGCCTCCGAGTCCATCCAGGTTGTTATAAAAGATACTAGATCACCATTGTTGTTTGTGGCTGAGTAGTACTCTGTGATACACATATACCACATTTTATTAATCCACTCACGTATTAGGCATTTGGGTTAATTCCACATCTTTGTGATTGTGAATTGTGCTGCTATAAACATTCAAATGCAAGTGTCCTTTTTGTAAACTATCTTTGTTCCCTTTGGGTAAATACCCAGTAGTGGGATTGCTGGATCAAATGGTAGGTCTACTTTTTGTTCCTTGAGGTATCTCCATACTACAAAAGTAATGCTAATTCTTGAAATAAAAAATGAACAAATAAAAAGAGCATGTTTGTAGATAAATGAGTTCAGACTGTGTCTGGTGTTTATCAGAGATATTTGTCATGAAAACGTGTAGCTGTATGACCTATCCTCCCTGCCCCATACTCACACCTAGAAGCCAGAGTGATTTGCTTAAGAATTTAAATAGGCTTTGTAAGTGGCCAGCTGTTTGTGTAGCCAATGAAGCAGCCATTAAGAAGTATGTGGTTGAAAGTGAGTCATTACTTATTTCAAGGAGAAGCATGTGTTGGCAATACTAGCTGCTATTCACAGAAAACCTCTCATATCTCAGTGGCCCAGTACCATAGAATTTATTTTTTCACCCATTTAAGTCTAGTTGCACTGGCAGGAAAAGAGGGGATTCCAGGTAGTCATTCAGATTATGGAAGTTCTTTCATCTTGGCTTCCAAGGTCACTTTGGTACTGTTGCCCAACTGCCAGTTGGGGAGTGAGAGAGAATGAAGGATGTCATTGAAGAGTTGTGGGGACCAAGCCTAAAAACAATATACATCCCTTTTGCCCACATTTTTTTTTTTTAGACAAAACTCAGTCACATGGCCGTAACTTAACTGTTGGAAATAGGGAAATAACTGTGAGGTCAAGAAGATGAAGAGCTAATTTTGTTGAACAGTTAGTCAGCCTCTAGCACTAGGCCATAAATTCAAAGGCAAGGGCTAGAGGCTAAGGAGAAGCAAAAGGAACCACAGTTCTCTCTATGAAACAAAACTTACTACTGCCATTTTGGGAAGAAGTGGTCTAAGAGATTACAGGGCAGGTGGCAAATTGAATCACCTCTTCCTTATATGGATCATATAGCATTTGAGAATCTTTCTTCTTAAAAGTTGGGTGATGTGTGTGAATGTGTGTATGTGTGTGAGAAAGAGAGAGTGTGTGTGTGTCAGTGCTGGATCCTGCTCAGGCCTTTTGCCACTATTTTTATTTTCCCTCACTATTGTGGTGAATGTTATTCCAGACATGAAAACACAGACTTAGGAAATGCACCGTAGGGAAGCACTGCATCTCACAAAGTGTCCAGTGGTGTAAGGAGATGGAACCTAGTGAAGACAAGACAAAATCCCAATGGATAGAAGGTAGAGTTTTCCAAAAAGGGACTGGAGATTTGTACCTTGAAAGTTTACAGAACAATTTTGTTGTAGACAGACAAAGACCTGGGCACAAAGGAGAAAGTTCAGGAACAGATTGCATGAAGACAGAACTTATGAATGGTTAACTTCTTGGGTGATTTATCCATTTATCCTATACACAGCATGGTGGACAGACTTAAGCAATAGAATAATTGGAGGCTTAGAACTAAAAGGGATCTCAGAGAAGTCCCATTTTATTCCTATAGTTTATTACAAAAGTCCACGACAATAAATGTCTTCACTAAAAGCTGAATTATCACTGAAGTTCAAATCCTTTGACTCCTTGACTGATGATCTTTCCAGTGCACCACACAACCTTTCAAGTGCTTATAATTATTGCTAGTAAGAGTATTAGTGCTATAATGCCATGTGTCAGGCACTTAGCTAAGTTCTTTACATTCAGACTTTTATTTAATATATTCCCAAAGATCTATAAGCTGGATGTCCTGATTCCCATTTTAAAGAAGACATGAACTTGGAAGAGATCAGCTCAATCGATGTCCTATAGCTCACAGTGGTAGGGCCCCATCTAGAACCTCAAACCCCTAACCCTAACCCTAACCCTAACCCTAACCCTAACCCTAACACAACCTGAATCCAAAATCCATGCTCTTCTCACCATGTAAATGACCTACTCTCATTCATTGATGAACAGGCTGAAAGTCCTATGTCCTCTGACCTGGATACTAATTATCAGGCCATGTTCTAGAGTAATTATAGAACTGCATATTCCTACAACTACACCCTTCCCTTTCTAGGAGATAGATAATATAGATCCAATTCATACTTGAGTCACTTATTTAAGCAGAGAAAGCTTGGGAATTTTGCTTAGGGTCAATTCTTTTCTTGTCTTTCTTTTGGGAAGACATGATTTATAACATCTTTAGCACCTCGTGATAGGACACTTCTACCAGAAAGGGTCATCTAACAGCATTCTTTTCCTAAGAACAAAGACAAATCACTGAAGCCCTGGGGTAGATAGGAAGATCATTGGACAAAGGCTAGGAAATCTACATATCAGTCCTAGCAAAGGACTAGAGCCAACATTGGTAAATATCCCGGACTTCAGCATCCAAGTGAATGATGCCTCCTTTAGGAGTAATGCCTCAGGGAACGTCACAATTGTCAATCAAATGAAACAATTGCTCAAGTTATTACTGAAAATCCTCCTTTGAAACTCTGAGAGATGTACACAGTCCTGTGGGGTAAGCTATTTTCCAAAATAAAGGCCTGGCTCCTTTTCCATAATAAAACAGTCCTAGTTTTTGCTGTTTAGTGTGAGACCATGAGCAAGAAAATGCCCTGTTCTCCAAGACTTAACTGTGCCATCTTTATGATGGGAAAACAACAATGCGTGGAGGTCCTGAGAATAAAATGAGGTAATGCTTGTAAAGTGATCTGAAACTGTAACATTCTTTACTCACATAAGACAGAAATGGAAAGTCAGTCTTGGCTGTTGTAAATGGGGCAACATATCCTGCTTTGTTCATCCTGAGCTGGTTGAGATACATAGTTTAAGAGGTTGTGGTGACATTGACTATTCCTGCTTCTTTATTCCCAGAAATATAAGCACCACATTCAAAAGTTACTCAATACACTGGTCATTACGAAAAAGTTACCACCAACAGAAAATGCTAGGGTGATTCTGAGTGGTTTTCTTTAATTTTCTATTACTTTTTTATGCCTTGAGAGAGGAGATCATTTTAAGCCTTTGACCCTAACACAAAAATAAAACCTCTGAGTCTGAAAACCCAGGGGCTTCACTTTTCTGTGAACAGCACTGAATATGCACAATGAAGAATTTATGGCCTGTGATGAGAATCTACTTCTTTGATAAGGGGCCTAAATATACTTTGCAGACATGTGGCTGTGACCTCCCTGAGCCAATCGCTGAGACGTGAAGCGACGTGTGTGGGCCAGCTGTGGAATCTGGCTCAGCTCCGGCTTGAAGTCACCTCCCTTCTCTAAAAATTCTTTAAATACTAGAAGAGTTGTGTGTCCTAGAGGGTGCAGGGGAAGGAGGTGTTGGGAGTTGTTAGCAAAAGACAACAGATGAGCTCATGAAAATTTAACAAGCTGTTAGGGGCATTCCACGTGTGCGGTTTGAAGGCTGTTCCACAGTCCTCTGGTGACAGTAATGAGCTTACTGGAAAGGACAAGATTTTCAAATGAATTTTATTTTTGGAAAGGGAGGTGTATATGTTACGCAGGAAAAGGCCTTGTGATTCAGATCACACTGGAGGTCTGTTCGTGCAAGTGCTTAAGCTGGCTGACTCGACTAGAGCATCTGCGTGTAACAAGCATGAGCATTGCACACAGGCTCACGATTTACTTGAAAATCCAGGTAGCTCTCATGTGCCCATCTGTGCTTGAAATGCACACCTAACCTTTCCTGAAATGTTCATTTCACATTCATTTACACAATCCCAGGCAAATGTAAAAGCAACATTTACAGTTGCTGATGTGGAATATCACTGGCAACCTCTGAGTTTCTAGTCTAAGCATGGCACGGTGTACGGCAGCATTATGGAATTCAGTCACAGCATTAGCTGAGAGATCCACATTTCAATCTCGTCAAAATCTTTGATTCCGTTTTCCCATAAAGGAAAGACTTGCCTTAAACCAAATCCTATTTTATGCAATTCCATTATATTATCAATGTTGATTTCATGATAGAGCATTAAAAATGTTGCTCCTGGTGTGCATTACACATTTGCTCTGTGTTTCCGTAGAGAGAATATTCTCATAATGGAAAAATTTTTAAACAGAAAACCAGAGGGCTAAATTGCTTTTAAAAATATGCCTGTGATCTTTTTATGTATTTGTCCCAGTGAATTGAATAAATCTAAATTCATTAATTGAAACAAAATGGCAAAACACCATCTTGTCTTTTCTCTAAGCATTATGCAAATAAAATAAATTATTTTAAAATATGAATTCTCAGTGCAAATAGCCCATAGTCCTTTTTAGAGTTTTATAAAACTTTCGTTGTCTGAATGTTTTTGTTTTGTTTTCACCAAGAAAAATCTTCTTTTGCAGAATGATCTTAACCTGCCTCTATTAACTATTTGAACTCGGGTAATAAGTTCCTTAACCCCCTCCCCATATTTGTTTTCTCGTCTATATATGGAAAGGTATTCTAAATGGTTCCAAGTTCCCTTCTAGCCCTAAATGTCTGGAATAATATGATCCTATGGTCCCATAGGATTCAATAAAAATATTTTCATAGTGCTTATATTTAATTCTATGTTGCATTATAGTAAATAATTTATTTTATTGTGTTCTAAGGGCCTGTAAGAATTAATGGAGCACTTAGTTACTAATCTATGTCCCGAGTCTACAAGCGTAGGGAGAAGTAATAAAACTATTTTAAAAACTCAATCCATTAGCATAATAAATTCCATGAGCAAAATGTGGAAAGTTAAAAAAAAGTAAAGATGGAAGATAGTATCCCCATTCAAGAGAGTTACAAATTGATGCATAGATGATTAAACAATATGAACAAGTATGTGAGCTCTAGCAGAACCAAAACAGGAAGAGGAAACATTATTAAGCATCTACTATGTTGCAGGCAGCATATTAGGGTTTTTTTTTTTTTTTTTTCACATATATCATCTCAACAATTCTCCAGGGCAGGTGTTTTCATCTCCCTTTTTAAAGATGAGATAACCAGGATCAGAGAGATTGTGGTATCTGCTGCGACAAGTTATCCTAACTGATACTTTCAAGTATGGAATTGAAAGAGGAGAGTTTTGGCTACAAGTTAACAGAATATCTGATTGACAGTGAATTAATCAAATAGTATTTTGTATTTCTTAAATAACAAGAAGTCTAGAGTTAAGTAATTCAAGGATTTGTTTAACAGTTCGATGCTGGGCCCTCTTCTCTGTGGTTCTTACCCCCGGGCTCTCATGGTGACAAGACGGATGCAGGTCTAGATCATTCAGGAGTACTATAAAACCAAAAGCTTTCAAGTCATGTGAGTATACATGTATGTGTGTGAAAGATGACTGCAGTTGGCAGAATGAATGGCCTAAAGTTATCAAAACCTAGAAGTTCCTGGAGAAACGTTCACCACTCGTCTCATAGTCTAATTTTAACCAAAGAGGCAACTATGGAAGTCAAAAGTGGGTCCAGGAACACTTGGCAATACAGCTACCATGAGGTGCCCCATTTTGAGGCATGAATGAGGTGCATATATTCAGTGAAGACCAGCTAGGGCAAGCAAACAAGATACTCTTTTCCCCAAGGAAAGCCTTTTTAATGGAACAAATGTAGCTGCTGACACGATAGCTGGGCTTTCCCTTTAATGATGCACAGATAGGATTTACCACCCCTACACACTGGTAATAAATGTTAATTCTACAAGTTTGTGTTTAGAGTTAAAAACAACAAATGTTTAAAGCGGTCCCCGTTGTCACCCATGACTTATCCTAACTCACTCAGGCTCTGGCTTTCCTCTTGCACAATGTGCCTACGAGCCAGTAGAACCAGGACACAAACCGCTAGGTCTGCGTAGCTCTAAGCCCTGCCCTTCCCCCATAAGATGCTGTTTTTCCCATTGCTAGCAAACAATAGCTTTAGGATACCTTTTATTTTCTGAAATAAATGTGCATCTTTCTCCAAGATCTTCTTTTATTTGGTCTTCACCATCTCTTCTCTTTTATTAAATTTTCTTCTTTACCTTTTATATCTGGCTTTGTTATGCCTTTCTTTTATTCTAAAAAATTCCTTGCCAGCTTGTAGTTATCTATTTTAGAAGTTATAGACATATCGAATCTCTAGGGTAGATATACTTCTTTACATCCTGCTAAAGTACTTTCCAGATGTCCCTGAGAATTCACATTTCCAGCAGGTTTGTAGAATTAATTTGGCGCATTTTCTGCTAGCCTTTCTGCTTCATGTGGCTCTAGCGGATGAAGCAGAGTTGATCGTAGCATACAATTAGAAAAAGAATTTGGTGTACAAAGAGGGCTATTTAAAATATTCACTCTCATTGTCATTGCCCGTTTCACATAGAAAAAAGTGCCATGAATATATATACTTCAAGGAAATCACCTCTGATTCTTGCATACCTTTTGAATTTCTAAAATTTTAATAGGTTTCTTCCTTTTAAAGCACCAAGAGGAAAGAGAGATTAATAATACATAACCTGCGGTTGATAACAATACCATCACTCTCAGGTCATGACCTTAGAAAATAACATCTGTACATATTAATAGTACCACTTTAGACGTGTGCAGCGTGGTGAGTGAAGAGCAGTGAACTGGATGCACAAACTGGACATAAGAAAAAGAAACCCGGCTAGGCTCACACCTGTAATCCTAGCACTCTGGGAGGCCGAGGCGGGAGGATCACTTGAGGTCAGGAGTTCGAAACCAGCCTCAGCAAGAGTGAGACTAAAAATAGAAAGAAATTATCTGGACAACTAAAAATGAAAAAATTAGCCGGGCATGGTGGCGCATGGCTGTAGTCCCAGCTACTTGGGAGGCTGAAGCAGGAAGATCGCTTAAGCCTGGGCGTTTGAGGTTGCTGTGAGCTAAGCTAATGCCACAGCACTCTAGCCCAGGCAACAGAGTGACACTTTGTCTCAAAAAAAAAGGAAAGAAAAGGAAACCAAGGAGAGAAACCTTTCTCGGGGATGGACACATGCCTAAGTAAGATTACCGACCTGCTGGCTAGATGTGAGCATTGTGTCCATCTCCCCTCGACGTGTGATATGAGACGTGGGCCAGCTACAGTGCCATACCAGGCAGGCAGAACAACCTCCTGCTGCGCTTTCCAGAATCCATGCCCAATGGCACCTAAGATATGCTTGAGCAGCAGACAGAAAGGTGGGGGGGTCTAGTCTCAGACCTGTTACTGTCGGTAGGACCTTCCACACATCACTTTCCCTCTCTAAGTCTGTTCTCCCCTCTTTAAAATGAGACAATTCAAATAATCAACATTAGAACTTCTCTTATATCCCTTCCGACCCCTTCCCATTATGTGCTCTAAGCTCTAGGCAGGCCACCTGTAGGGGGGAGAGTGGAAAGAACAGATTTGACTACCTTCCTGCACCTGCTCTTCTGACTTTCCGTTACAATCTTTTGAACCTCTGTTTAGCACTTGTATAATAATTACCTGTATGTGTGAAGATAGGGTTTTCTTCTTCTCTGATCCCTTTCTTTTCTTTCCCTACTTCCCCCATCACCCACTGACATTCACACCCCTTCCCTCAAGAGGGGTCTTTGATCAGATAGAGGAAAGCAAAAAAGCATCTGATTATGAAAACATAGAAGTTAGGCCCCAAATGGCTGGCTAATATTAGAGAGAACACTTTATTCTTCTTGTAGATGGATGACCATGTAAAGTTGTTCCATCCTTCACATAGAATCTAAGGAACATGCTATATTCCCTCCAGCTCAGAGTTCTCAGTTCAAGGCACCTTTAGTACTGCCCGAGGCCAAAAGAAACACCCAGCAGTTCAATTTATTAAGTAATTAAGTCCAAACACTTAATAAGCACTTTAGGCCTAACAACTTAGAGCACTTTGAAAAAATACTACGTATAAATCGAAGGAAAACTCTGTTTTTAATTTATTCTTAAATAATCACGATCATTTAACTAATGGCATGTGTGTGCCTGTTGGGCACTGCACAAGTTCTCAAGCTTTGGAATTAGATTGAACATAGCCAACCTGATTTCCTGTTGCACGCTGATTTTTGAGAAGGCTGACTTTTTATCACAGCAACTACCAAAAACCCAACTTTGCTAAAATATTAATGACTCCATTGAAAGCAATGCAGCACTAGCCAACGTTAAAACCGTAGTTCATGAAATGTCCAACAGAGGTCGCACTGTTTTCCTCAAAAATGTAAAATTTCCATCAGCTGGTGCCCCTGTGAATTTGCTGCAGTCTCCTGGAGCATCTTGGGACAGAGCTCGGGAACCACAGCTGCAGCTCCTTTCGAGAGGAAAACAGTTGGAATTCGAACCAATCCGGTGAGGAAAGATGGGTAGAAATACGGAGAGGCTCATAAAGACAGCAGAGAGAGGGATACCAGAAAGAGAAGAGGGACGTTTAGCTGTCCATCTGGCATGGACTTGTGAACTGAGAATTGACTCGATGGGAAAAGCAAAGTAAAATACCCCACATTCCTATGCCTCAGACATTATGGACACAAGTAAGAGTTTGCACGTGTCTCTCTCACTAAATTAAGACCAAGCAAAAGATCTTATTCATTTCCATATTCCTCCAAACACCTAATTCAATACATAGTGTTATATTGAATTCCCTTAGCCAGAACTGAACTTAAATCTAATTGCAGTAGAATGTGCTAATTACTTTGTTCTGATTTATTTTACACCTCTGGAGTTAGAGCTGCTTAGAATTCAATACGCAGATTAGCGGAGAGTCAGAAGGTTTTTCCACCGTTCTGCTGTTGGGACCTCTCCATGTTCCTGCTGGCTTGCTGAGATGAGGTTCAGATTTATGGTTTATTTTGTGTTTCAGACTAAGTACCTAAAGGGAAAACATGCCTGGCAATGAGTGACATCCCCAATTGTACTCCCACTGATTTTACCTCAAAAATTGACATTTGTGAGAGTTGATTCCACAGCTTTTTACTGTGTGAGCTATAGTATATGAGAGAACTGCTCCCTAACGTTTGTTAGCCTTTGATTTACCAAAGTAATCAAAATGTCGGGTGTGTCTGTATCACCATTTGCCAGGAAAACACATGACAAAACTATTGTTGTCCAGGGAGATCAAAAGGATGTGGGATTCTTTAAAAAATGTTGGTGATAAAACATGCAGATAAAGGAAGGAAATTAAATGACAAAATGTGAAGCCAAATAGCTGGTTTACATTCTTTCTGCAATTGAAAACTTTATCGTTTCAATTTACAAGTTCTTGAGAAAGGGTGTTTGGTTTTTGTTTGGTTGGTTTCTTTTATTTAATCTGGTTACATCATTTTGTTCGGAGCCCCAGAGTTAATCACACTTTGCATTTCTCTCTCTTACCTTTCATCTGAAAACTGCGGAGCCACCGATAGCCTGTGTGGCCAGCTTCTTCCCTAGTGATTGCACATAATGTTAAAAATCAAAAGGATAAGGAATACAGACCACTGGAATCTGCAATGGAAACAACCCTACTGGAGGGGGCATCTAATAGGGCACTTACTTCACAAACTAGGAAGAAATGGGATGGAATCAAATATCCCATATATCAAGGAAAATGAGCACTTAGCATGTGCCTGAAAACATTTCGCGGGCTTTATAAACGTGATCTCATTCAGCCACATTTAACAGAAGGAGAAACTGCGGTTGTCAAAGCTGATACAACTTGCCCTTGGTCAGCTGCAGGGCAGAACCCAAATCTAAACCTCGGTCTGATCAGCCATCAAGTCAACACTCATTCACCACATCCTGTTTTGACATAAAGCTGAGTCGTTGCCAGTTAAAAACTGTGGAGAAATAGTGCTAGGTTTGAAGGGAAGGTGAAGGCCCTAGATTCTCTTCTCGACTTGAAGCCTAGAAAGTCCTTTTATCATCACCCTATCTATGGCTGGAGATTGTTGGCCCTTAGGGGAAGGTGTATCAATCGCAGCAGAGAATGACACCGTAAAGCTAATGACAGGTAGGTCCTCTCACATTACATGAGCCGGCTAGAATACATTTCAAATTGTGCATTTGTCCCTCTTCCCGTAAATTTGATCCACCTTGTCGTTGCCATCTCTTCTCCTGATTTTCGAGATTTGTTAACTTAACCTTATTATTTTTTTCCCGTGGCTAAAATTTGACCGGATCAGCATCATATTTTCTTCCTGTTTTCGATCAGCTAGAACTCAAAATGTTAAAAGTTGGACACACCAGCTACGATTCTTCAAAAAATGTTTTGAACAAAACAGTCCTGCATGCCAAGTCCACAGATACTTTTTTAAAGCATTAATGTTTAATGACAAAGAGAGCAACCAACTAACCAGAGTACAGATCTCAGTGCATGGCTTTGATTGGAACCTACAAGGCTCCAAAGCAGATACTTGCCAATTTTATGACAACCCCTAGAAATCAAAATCGACCTTTACCTGTTGTCTTAGATCAGGGTTCCCTAGAAGCAGAGCCAGAGACAGGGATGTAGGCACCAGAGATGTACTGAGGATGTGTTCTCCACAAAATAACGTGTAAAAGACTGAGGAAAACCGAGTAGGGAGGGGAAAGCAGCCTTGGCCTGATCCACAGGTGGCAGGGAAGGGGTTAGTGAGGGAGGGGGACTCCTCTGGTGTATAAATCATGCCACAGAGCCATCCTTCCTCTAGGCAGGGGCCAGGCTTCGGTATGGCCCTATCAGTCAATGGCTGACAGCTTTAGGCTCTGGGAAGAAGGTCGATAACCTCCCAGGCATCTCTTTGAAGGCTGCCCCATCCGCCAAGAACAATTTTCTAGGGAAGTTAGCAGGTGTGTACTGTTAACTGCAGCACCTGAAACAGCAGGGGGAAGGATGCATCTACTGCAGCATCCCAGTGTGTGATTTTGTGGGAGAACTTGTTAGAAATGCAAATTATTGCCCCTCCCCAACCTACTGAATCAGAAACACCTGTAGCAGGAGCAGTGACCTTCGCTTTATTAATAACACACCCTCCAGGTGGTTCTGATGCACTTGAAAGTTTGAGAAGCACTGAATAACTATCTTCCCACCAAATATTATGTATCACAATACTATTTTCTAATTGGCTTAAGTTAGTACAAGTCGTGTTGAAACTAGGAACCCCCTGAAAATTATTTTGACTGAGATACCTACAAAAGATGTCACCATAAACTGATGTCTACCTTCAATTAACCACACACATTTCCACTTTTAGTTATTTTCTTTCCTTTCACCCTAATTTTCTGGACTCTTTCCGTGACTGGAGGGCTCTGAGCAATCTCTCCCCTGGAGTCTTTTTAAGAAGACTTAATTAGTTTCACACATTCACAGGGTCATCTAGCTCTCCTGCCCCCAAGGGAGGGGTTTATGACCCAATAAAGATATGTTGCCTTGTATCCTCCTCCTTTCTGGAATAAAACCTGTGAATACTAAGTTGACATTTTGCAGAGATTTTGCTCTAAGGTCTAATGTTCTTAACTAAGCAAGGTAAAAAATTAGGCATCCTACAATCAAATGTCTCTGTTGGAACAAGTTATGACTTAGACTATTAAGTAAGTTCGTCATTTCTCTCTAGAGGATATGGGGAGGGTAGTAGTTTGGAAGATTTTTTTTTTTTTTTTTACAAATTTACCTTTGCCTTTTCTTTTCACCATTAAAAATCTATATTCAAGTATTAATATTATCTTAAACACTGGAAAATATTATAAACATTGTTTTAAAGAATCTGCCTTTTAGGACTACTGATTTCTTTTACTATTGATACTTTCAATATGTGCTATTTTAAACATAGAAAAAAATCCAGAAAGTAACATAATCAGCATTTTTGTATAGTTGTCCCTCAGTATCCATTGAGGATTTGTTCCAGATTTCCTCCTGCAAATACTCAAACTCATGGATGCTCAAGTCCCTGATATAAATTGGCATAGCGTTTGCATACAACCTACGCACACCCTGCCACATACTTTAAATCATTTCTGGATTTCTTATAATAACTAATACAATGTAAATGTTATATAAATAGTTGTTATGCTGTATTGTTTAGAAATAATGACAAGAAAAAAGTCTGTACATGTTCAGTACAATTTTTTTTTAATATTTTCAATCCATGGTTGGTTGAATCCATGGATGTGGAACTCACAGAAACAGAGAACCAACTGTACTCACCACGTAGATTTTTAAATTATTAATATTTTGCCATATTTTCTTCAAAGTTTTTCTTTTAAAAAAAATTAAAGCTTTCCAGATATTGTTGAAGCTCCCTTGATCTCACTGGGATGCATACAGGTGTCAATTACATAACCATTGTACTTACTACCCTCTACAGATACGGTTTACCTTCTTTAGTATTATATCTCACAGTAAATATGCTTGAGAGGACATAATCTTTTATCTCATACTATACAATATAAAATCTAATAAGTTAAAATATTTAATTCAATTGATAAAAGAAAACTTTTCGAAATGTCTCAAAATAAAAGTTAGAAATTTTGAATAGGTCAGGCATGGTAGCTCACACCTGTAATCCCAGCATTTTGGGAGGCCAAGGCAGGAAGATTACTTGAGGCCAGGAGTTTAAGACCAGCCTGGGCAACACAGCAAGACCCTATCTCGATAAAGCATAAGAAAAATTAGGTGGGCATGGTGGCACACACCTATAGTTCCAGCTATTCAGGAGGCTGAAGCAGGAGGATCACTTGAGCCCAGGAGTTCGAGACTACAGTGAGCTAGGATCACACCACTGAACTCCATCCTGGCCCACAGAGCAAGACCCTGTCTCTATTAAAAAAAAAAAAAAGGAAAATTTGAATAAAAATTTTCTGAATGACTATAAAGTTCATGTATTTTATAAAAGAGGAGGAATATAGGTTTAAGATTTAAGAAAACAACATAAACAGGTAGTTTAAAGGCAAAGAAAGTGAAGATTAAAGAATTACTAAACTGAACAGCAAAAGAGATAAAACGGAATAGTTTTGTAATCTTGGAGGCAAGGAGGTCTCCTTAAGAAAATCATAAAAATCCAAAAAGTCTAAAAAAGGTTTAAAAATTAAAGATATTTGTTCAACAATCATACCATAAACCAACTTTCAAGTAAGCAGTAGATTGAGAGACAATATTCTCAACATATCAGAAAAATGAAGAATATGTAACAATCACTTACAAAGCAATATAAAAAAGATAAACAATGCTCCCTTGCCCCCAAAAAAAGTGTCTCAGAAAAAATTCTAATGACCAAAAATTAATATAGGACTCCTCTGGAAAAAAAGCTGCATATTTAATGAGACATGAAATAGTAATGCTTTTAGATGGAGTCACAAAATATTGGGATATATCTAGTATAAGCATATGTGTGTGTGTGTGTGTGTGTGTGTGTGTATAAAATACATTATATTCATTTTCTATTGTTGTTGTGGAGGTGAAGGGAAACTTCCCCTTTCCCCAAAAAGTTTGCTGAAAGATCAATTCACAATAAAGCAGATTAATAAGAGAAAGAAGGTTTTTTTGCCATGCACACAAGGAGAGTCACAGAGTGATTACTCAATATCTCAGTGGGGTCCAGAAATGCATATACCTTCCTTTTGGAGGGGACGGGGAGATGAGCAATATAGGTAATTCTGTTTAGGGGCAATAAATGGCTAGGGAGGATGAATAGATACTTAGGAGAATGAATGGATGGGGGAAAACAGATTGACTTGTAAATGGTTCTCTTTGCAATTTAAATTAACCTCAGAGACAGGTATTATACTTAAAATGATTTGGGCCAGCTCTGGTTGCATCCTTGATCTTCTCTCCTGCAATATACTGAGAAAATAGGCAGGAGAAGGTAAGTCAATTGTTCTTTTTGTAGGTCTGTCTGGTTTATGCAGATAGATGGAAAGCCCCTCTATGTGCAAGTCTGTTGATCTTTAGGGGCCTTTAATTCAAAATATTGTTTATACCAAGGAGTCATATTTTGGGGTGAAATTTCCTGAGCTCCTTCACTGTATAACAAATTATCCCCAAACATAGCAACTTCAAACACTTATTATGTCACACAGAGCTTAAGGGTCAGGGGTACAGGAGCAGCTTAGCTGAGTGGTTCTGGCTCAGAGTCTCTCTTGAGGTCACTGTCAAGATGTCAGCCAAGGCTGCAGTCATCTCAAGACTCAATCGGTGGGTTGTTATGTCAACTGCCAATGACAACAGAATTCGCACCATATACTTACTTTGATAGTACGCTTAGCAGTATAACCTCTTCTCCCATTTTATGTCTGCCTTTGCTTTTTCTTATGCTTCCTTTTTGTTTTTAAGAGAACATCGGCTTTTATAAAATAAAACCATGTAAGAGATGGGTGGCTGTGAAGTGGGTGAAACGTAATTTATCCAATCCTAAACTTAGAGTAGTACCTCTGTTTTCTTTGGAAACCTGTGAAGCTGCTTTTTTAACAGTGTCTTTCGGATCCATTCTCTTCCTTTTGATCTGGGAGCTGGGCATTCCTCATCTTCAGAACCACTTCTTTCCCTTTTCCCAGTTCTGACTTCAGGTAGCCTGGGTACTTCAACTCGTTTCTGTTTTTTCTTTTTCTTGGAGGGTTGAGGCAGTTTCTACTTGAGAACCCTCAGGTGTGGTTCTCAATCTTTTCATTTTACAGATGCTCGCACTGCTTGTGTCGACATTTAACTCTTTGGCCTGGTCATCATCTTCCTTCTTCAGCTTTTCTTCTTTTTCTTTTTCTTTTCTTCTGTAAGAGTGCTATCATTAGTTTCATTTTTCTTCGACTACATCTATTTAAATATAAATACTCACCAGCTACTCTTAAAACCTGAATAGGCTTATTTTTCACTGTCTTAGGAGGTAAGTCAGGTTTTCTTGGTGCTTCTTCTGGTTGCTTAAGAAACTCAAATGATTGCAAAAAAA
>NW_012146190.1:2848506-2850897 GCF_000956105.1 Propithecus coquereli | reverse complement strand
TAAATCTATGATTTTTAAAAATTGTGAAGGATTTTTCTGAGAGTATTCATCAAGAATGCTAGTTTCGAGAAGACAATTTATTAGTTTATGTTTAATCATTGCACTTTTCTTCACTAACATTTTAATCCCATGTACATTTAGCACCTGGCATTAATTTAGATGTTAATGATAAAGCCAGGCACGGTGGTGCATGTCTGCAGTCCCAGCTACTCGGGAGGCTGAGGTAGGAGGATTGCTTGACCCAGAAATTGGAGTCCAGTCTGGGCAACATATTTTTAAAGTTAATAATAAAAAATATTCTACATCATTAAAAACAAAAAAAGTAGATCCTACCTGTAACTCTTCATGTCCTCTACTTTCTTCCCAGAGTAAGGAACTTTATTCAAGGATTGGGCAGGGAACAGGTGACAGGGAAGGGAAAAGAGAAAAATGAGAGAGAGAAAAGCTTGTTGACCACAGCATTACTGTTTTTTCTTGGTCACATATATAAGGGACATTAGTTGCTGAGCATCCTCCACTAACACTACATTCCTACTTGCTGCTACAACATCTAATGTGGAACCAATGGGAAGAATTAGGTCATTCATCTTTTAAAATAGTGAGACACTAAATGCGTCTAGGCTGAAGAATTTGTTAACACAGCTTAGTCTCAACATTTTACAATGTTATCATATACTGGCATGTGCTGGGAATTCATGCATTATAATTGTGAGAACTTTCCAGAGGAACTGGTCTTCTGCCCTTGCTGCCAACATTATATCATGGACCAAGATTTTTCCTTCCTTTTTGGCTACCCCTGTCTGATCATAACAAACAGTATACCTGGTCTCTATCAGGGTAGTAATGAATCATTTGTGCTGCTATAATCTGGCTGTATTATCGCTGTTTAATTCTTGAAAATGACAACTGTTTTTGCTTATCCTTTTTTCATTCTTTTTAAAAAAGTCTCTCAGATTTGGTGCCTTGTACCCAGAAGGTGCTCAATAAATGGATATTGAATGAATTAATGGATGGATGGGTGTCTACTTTAGATTTATAGTATCTACATACCCTTCTATCCAGGTGCTGATCTCTAGATCATGATGCTTTGAATCTGTGTAATTAGATCTACTCTGTAGACCTAATGAGTTTCACTAGAATCCCAGTCTTTGAAATAAAGTCATCTAAGCTTTAGTTTCTGTATTTAAAAAAATGGGAAATATAACATCCCCCTGAGGATTGTTGAAGAATGAAAATATGATAATGTATGTGGAAAAGTTTTGTAAACAGTATTTATTAACATATTATTGTTTATTATTATCATCAATCTTACCAGACATAATTTATATCCCATTATAATGAACCCTAAGGATTTTTGGTTGTAATGGCAGCTTATTGCAAGAAATATATATCTAGTAAATATACAATGACCTTAGGCTTGGGAATATCATTGCTAATTCAAAGTACATATAAAATACTTTTATTGTAATATATTTATAAAACAACTTGACATGTAGTAATGTAACCAGGATTAAATCTGCACAATCTTCAATATGCCAGTTGTAAACTATCAAGTTTAAAAAGAAAAGCGGTAGCCATCAGGCATGACATTTAATCAGTACACAGGCACTTGGAGGTATTATATCCTTCAGCCTACTCTGTGTCTAGCTGTAGACAAGATGTTCTAGATAGAGTAATGGAAAAATGAGCCAAGAGACCTGAGTTCTGCCCATGACTCAGTCATTAATTACTCAAGATGTCTCCTTTAACAAGCTAATTTGTGGAACTTCTGACCCACTCCAGAGGGTCAGAAAATGGTTAGGATATGCTGGAATACACAGGACTCAGGAACCTTGATATTTGCTTCATTCTTACTTCTATTTTGGGATATCTCATAAGTTTCTATTTGAAAAAAGGATTCACTGTGTTGTTGTTGCTGTTGTTGTTTATGCCACAAGTACCTCAAACTTATCACGTCCAAAATTGAACTCAACATTTTCTTCTCTTCTCCATCCAACAATGCTATTTCCCTACCCCAAGCCCCATCTATGAAGCATCCCAGGTGAAAAGACTCAATAACCCCTTAACTCCTCACTTTCCTCACCAGATCCTACCGCCCCCACATCCAATCAGTCATGGAGTCTTATCTGAAGGAATTGAGAATATGGATTGCTGAAAATGGAAACTTAGGGCTTTGGTCTTTTTTACTGGCCAAGATCATAAAAATGGAAATTACAATTATATTTGATGAAAATTATGAGAATAATTCAGTACTGAGCTTGCTATTGGTCCTCACAATAAGATAAAGAGGAATTACAAGGTATTTATATTCTGATCACAGAAACACACACAAAAAGCAAAAGCACTTATGATGTCAAGCAAAGTCTAATAGATGGCAAAAAAAAAAAAAAA
>NW_012146190.1:2840266-2847321 GCF_000956105.1 Propithecus coquereli | reverse complement strand
TATATGGTGATTAAAACAAGGCATCATATTTATGTTCTTGCATACTGGGATCCCTGGCGAAACTGCAAAGGCTAATGCAGCTAAGATCTAAGGCCAAAAATATTCATACTAGCCCTTCTGTGAATTGAAATTACCTACTGGGAAATAAAAGGGGCCAGCAGAGAACCATTTGAGGAGTCAGGGAAGGGAGTACACAGCCAATAATCTATGCCCTAGTGTGTTTACCACATGAGAGGCAAAAGTAGAGATAAGAAAGAATGTCATTTGTGGACAGACATGTCCAGGAAAGAGCAAGAACCCAGATGTGGGCCACACATGAAGGAAGAATTTTAATATACTATCTACTCCCAACAAAGAAACTTGCTTCAGTGAATTTTTCTGGCTCTTTATCTAATTAAGTTATTATCTCATAAAGAAGACTGAGTGAGTAGTGGTATCTTCCCTCCAAAACTACTATTTTCCAGAAGGTAGAAGAAAAGTCTTCATGATAAGAAGAGAAGGAGGTACAGTGTTTCCCTTCTGGTATTGGTGCCATCACCACCAGCAGGAGAAATCTAAAGCAGCACGTCCCACAGAACTTTCTACAGTGACAGAAAGAAATGCTCTTACCTGTGCTGCCCAATATGGTAGCCACTAAGCACATGTGGCTAATGAATACTTATTAATTGGCTAGATTGGCTGAGAAACTAAATATTTAATTTTCTTTCATTTCAATCCACATATAACTAGTGGCAACCATGTAGATGGTGCAGTTCTCGAAGCAGAGCTTTCAGGTTATTCTAACAATGGTAAACAGAGCTGGATTAAGGCAGAGCTTTGCAGGATGGATAACAGATTAGTAAGAGCCATCATTCACCTGGCACTTTCTGTGTGCTGGACATTGTTTCTATTTCTAAATGTTTAACGTGGATTAACTAATTTAATCTTCACAACAACCCTCTGAATCTGGTAAATTTATTATTTCCCTTTTTCACAGATAAAGAATCAGTACCCAAGACTATAGCTGGGAAGTGGCAGATGTGAAATTTGAACGCTGTAAGGCTGATTCTGCCTAGGAAAGATACCACATAGGTTGTGGCAGTAATGTAAATGTATAAGGGGCAGAGGAAAGGTAAAGTCAAGATTCTGAAAGAATTAATAGGATAGAGCAAATGAGAAAAAATGATGGGCCTACAATCATACCATTGCCAATGACATTTTTCACTCCTTATTAGACTCACGGCAAGATTAAGGTGACATTACTGTCTATTGTCACATCTGAAAAATGCTTTTAGAACAAAGTCCCATTAGAGAACCAAGTCATTCTATTTCCAGAGAAGTAATAGATAACGATCCAATGGTAACACAATAGATAAGACTATCACAAACTGAAGAAAGAGAACACGGAAACAATGCTCTGTAGAATTCACAGGGAAGTAATGAGATCATTACCCAGCCTTGTATTTCAAGGCTTACAATAGCAAATCTCTCTTCATTTATTATGTAGAATTAGAGAATAAATCTTCAAATTTTAAAATAGAAGAGGACACTAGACACAATCTTGTCCAATTCCTTTCATTTAATAAATTAAAGAGTTATACTGAAAAAAGATTTTCAAGACAACTTGAGCACAGACTGGGCATTAGATAAAATTAAGGAATCATTGGTAATTTTATTAGGAATAATGGTATTGCTATTCTATTTTTGTCTTTTTTGAAGTTCTATGTGTTAGAGTTACATACTAAAGTTCTTCTGATGAAGAACTTAAGTTTCATCTTAAAATGAAATTATATGATGTCTGGAACAGGAGAGATGATTGTATGGGGGGCAGGGGTAATGGATGAAATGATTGCTAAAATGATGACAATTGATTAAGACAAATGTTAGAAATATGCACTCATTAAAATGTGCTCTTTACTTTTGTGCATGTTTGAAATCTCTGTAATAGCATTTTTAATTACAGCCTAAAAAGGCATAAAGAGACAAAATGGCACATAGAGATATGAAAACTATTCAGCCTCTTTCCTAATAAGAGAAATAGAAATGCCGAGATATCATTTAGGACTTATATGGTTGGCAAATACTCAAAAATTTGGCAATACTGTCTTTTGGCAGGACTTTGAGGAAGCAGACACTCTTATCTGTAACCGATGGCAGAGAAAAGGGCAGTACACTGTTGTGGGTCAAATTGTGTCCCACAAAAAGATACATTCAAGTCCTAACCCTCAGTACCTGTGAATGTGAACTTATTCAGAAATAGGGTCTTTGTAAGTCCAATCAAGATGAGCTCATCTGGATTAGGATGGGTCCTACTCCAGTAAATGGTAGGGAAATTTGGAGAACGAACAGGGAAATTTGGAGACAGACGCACGCACACAGAGAAAAACACCATATGAAAACCAAGGCAGAGGTTGAAGTGACGCAACTACAAGCCAAGGAATGCCAAGGATTGCCAGCAACCACCAGGAGCTAGGAAGGGTGAAGAAAGAATCTTCTCTTAGAGTCTCAGAGAGAGCATGGCCAAGCCAACATCTTGACTTCAAACTTCCAGCTCCTGGTGAGAGAATACCTTTCTGTTATTTAAAGCCACCTAATTTGTGGTAATTTGTTATTAAAGCCCTAGGTAACTAGTACATATCCCCATGATGGGGAATTTGGCAATATCTAACAAAACTACATATGCATGTATTCTTTGACTCGGAAATCCCACATTCAGGAATTTAACCTGAATACATTTCAAAAAAAAATAGATATGAAGTTGTTTAAAGTTGTGTTATTTGTACCAAATATGAAAAACAGTCTAAATGTCCATCAATAGAAAATGGGTTGGTTATATTATGGTACATTTACACAATGGAGCAATTTAAATAATTCAGCAGTTGAAAAAAGTAAAGCTCTCTGAAAAATAATATAGCATTATTTCCATGTCATATTATTAAGAGAAAAAAGCAATTTTCAAGACAGTATTTATAGTATGCAAACTTTTTTGTATAAGAAAAAAGTAATAATATGAATGTATGTTTAATATTATAGTAATACTTAATTTGCAAAAGGATACAAATGTAGAAACAACCAGAAACTAATGAAAGTATTGCCTATACAAGATGGGTGGAAACAGGGACTGATTAATTTTTACTTTTGAACGACAATAACGTTCTACATCTTCAAAACCTAAAATTAAAAAGGATAGAATTAATTCTGAATTGACCTTAAACACATTGTGTGTCAAACTGATAACATACCACATTGAATATTTTTAAAAGAATTAATTCAAATATATCTTGAACCCAGTATGCTAACATCATCCTCCATAGGATATGTTATAAGAATAATAACTGCAAAGGAATCTTAAACTTTTAGTAGTTTTGTTATTGGTAATTGTATTGATATTTTTATGTTTTGTAAGATAGAGCAAATGAATAAATATTAATATACTGATATTATTTTCCAGGTTTCTCACTATAGAATAAGAGTAAGAAAAATATGGATTGAAGGAACAAGAGGAAGTACCCTGTGGTATTGGACTAAAATTAAAGGGATCAGAATGAATACACACACATATATCTCCCTGCTAGCTCTGTCTACTTGAAAGGGATTAAAAGCAATGACAGTTCAGAATTGCATATAACACAGCTGGCATAGACATCTGGTTTGTAAATGCCATTCACCACTAAAGGGAACCAGGGATCCTGTGAGAAGATGACTAAATCCTAGATTTGAGGCAGGAAAAAACAGGGTAAGCCTGGAATATAATGTTGTACCAGAAAAGAATTGCTCAAAACTTGATAAGGAGCTTCTGCTATAGTTGTGTGTGAAATTCCACAGACTCACTGCCCAGTGAAACAAAAATGATGGATGGAAACTTTTTAAAAAACAACAGTCTCTGGAAATTGTCCCGAGGGCATACAGCAAATAAAGAGACATTTAATCATGAAAATCTTCTAAAACTTGGTAAAGACGAAGGCAGCTTCTCAGGCACAACCTGCTCCTTCCCTTCCCCCAAGCCCCAACTTAGCTTGGCAGAAGATCCACTCTGGGCAGAGGTGGCCAAGGCTGCAGGGCTCCCTCTCCCCTCAGCCTCCGGTCAAGTGATATAGTTTCTCACCCATAAGGGCAGGTCACCAGCATTTCTCCTTCTCTCCAACTCTGAGTGGGAGAGGCTAAATTCCTGATGAGGGCATCTGAAAGGTGGGAAGATCCCTTCCTGTAGACAGCATCCACTCATAAGATAGAGAGACACCATGTGCGGCAGGCCAAGAATAGTAGGGCACCAATCATCCTCACACAAGCTCAGTCCAGGTTCCAAATCAGGAGAAGTCAGTCAAGAACACTACTCCTATCCAGCTCCCAGAATAGTGACTTAAAGATGTTATCCAAGGAAAGAGGAAGTTCATAAGAACAGAGCTCCAAAATACTCCCCAAATGAACTTACTTTATTTGAAACAGAGGGTAAGAGAAGTTCAAGCCTCAGAATGCTCTCAAAAATAATAGGTTCTCCTAATTAAGAGCAACAAATCACAGGTCAGCTAGTTCACCAGAGAGAATGAGAGAAAAATATAAGATCCCTCCTGGGGTCAGAATACACCTCAAAGATAAGCCTCAAAACCAACCATGCTCAAACTTAATTGGATCACAGTGTGGAGCAATTTATACTCAGGGCATTGTCTGAAAGAATAGTGAAGTTATCTGGCAATAAGTGGGGCCTAAAAGCTGGCTGTGATAATAAATGAAGGCTAAAGCCTAACACATCAGGAAAAGAGACAGTCCCAGGGCCAGGGTGACCGTGTGTATACCCAAGACTGCTCCCTCTGAGGGGCAAAACCAAAGGGTTGGCCTTGGGAGGATATGTAACTCACTGAAATAATCTAGCCAAGTAACTAAACAGATAAACAAGCAAAAAATAATGGAAACAAGACCCACAGTGGGCAGCAGAATCAGTTGACACAATATATTACCTCTAGGCATAGAAGGACCATACCTCAAAGTAATAAAAGCCATATAAACAAACCCACAGCCAACATCATACTGAATGGGGAAAAGCTGAAAACATCCTCCCAAGAACTGGAATAAGACAAGGATGCCCACTGTCACCACTTCTATTCAACATAGTACTAAAAGTCCTAGCCAGAGCAATCAAGCACGAGAAAGAAATGAGAGGCATCCATATTAGGAAAGAGGAGGTCAAACTATTCCTTTTTGCCAATGATGTAATCTGGTATCTAGAAAGCCCTAAAGATTCCACCAAAAGACCCCTATATTTGATAAATAAATTCAGCAAAGTCTCAGGCTATAAAATACATGTACACAAATCAGTAGTATTTTTATATACAAATAACAGCCAAGCTGAGAGTCAAATCAAGAACTCAATACCATTTACAATAGCTGCAAAGAAAATAAAATACCTAGAAATACACTTAGCCAAGGAGGTGAAAGCTCTTTACAAGGAGAACTACAAATCACTGATAAAAGAAATCATAGATGGCATAAACAAATGCAAAAGCATCCCATGTTCATGGATTGGAAGAATCAACATCGTTAAAATGTCCATATTGCCAAAAGTGATTTACATATTCAAAGCAATTCCCATCAAAATACCAATGTTATTTTTCAGAGATCTAGAAAAAATGATCCTAAACTTCATATGGAACCAAAAAAGACCCCAAAACAATCTTAAGCAAAAAAAATCAAATCTAGAGGCATCACATTACCTGACTTCAAATTACACTGCAAGGCTATAGTAACCAAAACAGCATGGTATTGGTATAAAAGTGGACACATAGACCAATGGAACAGAATAGAGAACCCAGAAATAAAATCAGGTAGCTATGACCAACTGATTTTTGACAGACAGAAACATCCACTGGGGAAAGGGTATGCTATTCAATAAATGTTGCTGGGAAAATTGGATAGCCACATGCATAAAAATGAAACAGGACCCTTTTCTCTCACCATATACAAAAATTAACTCAAGATGGATTAAAGACTTAAAGGTAAGACCTGAAACCATAAAAGTTCTAAAAGAAAACATAAGAAAAACTCTTCTAGACATTGGCCTAGGCAAAGAATTTCTTACTAAGACTCCATTGGCAAGTACAGCAACAATAAAAATAAATAAATGATACTTAGTAATTTAAAAAGTTTTCTGCATAGTAAGGGAAATAATCGACAGAGTAAATAGCCTACAGAATGGGAGAAAATATTTGCAAACTATTCATCCAACAAAAGGCTATTAATATCCAGGATCTACAAAGAACTCAAACAAATCAGCAATAAAAAAAAAACCATTAAAAAGTGGACAAAAGACTGCACAGTGTTTTTTCTAAAGAAAATAGACAAATGTCAAAGAAATATATGAAAAAATGATCAACATCACTAATCATCAGAAAAATGCAAAATAAAACCACAATGAGATACCACCTTACCCCATAAGAATTGCCATTATTAAAAAATCAAAAAACAATAAATCTTGGTGTGGATGCAGAGAGAAAGGAACACTTAAACACTGTTGGTGGAACTGTCAATTAGTACAACTTCTATGGAAAACAGTATGGACATTCCTCAAAGAAATAAAAGTAGACCTACTATTCAATCCAGCAATCCCACCACTGGGTATGTATACAAAGGAAAAGAAGCCACTATATCAAAAATACACCTGCACCAGAATGTTTATAGCAGCACAATTCACAATTGCAAATCTATGGAATCAACCTAAGTGCCCATCAGTTGATGAGTGGATAAAAAAAAATGTGATGTGTATATATATACCATGGAGTACTACTCAGATATAAAGAGGAATGAAATAATGTCCTTTGCAGAAACTTAAAGGGAACTGGAGACCATTATCCTAAGTGAAGTATCTCAGGAATGAAAGAACAAGTACCACATGTTCTCACTAATAGTGGGAACTGAATGATGGGTACATGCAGTCACACAGCGGTGCGAAGGACATTGAAAACTAAGGAGGGGGAGGGTGGAAGGGGGTGAGGGATAATAACTTACCGATCAGGTACAATTTACACTACTCTGGTGGAAGGCACAATAAAAACCCTGACTTCAGCATTATACAATTCACCCAT
>NW_012146190.1:2822919-2837061 GCF_000956105.1 Propithecus coquereli | reverse complement strand
GCTGTGTCCCACAGATTTTGATAACTTGTGTCACCTTTGTAATTTAGTTCAAAGAATCTTTTGATTTCCATCTTTACTTCCTCATTTATGAAGGAATCATTCAGCAGAAAGTTGTTAAATTCAGGCTTTAAAAAGAAGCATATCCTGTCACATTCTAAAACACAATGAACCTTGAGGACATTACACTGAGTGAAACAAACCAGTCATGAAAAGATAATTACTATATAATTGTCTTATATGAGGGATCTAGAGTAGTCAAATTCATTGGAACAGAAAGTAAAAGGGTGATTAGCATTGTTTGGGGTGGGCGGAGAAAAGAATAGGGAGTTGTTTAATGAGTATAGAGTTTCAGTTTTGCAAAAAGTTCTGAAGATTGGTTGTACAACAATATGAATATACTTAACGCTACTGAACTGTACATTTGGATATAGTTAAGATGGTAAATTTTATGTTAAGTGTTTACTACCATAATATAAATTTTTTTAAGAATTTAAATGAGCAGAGCTTCAGAGAAATGTGGAACACCATTATACACATTCAAGAAGTTCAACAAATTTTATGTAAAATAAAAACAAAGAAATCTACACTTAGACACATTACGGTTAAAATACCAAAACACAGAGAAAATCTTAAAAGCAGCAACACTAAAAGGATTTGTCACATACAACTGCATCCCAATAAGAAACAATGGATGACTCATAGAAATAATGGAAGTCAGAAGCCAGTGGGATAACATTCAAAGTGCTGAAAGACGCTATTGCCAACCAAGAATCTTATGTGCAGCAAAACTATCTTTCAAAAATCAAGGAAAAATAAAGATATTTTCAGATAAAAAAAAATTCAAAAATTCATTGCAAGCAGGATTAGCTTATAGAAAATATTAAAGAAAGTTTGTCAGGCTGAAAGCAAGTGACCTCCAGAAGGTAATTTGAATTCACAGGAAAGAAACAAACACCGATGATAGTAATTAGATAATTATAAAATACTGTATAAATGCATGTTTCTTCTCCTTTCTTCTCCTAATATAAAAAATGATAGTATAAAATGATACATATATAATTGTACTGTTGGGTCTATAACATACAGAAATATATTTGACAATAACAATACAAAGAAGGTAAGTAGGAGCAAAGATGTATTAGATTAAGGAAACGCCAATGAATGGCTTCTTGAATTCACATGAAAATGAAGAGAACCAGAAATAGTAAATAATAAGGTGAATATAACCAACTCCATAATATGTACTTCTTCTCTGTTCTTTTATCAACTTCTTTGATAGACATAAAAGGATATAAAGTAATAATTTATCAATATATCGTTGGACTTGTAACATGCAGATATCAACGTAACATGTAGATACCAATGTAATATGAATAATGATAAAAGCACAAAAAGGATAAGAGGAAACATAAAAAAATAACATTTCTCTATCTCCTTGGAATTAAGTTAGTATAAATCTGAAGTTGATTCTGATTAAGTTAAGATGTGTATGATAAACACTTAAATAACCTGCCAAGAAAATAACTCAAAAACAACAGTGGAAAAAAATCATTAAGAAAATTAAAATGTCACACTAGAATATATTCACTTAATGCAAAGAAAGCAGTAAAGTAGGAATTGAGAAACAAAAAGACATGAGACATAGAAAGCTATAAGCAAAATTGCAGGCATAAATCAGAGATTGTCAGACTGGATTTTTTAAAAAGATCCAACTATATACTGGCTACAAGAGACACATTTTACATTCAAAGATAAAAATAAATAGAAAGTAAAAGGATGAAAAATGGTATATGATATAAACAGCAAGCATAAAAAAGCTTAGTGCTCCTACTAAATCAGACAAAATTGATTTTAAAACAAAAAATATTACTAGAGATACAAAAAGGACATAATAAAAGGGTCGATCCATTGGAAGATATAACAATTGTACACATATATGCATCTAACAACACAGAACAAAAATGCATAAAGCAAAAACTAACAGTTTTGAAAGGAGAAACAGACAATTCAACAATAATAGCTGAAGATTTCAATACCTCACTTTCAATCATGGACAGATAAGCATCAATTTAATAATAGGGCAAGGATCATTTATGGATAATAAGCCACCGTGTGAAGTTTTTCAGAAAATAAAACACTTACATGGTGTCAAAGAACCACTCCAATATTCCAGTATTATTTATTAACCATGAAGGAAAAAAGATACTTTTGACAATCAAGAAATCTGGTGGACACTACCTCAACCAACTGATCACACAATAACACCAGCAAAGAGACAAACTAATGTGGTATGCCTTCTAATGTGATACAATAAGAAGTATACAACATCATCTATGTACTATTCTTGCCAAAAAATTATTAGCTTCAATTTACTGTTCAGAAAACAATCAGATTAATTTCAAAGTTTGATACCTTCTACAAAATGACTGGTTTAGATTCTTCAAAAATATCAATATTATGAAAGAAAAAATATTACTCTAGATTAAAAGAAACAAAAGAGACATGACAACTAAATGCAATTCATGTTATTAGTTTAGATTCTAGATTGGAAGTGGAAAAGTTTTAAAGAATATATTTGGAGCAATTTGGAAAATTTGAATATAAATAATATTTCTATGTCAATGTCAAAAGTCTTGACAGATAAAGCATGCAGTTATATAGAGTGATCTTGTTTCTAGGTGATACAGGCCAGCACATTTAACTATGTTCTATCACATCTGCAACTTATTTTCAAATGATTCAAAAGAAAATGGTAAAGACACATAAATACATACATAGATAATGATATAGAGAGGAATGGTACAAATGCAATAAAATGTTATCTGTTATATAGGTATTTGTTGTATTTTTATAATGGTCTAAAACTTTTCAAAATAAAAAGTTAGAAAGAAAGAGGGGAGGGAATTACATTTTAGAAAAGTAATGACTTTTCCATAATGCAAGGCTCAGCATTAGCATAAATTCTTCCAACTTTCAGCCCAGGAAAGTGTACCACTTAGTGTACTTCTAAGTCTTAATCTCCCTAAACACCCACATTTTACAGTTCTTTTTATCCTCCAGGAGGTGTTCTACACTTCAACATGAGCATCCATCAAAAATTGGTAGAATCAAGTCAAATGGCAAACTTGCAAACTTGTTAATGTTTCCAGTATAAACTCTAGAACTGTAGTTTAAATTACCAAGCTATCCAATAAGCTTCCGGGCCCAAATATTTTACATACCAGGAAGATAAGTCTTCATCTTACAACCCAACTCCTAAAACAAAATGCCTCTTTTCATGCCAACCACTGAGGTTTGCAGATACGAATGAGTGTCCACACAGATGAAGCATGAAGAAATAAAAGGTTTCCCTAAGGTTAAAATTACATAAATATGTAAAAATATACATTTAACAGCAACATGTTGATTCCTTCTGGAGAGAGGTCGTATCTTATCTCTTCAGTCTCAGTGTGAAACCTGGTACCAAACACTGTTAGACTCACAGTAAAAATCTCATTTCACTATTATTTGATAATGAATCCTGTAGTGTTCATAGCAAAGAAGCTTCCATTATGTAAATGTCAAACACAAGAAAAGACATATTAATATAATATATGCCATAACATTTTTATGTCATCATGAGCCTGTTTCTCTCACATTTAAAAAATGTAGTAGCTTGCCTTTGCCTAAATTTATTTTACACCTTTTCTACGGCATGTTTGGCATTTTTCCTAGAAAAAATACATAACAGCTGATATCTCTTCTTCAGGCCAGTTTGACCACTGTTTTTCAACTATTTAGCCAGCCTGACTGTCACTTGCCATGATCACCTCCTCTGCTAATCTATGCTACCCATTCATATTAGGGTACAATGTTTTCTCTCTTTTTCTGAACTCTTATTCTATTCTTTCTCTTAACCTCTGTAATTGTCTTTTTTTTCTTCCTCAGCTGCCTCCAGGCTCTTTCCTGTGTTTCCTTTTCTTTCTTCCCAGCCTACTTCAGTCCTTCCTTCTCTCATTCTTTTGCTCAGTGGATCCACTCCTTCTCCCCATCATTGATATCATGTGGGCTTGACTTCACTTCAAATGCATGGAAACCCACATACATACACACACACTTTAAGACTCTCTATCTCCCTGTTACAGGCTGAATTGTGTCCCTACCTTCAAATTTATATGTTGATGTTCTACCCCAGTACTTCAGAATGTGACTGTACTGCACTGCTAATAACAGTGATATGTTTTGAGAAATGCGTCATTAGGCGATTTTGTCATGGTGCGAACATCATAGAATGTACTTACACAAACCTAGATGGCATAGCCTACTACACACCTGGGCTCTCTGATATAGCCTTTTGCTCCTAGGCTAAACCTTGTACAGCATGTTACTATAGTGAACACTACAGGCCATTGTTAACACACTGGTGAGCATTTGTGTATCTAAACATATCTAGACATAGAAAAGGTAGAGTAAAAATATGGTATAAAAGATTTTTCAAAAAAGAAAAATGTACATCTGTATAGGGCACTTACCATGAATGGAGCTTGCAGGACTGGAAGTTGCTCTGGATGAGTCAGTGGGTGGGGAGTGAATGTGAAGGTCTAGGACATTACTGTACACGGCTGCAGAACTTATAAACACCGTATACTTAGGCTACACTAAATTTATTTTTTAAATTTTTTTCTTTAGTAATAAATTAACCTTGGCTCACTGTAACATTTTTACTTAATTAACTTTTTGATTATTTTGTAATAACATTTAGCTTAAAACACAAACACATTGTGCAGCTATACAAAAATATTTTATTTCTTTATATCATTATTCCACAAGCTTTCATCTGATTTCTAAAGTCCTTTTTTACTTTCTAAACTTTTTTTTAAAAAAATATTATGACACAAACATACACATTAGCCTAGGCCTACACAGTTCAAGATTATCTTTCCTTTTTTTTTTCCATCCCAAAATCTGGGTTTTCTTATTGATTCTTTGCTGTTAGATTCAACTTCACTGTTTTTGGCAAGACTACTGCATAAGAGATGTTATGTCCACCTCTTGCATAGCATCAGGAGTCCCATCACGTCAATTTTCCCACTATTGGTGATACTGTAAGGTGGATCCCTGAATTGAAGTGGGCCTACTAGAGCTATCCATTGTAAAGGTACTGTTGGGGTGGGGGCGGGTGATACTTTGATACTGAGTATTCTTCAACAAACTTCCCTCATTGGTTTGAGCATTGATTGATTGTCTTTGTTGGAAACAATGGCTATACTGGTGGTTGAAAAATGGTGATTTAAAAATTGTATTGATTTTTATTTATTTTCAATATGGCATACCTCTGTAAGAAAGAGCCTTCTTGTTTCTCCCCCTCTTCTCTTTCTCCCAGTCATTCTAATTTTTCTCTCTCTCTCTCTGTGTTTGAGTCTTACTACAGATTCCTGGATTCACTTACTCTGTTCAATGTGTTATTTTCTTTTTTTTATTTCAGCATATTATGGGGGTACAAATGTTTAGGTTACGTATATTGCCCTTGCCCCACCTGAGTCAGAGCTTCAAGCGTGTCCATCCCCCAGACAGTGCGCACCGCAACCAATAGGTGTGTATATACCCATCCCCTCCTCCCTGCTCCCATCTGCCTGACACCTGATGAATGTTATTACTATATGTGCACTTAAGTATTGATCAGTTAATACTACTTTGATGGTGAATACATGTGGTGCTTGCTTTTCCATTCTTGGGATACTTCACTTAGTAGAATGGGCTCCAGCTCTATCCAGGATAATACATGAGGTGTTAGATCACCATTGTTTATTGTGACTGAATAGAACTCCATGGTATACATATACCAAATTTTATTAATCCACTCATGTATTGATGGGCACTTGGGTTGTCTCCGCATCTTCGCAATTGAGACTTGTGGTGCTAAGATCAGCAGTATTACTGTCTTCCACCTCCACATCTTGTCCCATTGGAAGGTTTTCAAGGGCAATGAAACACATGGAGCTGTCATCTCCTATGGTAATAATGCCTTCTGGAATACCTCCTGAAGGACCTGCCTGAGGCTGTTGCACAGTTAGCTTTTTTCTTATAATAAATAGAAGGAGTACACCCTAAAATAATGATAAAAGGATAGTAAATACATAAACCAATAACATGGCCATTTATTATTATTACCAAGTACTATATGCTGTACATAATTGTATGTGCTAGACTTTTATACAACTGACAGTGCAATAGGTTTGTTTACACCAGCATTTCCACAAACGTGAGAGGAATCTGTTATGCTCCAACGTTATGACAGCTACGATGTCTATGACATCACTAGGTGATAGGAATTTTTCCGCTCCATTATAATCTTATGGGACCACTGTGGTATATGCAGTCATTGATTGGAACATCATTATGCAGTACATGACTATATTTGGAGATAAGCTTTTTAAAGAGGTAATTAATTTAAAATGAGGTCATTAAGGTGAGCTCTAATTCAATGTGACTGGGGTCCTTATAAGAGGAGGAGACCAGGACCAAGACACACACAGTGGGAAAACCACGTGAAGACACTGGAGGAAGATGGCCACGTTCAAGCCAGGGAGAGAAGCCTCAGAAGAAACCAACCCTGCCAACAGCTTGATCTTGGACTTCTGTGATAATACTTTATTATAGCAGCCCTAACAAATTAATGCATTCCCCAGTCCCTAACCACAACAATCTCACTATGCTGTAAATCTGTGGCTAAATTGGCTTATACTACTCAGACCCTGGATTATTCAATTCTATCCTCATTTTTTCGTTATGGTTCTAAAGCTCTGTGCTGGGATCATGAGTCCCTAATCCATGGAACTGGACACATGACCCAATATGTGTGTAAGCAGCTTTCTATCCAATGCCACTGGATGGGCACCAGTAATTCCATCTCCCTACCCCCGTTATTATCCTCCAGCTCTGTCGTTCCTCTTAAAGCACTGAGAACTGAATTGAAATGAAAATGTTACCTAATAAAAGAGCAAGTCATTTGGGATATTTTAGCATGGAAAGAATTAATCTATCCCGGGGTTGGCAAAGTACAGCATGTGAGCCAAATCCAACTGGCCGCCTGTTTTTGCAAATAAAGTTTTATTGGAATATAGCCACGCTTATTCATGTACATATCGCCTATGGCAGAGTTCATGCTACAACAGCAGAGATGAGCCATTGCAAAGTAAACCATACATCCCACGATGCTTAATATATTTACTATCTAGGCCTTTATAGGAAAAATTTGTAGACCCCTGACCTAGACAACCATAAGCACCCCCTAGTCTGAGGGTAGGAACTTGTATGGAAATGGGTGATACAAAAGGGATACCAAGGAACCAGCTGAGGATTTCCCTCAGTAGGCCAACAATAAACCCATTGTAATTGTTACATTTTGTCCTAAATATTGTGAACTTTTCATCTTCTTAATATAAAGGAGTTCAGAAAGTTTAATTCTGCCTTGCAACCTTATTACTTCCTTCTTCTGCAAAATCAAAGTAAAAGCTGTCTCTTTTCATACTTTGTACTTTCCAGCCTTACTATTTTGTCCACAATGTTTCCTCTGCAGAATTCCTCATCCTTCAAGCCCCATCTCCAGGGAGCCCTGCACTGTTGCTCACCAGAATTCTTTGAACTCTGCTCTGGAACCTCATAGCACATTCCTTTTAGCTTGCACAGGGCTGACCTCCATTTAATGTATATGTGCTTCTCTCTACTATTGGGTTGTGAGTTCTTGAGGAATGGGAACACATGTCCTATTCCAATTTAAATCCTCAAACATGGCTACGTTGCTTTTGATATAGTAAGTGTGCTATAAATGTTCAGTTGTTGACCATATTTCTGCATGGTGACTCACAAAATACACGCTTCCAATTGCCCAGATGGTGCTCCAGAAATGCAATATATATTAAAAACTAAAGCTTATTGAATAGAAAAATAACTTAATAAAATAATATATTAAAGTTGCCATATTTTTAATATGCAAACTGATTACAAGACAATAATAAGATCTATGTTTTAGGAAAAGAAATGACCTTTTTTCTGTCTTACTTTCATTTCAAAATAGATGGGCATGCTCCCTCATTTAGAATAGAATGCAGGAAACATGTAAAGCTTTTGTGAACTTATGTTCTCTATCCTTCTTGGTTTGGGTTCTCCAGAAGCAGTCCGAGATGAGGTTTCAAGTGTAAGTGGTTCATTTGAGAAGTAACCGGAACACAGTAGGGGAGATGGGAAGGACAGCAAGGAAGGAAGGGAAAGCAGCTAAGAAAGGGGGTAGTATTGAGGCAGCCGGCACCTTGTGATAGAGCTTAATCCTGCTAGGGCAACTCTTTGAGGCAGTATAAAAATGTCTCAGTTACCCCACCCAAGGGACAAGGGAGCTGGGGTACCTATACACCTACTCCAATGAGTCCGTGCTCAAGGGCTGCACCCAAGGCGATGTTAATTTCCAGACACTTCCAGCCTGTTTCATGGGTAAAAAGCAGAATACAGTGGCCAAAGGAAAGGCCTCAGGCGGTTGAGTGCTGTTGAAGAGGGCTGGTGTGCCCTGGTGTGGCACCAGGGAGGAGATACGGGCAGAGCATAGGTATCGTCCACTCAGTCCAATGTTGGGTATTTCATAAACACTCTTTCATTCATTCAGTGAAAGAGTTAATTTCATAAACATTCTTTCAGTCACATTGTGGCCTCTGTGTATGTCCCGGGCACTGGGCTAGGTACTAGGGAAGAGTAGGGAGCAAAAACCACATGGATGTAGCCTACACTGTATGGAAAAGCAGATAATAAACACATAAGCCAACAAATAAGATAATTACAGGCAGGGATGGATAATTTAAAGGAAAGAAACAGGGTATTATAATAAAGAATAATTAGTATAGGAACCAACTTACATAGGACAGACAGAAAGATTCCAAAATAAGCGGTGTGTAGCAGACTAAGACTAGTTTCCTTGTTTCAGAAGAAAACTAGTATGGATCCTCTGGAGGTAACTAGAAGTTTACAGAGACCAAGACTCTGTGGGTGTTAGAATCAGAAGTAAGTCACGGTGTTATCTCTCATTCCTCTAAGACCCAGTGGGAAGGAAAAAACGGTCTCAGTCAAAGATGATAGTAGTAATACTGATGCAAATAAGGGGATATTAAATAGTAATGTTACTGGATAAAGCTCCAGTAAAGATTTTCTTATCCAGCAAAAACAGTTTCCTATAGCCTTCCAACATCACATCTCTTTTAAAAATCTCGAGCAGGTCACAACTATTCTCACTATTTCTTACTATTTCAACTATCCTTACTATTTCTAGGTGAAGGATGTAGCCACACTTCTGAATGTTTTAAAACCCAAGATCAATTCTAAAAGAAGTCTCAAAGCTGATCCCAAGTGAATTAGACCAGTTGGCCCCATGTCCTGAGGCACTAAAGTGCTACGTGGTAGTTTGATACCCATCACTATGCTCATTAGATTGAATCAGCATTTTGGAGGTCTATACAACTACACAGAACTTTAAACAGGTAACTCTTCTTGCCCAAAAGATATATATTCCAGTGTCCTAGTAGTGACTCTTAAGCCAGATGAAACACTACTGAGTTATTGCAAATAATTTTTGCCTTAAAAAAAATTATAGCTGATTTGATAAATAAGTATATTTCTCCTTTAGTAAGAAAAAGGAAGTAGAGGGCTATTCCAAAAGAAAGACCTCAGTGATTTTCTCCTTCTGGAGGTTGGAGGTTGGAATAAAAACCAAAAACAAGCCTTGTTACTAGGATGGGTCAAGGGATGCTGAAAGCAATGAAATTTCTTCTTTCTCAAAAGCAGCTTTTGTTGCTCTGTGTTATAACCCAATTTTTTCCTGTATCCTCAGAGGGCCTCATTAATTTTCCCTGTAGGATGGTTAGAAGGCCAGAGATAGCACCAAAGTTCTCACTATCTGTTCTCACTATATCATCAGGTATAAGGCTCACCTCTGCCTTTTATCATCACCAAAATGCAAACCTGGAGCTCCTGGAACTTTAGTCTGCGAAAACTCAAGTCTTCAGTGGGAGACAACACAGAAGACACTAGAAGACTCAGTGATGAAACTCAGCTCTATCACTTCTGAGTTGGGCAGTCTTGGGCTCATCACTTAATCTCTCTTCATCTGCAAAATATAAATAATAATGTGATATTAAATAAAAATAAAAATATTATAGAGATTAATAAATTTGTCTAGTCTTTTGTTAGTGCAAAAAGTTACACTATGAACGTTTGTTTAATAAATGTTAAGATTGAAGGACAACTACTTTAGACAAACATTTACATTCACTTCCTAAGGAATTCTAACCATACTTTGTTACTCAGGGATACATATCTACAGAACCATGCAAAGATTTAATTCCTTCAACTAACAAAATCAATGTCTGTATTCTACCAGCAGCGAGTGATATATATCAATGGATCAAGGCAAGGCAATCCATATATAGCTGGGATTTGAAGTGATGTAAGAGTGCAAAGGTCACAATCACTCCATTGTGTTCCCCAAGGCCTTCCAGAAGGCAGGAATCGGCTATCATTTATCATCACTATATAGGAGATTTATTTGCAGTTATAAGCCTATTACTATTACCAGGCCTAAGGAATGATATAACATTACATCTTTAATATGATACTGCACAAATTCTGCCTCCAACCATCTATAGGAGTATCACAGATATCAACTCAAATAACAGCTAAGCTATTCACTAGCTTTGGGACCTTGGAACAATTGCTTAATATTTCTGAGTTCCAGATTCCTCTTCTGTAAAATGTAATTCACATCACATAGAACTATAGTGAAAATCAGGGATACAAATTATGACACAAACTATATGCTCCGTAAATGGCAACGAATATTACCAGCACCTCCAAAATCAACATAAGAATTCTAGAGTTAAATAATCTCTTCATTTTTAAAACTAGCAAAGATTAAATAGACCTATAATATTCTGCAATAAGGTTTAAGAAATAAGGCTCTTTCACCCACTTTAGCTGGGAATGTAATTGGCATAACATTTCTGAAGGACAATGTGTCAGACTGCAAGAGATCATGCTCTTTGACTCAGTAATTCTGTATCTAAGAATTTATCCTATGGAAATGGTTGGAAAAGTGCCCAAAAACATATGTAAGAAATATTCTTCATAAGACAGTCCAAAATAATGAAAACTAGAAATAAATTAAATTTTCACTAATAGAATACTGGTTGATTTGACCAGGACTCAACCTAACTCGGAAGGGAGCCCTTCCTTCCACAGGCAGGCCAGTGATGTAAGACTTCTGTGACCTGACTTACAAGAAAAGTTAGACATGTGGAGAACATCATGTTAAGTGAAATAAGCCAAGCACGGAAAGATGAATCTCTCATATTCTCACTTATATGTGGGAGATAAATATTAAAATCAATTGATCTCATGGAGACAGGGAGTAGAATGATGGTCACCAGAGGCTGGGACAGGTAGCAGGAAGAGGGGAATAAGGTGAGGATGGTTAATGGGTGTAAAAATATAGTTAGATAGTTAGGTAGAATGAACAATATTTGATAGCACAACAAAGTGACTACAATCAACAATAAGTTAGTATATACTTTAAAATAACAAAAAGTGTGGAATTGGAATGTTCCTAACACAAAAAGAAATGTTAAATGTCTGAGACGATGATACCCCAATTACCCTGATCTGATTAATTCACATTATCCCTGTATCAAAACATCACAGGTACCCTATGAAAATATACAACTACTATGTAGCCATAATAATTAAAAATTTAAAATTTAAAAACAGGTAAGTTATATACAAAGACTCTGTTTAAAGTTTGGTGGCTTGAATGTGTGTTTTTCTTCCTTCTTATCCAAAGACACATTAAAATGATAGCCAAAGAGTAAAAAGGCGAAGCCCACGACAGAATGAGGACCATCAACAGATGAGAGATTTCAACAAATTTTGACAGAATCACGTTGAAGCTAGACTATAATATGCACGAAAAATATAAGGAAGGAGGAAAAAAACCTCTATACAGGCTCTGGACTCAAGAGACGAAAGTGTACAAATAAAAAGTGGGTCTTAAAACAAGAGAGTAATTTAGATCTGTATGCTCATATAGTAGCCTCCCCACTCACAAACTACAATCGTAACACAGGGACCCCAGAATATTCCTACAGGCAAAACATTCTTTTCCTAGCAGAATAGCTATCGGGGATCAGTATGTTAGCACCCTAGAAAATGTCCTTTTCAGTTAGACACTTGGAGCTCCTCTCACTGTGTAAGAGCTAGGTCCCTGAACACACATTCAAAGTCCTTATGTTGACAACCTACTCTATAGTTCTACGACTCTCTTTCTTGAATATAAAGCTAATTAGATTTTCAAGAAAAATACTCATCATGAAAGAGGAGGACAAAAACAAATAAACAGAAAAATTGATTCCAGATATTTCAGGGAAGAGAACATTTAAAGTTCTAAATTGACATTCCCTGGGAGATTCAAGAAATTATTACTTTCATGAAATGACAACACATTACTATGAAAAAGAAACATTATAGAACATGAAAGAATTTTTCAATATCAAAACAATGGTTGTAAGTACTAAAAGACTTTCTAACTTTGGAATGCAAAAGGAATCAAAGGAAAGATTAAAAATTTGACTGTATGAAAATTTAAAAATATTTATGTGAAAAAAGCAGTATAAGGAAAAGAAAAATTGCAAACTGTAAGAAAATATTTGCAACGTATATCACAAACAAGAGCTAATCTCCCTGGTATCTAAATCACCCAAGAATCAAGAAGAAAAAGACCAAAACACAATAGAAAAAGTGGGATAGAGACAGCTCGTAGAAAAAGAATACATATGAAAAGAGCTTCAATTTCATCATAGTAAAAGAAATGCAAATTAAAACAACTCTAAGACGTTATTTCTCACCTATCAAATCGGCAAAAATCCAAAAACTTGAAAGCACACTTGGTAGGAAAAACTGAAGAGAAACAAACATTTTCAGACATAGCTCACAATAATAGAAAATGGTACAGCTCTATGGAGGAATATTTGGTTAAAGATAATAATAATAAAATTATGTATACATTTACCGACATAGCTCACAATAATAGAAAATGGTACGGCTCTATGGAGGAATATTTGGTTAAAGATAATAATAATAAAATTATGTATACATTTACCCTTTGACATAGCAATCCCACTTCTAGAATTCTACCCTGAAGATACAGCAACCCAAATACAAAATAATATATGCTTAAAACTATTCATTGTAGCATTGTTTGCTATATATACATAAAAAGAATCAATCCAAATTCCCATCAGTCAAAGACTGGCAGAACAAACCATGGCTCAGCTAAGCAACAAAGGACAATCTCTAAAAATTGGTATGATTTTGGCTGGCCCCTATGGCTCATGCCTGTAATCCTAGCAATTCTGAGGCTGAGGCAGGAGGATGGCTTGAGCCCAAGAGTTTAAGGCCAGCCTGGGCAACATAGCAAGACCCTGTCTCTACAAACACATACAAAAAAAAAAAATTAAAAAATTATCCAGGTGTAGTGGCAAACACCTGTAGTCCCAGCTACTTGGGAGGCTGAGGCAGGAGGATCACTTAAGCCCAATAGTTGGAGGTTGCAGTGAGCTATGATTGCACCACTGCACTCTAGCCCAGGCAACAGAGCACAACCCTATCTCTGAGGAAAAAAATAAAAAAGAATTGATATGATTTCCATATCTCCACTCTCTAAGAATTGGTATATATCCTGATTTCCAAGATATATTATTTCTTGAACAAACAAGGCACAGAAGAGTATATATTTTATGCTACCTTTTGTATTAAAAAGAGAGAAAGTACAAGTGTATGTATGCATGTGTGTGTGTGTGTGTGTGTGTGTGTGTGTGTGTGTGTGTGTGTGTGATTAATTTAGCCAAAACAATACAATGACTAATGAAATGAAGGCCTCTAGAGAGTGGATGGGGTTGAGATGGGAAGGTTTGGGATGGCAGAAAGCATTTTTATGATTTTTAAGTGTGAACCATGTTTATAAGTTAAGGTTTAATTAGATGATTATTGGAGCAGAAAGAATTAATATAAATAATTGTTAAGTAGGTATAAAGTTATTAACTAGATAACTGAAAAGGTAAGAAGAAAGCACTA
>NW_012146190.1:2818974-2821829 GCF_000956105.1 Propithecus coquereli | reverse complement strand
AAAAAAACTTTAATGTTAAATTTGAACTGGAAATAGTATAAATTTTTTAAAGGATTTTCCCTACCTCTACATACAGGAAGAACCCAGAAGCAATGAACATACCTACCACCCAGATCCTGGTTTCTAAATACTACTTCCCACTAAAAGAAACTAGGCTTCCTTGGAAAAATAGCTGATTCCATATCTGGGGAAAAGTACAAAGAGAGAAAGAGAAAAGAGAGAGAAAAGTACAAAGCAATTTGCATCACCTTGTGTCAAAAAGTAAAAACATGCTCAAAGAATATTTGGATCATGACAAAAGAACACAGGGAGCTTATTTTTTTATTTATTTATTACAGGGGTACAAACGTTTAGGTTACATACATTGCCCTTGCACCACCCGCGTAAGAGCTTATTCAGTCAACTCCCAGTGTTCAAACTTCGGAGAATTTGGCCATCAAAAAGGATAGTAATTATAATTGATTGTGACATTTTAAATAAAAAAAATTTTGAGTCCACAGTGAAACTCAAAATGAAGAAAAAGGAGGAGAGGGCAGAGCAAGTCAGCTGAATAGAAACCTCCAGCGATTGTCCCTCCGCACAATCATCTAATTTGAAAACAATGCATGCGAGCAAGCACCTTCAAAAAAACCAAAAATCAGTTGAGCAATCACACTGCCTGGTTTTAACATTATATCAAGGAAAGAGACTCTGAAGAGGGCAGAAAAGACAGTTTTGCATTGCCTACGCCACCACTTCCCCATCCCCCTGCAGTGCAGAGTGGAGAGAGAATCTGTGTGCCTGGGGGAAGAGTGGAGTGATTGTGGGACTGTGCATTGAAACTCGAGGTGGCCCTGGCACAGGGAAACACAGCACTGGGCAGAATTCTGCCAGGGCTCACAAAGAGAGCGTTTGGCCAGCCCAGCCAGAGGGAAATTCTCTGTCCTGAAGCCTGAGTTCCTGCTGGCCCCACTACCAGCAGAGAGCAGCCTGGGGCCTGGAATAAATTCTTAAGGCAGTCAGGCCACAGGCCTGCAGTCCCTGGGCAATTCCTGTGGCTATGTTAGATCGGAGTCGGTGGACTTGAGGTGCACATGCCCCAGTGAGACACCAGCAGGTGCAGTTAAGCAGGTGCCTGTGTCGCTCCTCCCCCAACTACAGGCAGTGCAGCCCAGAGAGAGTTATTACTTGGGAAAAGGAAAGGGAAGAGCTCAAAGGACTTTGTTTTGCAACTTGGGTACGAGCTCAGCCCCAGTAAAATAAAGTACGAAGCAGACTCCTGAGGCCCATGAGAGCAGGTCTTGGTTCCTAGACACCATTTCTGGACCCACTCTGGGCCAGAGGGAAACATGCTGCCCTGAAGGGAAGGACCCAGTCCTGGTAGGATTCACTACCTGCTGACTAAAGAGCCCTTGGGCTTTGAATAAACATCACAACAAAAAAAGAACACTATAGACTAATATCTCAGATGAACATAGATGCAAAAAGTCCTCAACAAAATGCTAGCAAAAATCAAATCAAAATGGATTAAAGGCTTAACTCTAAGACCTGAAACTGTGAAACTACAAAAAGAAAACACTGGAGAAATGCTTCAGGACATCGGTCTGGGCAAGGATTTCTTGATTAATACCCCCAAAGCACAGGCAGCCAAGGCAAAATAGGACAAATGGGATCACATCAAGCTAAAAAGCTTCTGTACAACAAAGGAAACAATCAACAAAGTGAAGAGACAACCCACAGAATGGGAGAAAATATTTTCAAACTACTCATCTGACAGGGATTAATAACTAGAATGTACAAGGAGCTCCAACGACTCAATAGGAAAAAAGTCAAATGATCTGATTTAAAGATGGACAAAGGATCTGAGCAGACATTTCTCAAAAGAAGACATACAAATGGCCAACAGTATATGAAAAAATACTAAACATTATTAGTTATTAGAGAATTGCAAAACTACGATGAGATATCAAATCTCACCCCCGTTAAATGACTTTTATCCAAAAGACAGGCAATAATGAATTCTGGCAAGGAGGTGGAGAAAGGGGAATTCTCGTACACTGTTGGTAGGAATGTATATTAGCGCAACCACTACGGAAAATAGTATGGAGGTTCCTCAAAAAACTAAAAATAGAGCTATCATATGACCCAGCAATCCCACTGCTGGGTATATATCCAAAGGAGAGGAAATCAGTATATCAAAAAGATATCTGCTCTTCCACATTTATTGCAACTATTCACAATAGCCAAGATTAGGAATCAACCTAAGTGTCCATCCACAGATGAATGGATAAAGAAATTATGGTACATATACACAATGGAATATTATATAGCCACAAAAAGAATGAAATCCTGCCATTTGCAACAACATGGATGAACCTAGAGAACATTATGTTAAGTGAATGTTCAAGCACAGAAAGACAAACCTTGCATGTTCTCACTTATATGTGGGAGCTAAACATAGCGCTCTGGTGAAGGATGTGTGAGGGTGGTGGTTATGAGGGAGATCTCTGTATCTTCTACTCAATTTTCTGTGAACCTAAAAATGCTCCAAACAGTAAAGTCTATAAAAAAAGAATAGAATGATTTTAATCATTAAATAAATTAGTAAAAGATGAGAGAAAATGGTGAGGACAGGATAAGACTTTTCTCCCAAGCAGAGAAACAATCAAAAAATTAAATTAGAAAGCAATTTCTTTTACAATGCTATCAAAAAAATATAGAAATAATTTTAAAATATAATACCTATACATTGAAAACTACAAAACATTACTAAGAGAAGTTAAAGAAGGTCAATATATAAACAGAAAATTGTTCCGTGTTCATGGATTATAAAGCTCAGTATTGTTTAGATAGCAACTCTCTTCAAATATATCTAC
>NW_012146190.1:2806398-2818924 GCF_000956105.1 Propithecus coquereli | reverse complement strand
CAGGAAGAATAATGAGAAGATGTTAGAATTATTAAACTACAGAAATTATTAAAATTTAAAAGCGCTCTGCACAGCTGAAACTCAGACCTTTGCGCGGTCACTGCTCAGGTGGCGTTGGGGACTCAGAGGTCCAAGGAAGCGCCCGTGGCTGGAGGGAGGCAGGATGAGACTGGTGCTGCAAGGATTTGAAAAACTGCACACCGGATTCAACCGTTTCTATGGAAAAGAATTTAAGCTGCTGGGATGAAAAAGCACTGCTAGGGTGATACGCACAGGAAGCAGACAGAAAGCCCCACATGAGAAAAACAGGAAGGAGCAAGATCCTTCTTCATCCTCCAACCTTGCAGTCTCCCTCTAGTATCCCATTTGGAAGATCATAGCAAGGAACCAGCCGGAAAAACAGAAATGTGATGTGCAGAGTCCCAGCCCCAGTATCACAAGGCAGGCAGGGTGCAGAAGGCTGAGAGACAATAACTTAATAACTGGCACACCACCAAAAGGTTGTCTATATTCAAAAAATTAAATTAATTCAAAAAGAAAAAAAACAAACCGTAAAATTGAAAACAAATAGAAACAAATGAACCTAACTATATAAAATCAATAACCACACAGAGAAAAGAATAATTTCAAGCACAGTAAATGCACTGTTTATTCTTATTGTTATATAGTCCAAGGCCAACGAGAACTATAGAGATAGGTGAAACTTCACTCAGTATGTTTGTTGTTAACAATATTGTACTTTAGAAATTATTTTATGTATATTATATGATAAGGCAAATGAGTACATTAATTGTATTAGAAACAAAGACTTGTCAGTATTTAAGAAAAATAGATCAATATAAAATAAGTTTTTAAGCCAGACACAGTGGCTCATGACTGTAATCCTAGCACTCTGGGAGGCAGAAGGGGAGGATTGCTTGAGCTCAGGAGTTTAAGGCCAGCCTGAGCAAGAGTGAGACCCCCGTCTCTACTAAAAATACAAAAAATAGCTGGGTGTGGTGGCTTGCAGCTGTAATCCCAGCTACTCGGGAAGCTGAGGCAGGAGGATCACTTGAGCCCAGGAGTTTGAGGTTGCAGTGAGCTAGGATGACACCATTGCACTCTACTCAGGGCGACAGAGTGAGACTCTGTCTCAAAAATAAACAAATAAATTTAAAAAAAAAAAACTTTAATGTTAAATTTGAACTGGAAATAGTATAAATTTTTTAAAGGATTTTCCCTACCTCTACATACAGGAAGAACCCAGAAGCAATGAACATACCTACCACCCAGATCCTGGTTTCTAAATACTACTTCCCACTAAAAGAAACTAGGCTTCCTTGGAAAAATAGCTGATTCCATATCTGGGGAAAAGTACAAAGAGAGAAAGAGAAAAGAGAGAGAAAAGTACAAAGCAATTTGCATCACCTTGTGTCAAAAAGTAAAAACATGCTCAAAGAATATTTGGATCATGACAAAAGAACACAGGGAGCTTATTTTTTTATTTATTTATTACAGGGGTACAAACGTTTAGGTTACATACATTGCCCTTGCACCACCCGCGTAAGAGCTTATTCAGTCAACTCCCAGTGTTCAAACTTCGGAGAATTTGGCCATCAAAAAGGATAGTAATTATAATTGATTGTGACATTTTAAATAAAAAAAATTTTGAGTCCACAGTGAAACTCAAAATGAAGAAAAAGGAGGAGAGGGCAGAGCAAGTCAGCTGAATAGAAACCTCCAGCGATTGTCCCTCCGCACAATCATCTAATTTGAAAACAATGCATGCGAGCAAGCACCTTCAAAAAAACCAAAAATCAGTTGAGCAATCACACTGCCTGGTTTTAACATTATATCAAGGAAAGAGACTCTGAAGAGGGCAGAAAAGACAGTTTTGCATTGCCTACGCCACCACTTCCCCATCCCCCTGCAGTGCAGAGTGGAGAGAGAATCTGTGTGCCTGGGGGAAGAGTGGAGTGATTGTGGGACTGTGCATTGAAACTCGAGGTGGCCCTGGCACAGGGAAACACAGCACTGGGCAGAATTCTGCCAGGGCTCACAAAGAGAGCGTTTGGCCAGCCCAGCCAGAGGGAAATTCTCTGTCCTGAAGCCTGAGTTCCTGCTGGCCCCACTACCAGCAGAGAGCAGCCTGGGGCCTGGAATAAATTCTTAAGGCAGTCAGGCCACAGGCCTGCAGTCCCTGGGCAATTCCTGTGGCTATGTTAGATCGGAGTCGGTGGACTTGGGGTGCACATGCCCCAGTGAGACACCAGCAGGTGCAGTTAAGCAGGTGCCTGTGTCGCTCCTCCCCCAACTACAGGCAGTGCAGCCCAGAGAGAGTTATTACTTGGGAAAAGGAAAGGGAAGAGCTCAAAGGACTTTGTTTTGCAACTTGGGTACGAGCTCAGCCCCAGTAAAATAAAGTACGAAGCAGACTCCTGAGGCCCATGAGAGCAGGTCTTGGTTCCTAGACACCATTTCTGGACCCACTCTGGGCCAGAGGGAAACATGCTGCCCTGAAGGGAAGGACCCAGTCCTGGTAGGATTCACTACCTGCTGACTAAAGAGCCCTTGGGCTTTGAATAAACATCACAACAAAAAAAGAACACTATAGACTAATATCTCAGATGAACATAGATGCAAAAAGTCCTCAACAAAATGCTAGCAAAAATCAAATCAAAATGGATTAAAGGCTTAACTCTAAGACCTGAAACTGTGAAACTACAAAAAGAAAACACTGGAGAAATGCTTCAGGACATCGGTCTGGGCAAGGATTTCTTGATTAATACCCCCAAAGCACAGGCAGCCAAGGCAAAATAGGACAAATGGGATCACATCAAGCTAAAAAGCTTCTGTACAACAAAGGAAACAATCAACAAAGTGAAGAGACAACCCACAGAATGGGAGAAAATATTTTCAAACTACTCATCTGACAGGGATTAATAACTAGAATGTACAAGGAGCTCCAACAACTCAATAGGAAAAAAGTCAAATGATCTGATTTAAAGATGGACAAAGGATCTGAGCAGACATTTCTCAAAAGAAGACATACAAATGGCCAACAGTATATGAAAAAATACTAAACATTATTAGTTATTAGAGAATTGCAAAACTACGATAAGATATCAAATCTCACCCCAGTTAAATGACTTTTATCCAAAAGACAGGCAATAATGAATTCTGGCAAGGAGGTGGAGAAAGGGGAATTCTCGTACACTGTTGGTAGGAATGTATATTAGCGCAACCACTACGGAAAATAGTATGGAGGTTCCTCAAAAAACTAAAAATAGAGCTATCATATGACCCAGCAATCCCACTGCTGGGTATATATCCAAAGGAGAGGAAATCAGTATATCAAAAAGATATCTGCTCTTCCACATTTATTGCAACTATTCACAATAGCCAAGATTAGGAATCAACCTAAGTGTCCATCCACAGATGAATGGATAAAGAAATTATGGTACATATACACAATGGAATATTATATAGCCACAAAAAGAATGAAATCCTGCCATTTGCAACAACATGGATGAACCTAGAGAACATTATGTTAAGTGAATGTTCAAGCACAGAAAGACAAACCTTGCATGTTCTCACTCATATGTGGGAGCTAAACATAGCGCTCTGGTGAAGGATGTGTGAGGGTGGTGGTTATGAGGGAGATCTCTGTATCTTCTACTCAATTTTCTGTGAACCTAAAAATGCTCCAAACAGTAAAGTCTATAAAAAAAGAATAGAATGATTTTAATCATTAAATAAATTAGTAAAAGATGAGAGAAAATGGTGAGGACAGGATAAGACTTTTCTCCCAAGCAGAGAAACAATCAAAAAATTAAATTAGAAAGCAATTTCTTTTACAATGCTATCAAAAAAATATAGAAATAATTTTAAAATATAATACCTATACATTGAAAACTACAAAACATTACTAAGAGAAGTTAAAGAAGGTCAATATATAAACAGAAAATTGTTCCGTGTTCATGGATTATAAAGCTCAGTATTGTTTAGATAGCAACTCTCTTCAAATATATCTACAGTTTCAAGGAAATCCCTATGTAAATCCTAGCAGATTTCCTTGTAGAAATTGACAGGATTATCCTAAAATTTACATAAAAATGCAAAGAACCAAAACAGTTTTGAAAAAGAAGAAAAATGTTAGAGGAATTATAATACTTGACTTCAAAACTTACTATAAAGCTATAGAAATCAAGACAGTCTGGTATTGGCATAAGAATGGACATATAGATCAATTGAACAGAATAGAAACTTCAGAAATAAACCCTTATTTTGTGGTCAATCAACTTTCTACAAAGCTACCAACACAATTCAATGGTGAAAAGATCATCTATTTTTAACAATTTGTGCTGGTACAATTGGTATCTGGGTAGTAAATGATTAATTCAGGAGGCTTGGGATGCTCAAACTCTGCATATTCTAAAGGTCTTCAGAATTGGCTTTTGACTAACTCCTGAGAGATAATTTCTAAGTCCTTAGAATATTTGATCTAATTAGACCGAATTACATTATGTATTTGTACACCTGAAACTTTGATCCACATCACGTAGTTAATGTTAACAATGTGATTTGTGATGGATTCCTGGGGGATTTTTTTCCATTTTTTTATTATGGTAAAAGACATATAACATAAAATTTACCATATTAACCATTTTTAAGTATATGGTGCAATGATATTAAATACATTCATAATGTGAAACCATCACCATAATTTATCTCTAGAACTCTTTTCATCTTGAAAAATGGAAATGCTATATCCATTAAACAATAATTCCCCATTCTCAACATCATTAGTCATTAAGAATATGCTATTTTAAACCATAACGAGATACCACTGCACAATCATTAGAATGGCTTTAATCCAGAAAAATAGAGAAACTGCAACTTTCATACATTGCTAGAGAGTAAAATGGTAGTACCACTTTGGAAAACAGTTTGGCAGTTTCTTTAAAAAGTTAAATATACACTTACCATATAACCTAATGATTTTACTCTTATCTACCAAAGAGAAATGAAAACATAAGTCCACACAAAGACTTACATGCAAATATTAAAGCAGTATTATTCACAATAGCCAAAAACTGGAAAAAATTAAAATGCTCATCAACTGATGAATGATAAACAAGATGTGGTATATCTATACATTGGATATAGTAGTAACTTTTTTAAAAGTCAGAACTACTTATACATGCTACAACGTGGATGAACTTCAAAAACATGCTAAGTGAAAAAAACTAGACACAAAAGATGACATACTATCTGATTTCATTTATGGGACATGTACAAAAAGGGCAAATCTAAAGATTTAGAACTAGGGCTGGGGGCAGGGACTGACTGCAACAAACATAGGGGAACTTTCTGGGACAATGGAAAAAGTCTAAATCTGGATATGGCAATGGTTGTACAACTCTTTAAATTTGCTAAAAAAAGGCATTGAATTGTAAATTTAAAATGAATCAATTTTATGGTATGTACGTTATATCTCAATAGAGCTGTTTAAACAGAAAAAAAAAAAACAGTGATAGGGCTGGGCACGGTGGCTTACACCTGTAATCCCAACACTTTGGGAGGCCAAGGTGGGAGGATTGCTTGAGGCCAGGAGTTCAAGACCAGCCTGAGTAACATAGAGAGATCCCATCTCTACAAAAAAAAGATTTAAAAAATTAGCAGGGCATGGTGGTACATGCCTGTAGTCCGACCTACTTGGGAAGCTGAGGCAGGAGGATAACTTGAGCCCAAGAGTTCAAGGTTACGATGAGCTATGATCGTGCCACTGCACTCAAGCCTGGGTGAAAGAGCAAGACCCTATCTCTAAAAAAAGAAAAAAACAAAAATCCATACAACCATGTCATGGATTATATGGTAACTAAAATGAGAAATAATTTTGAGTCATCAGTGGAATGTCAGAAAAGAGACTCTTTTTCATCTTGAGTGGAGCAAGATTTATAATATTGAAATATAAAAAATAATTGTAATCAGAGCACCTTTGTTCAACAATTAACAAATTTTACATATCATAAAAATGCAAATATTGCTGTGTATTAGTTTTCTGTTTTTAGAATCACCCTTTTGGAAGACTTTAATTATGGTTTCAAACGATACATTAAAGTTACCTCCCTTGATGTTAAACCACAGCATAGCTGAACAGACGTCTTAGTCCTTAGATTTCTGAGGGCTGCCATAACAAAATACCATAAACTGGGTGACTTATAAGCAGCAAACACTTAATGCTCACGTTCTGGAGGCCAGAAACTCCAAGATCAAGGCACCAGCAGATTCAGTGACTGGGGAAGTCCCGCTTTCCAGTTCATAGAAGGCATCTTGTGTCCTCACATGATGGAAGGAGAGAACTCTGGACTTGTCAGTCCCCGACAAGGGCACTAATCCCATTCCTGTGGGCTCCATTTTCATGACCTCCCAAAGGTCCCACCTCTTAATAGTATCATACTGGGGTTAAGTTTCAACAAATAAATTTGGGGAGGGCACAAACATTTAGTTCAGAGTACCAGAGTTGGAGGGTGGTTGAAGACAGGGAGGGGAGTATTAATGGCTCGTCTTTAGAAAGAAGAGAGGGATTTAGGAGGTTAGAGATATAGTTGAAAGTTCATAGAGGCAGAGAAAGTGGTTTAACTGTAATGTTAAAATTACAGAGTTAACTAATAGAGAAACTAAAGATAGTTATTTAACCACCAAACACTGGGAGTTCTGGGCAATGTGAGTAAGCTATACCCTTGTAGATCACTGTGAGATCTCAGAGAGCAAACAATCCCTGGAGTTGCCTCAGTTCCTGGCCTTTGAGAGCTAAAATAGTCAGGATACTCCTAGATTTCTGTAGACACCTCTTCAATATAACCATCCTCTCTGTTTACACTAAACAGCATTCCATTCAACCAAAGGGACACACTGTAGAACATTATGTGAACATGAACACCTTATACTAAGTGAATAAAGCAGATTATTACAGAAAGCCTATTTTTCACCCTTTCAGATAAAGATAACCCCAACAGCAGTACATTCTACCCTCTGCCCCCAATCCTTCCAAGGAAAGAAGGAGTGATTGAATATGAAAATAAAACATGTATGTATAGTCCAGCCCTTTTCTCCTTCTGTTGTCCAGGGAGTGAGCTACCAACAGAGTCCAGATTCTTTCCTGACTTCCAATGCTGTTAATCTAAAAAAAAAAACCTGCCCTAAGCAGAGAGACATCTGTAGTTCAGCAATGCCTGTGGCTAGATAAGGAATTCTGTCTAATAATGAGCTTTAGTATTAGGAAGTCCTCCTGCCTACAGCTGTAAAACCACGCTCCAATCTAGATTTTATCACTAATAATGTGACATTTTGACCTCTACTTGCATTTAACCTTAGTTGCTAATTCTCAATCGATTAAAAAATGCTAAAGAAGGAAAGTACTATTTATTTAGTTCCCATAAATATCATACTACCTATACAGATGCTTCTTAATTTACAATGGGGTTATGTCCCAATAAACCCATTGTAAACTGAAAATGCATTTAATGCACCTAAGCTTCCAAACATGCTAGCTTAGCCTAGCCTTCCTTAAATGTGCTCAGAATACTTACATTATCCTACAGTTGAGCGAAATCACCTGGCAACAGTGCACTGTAGGGTATTGGTTATTTACCCTGGTGACTGCGTGGCTGACTGGGGCTCACCGCCACTACCCAGCGTCACAAGAGTATCTAGGGTATATTGCTAGCCCGGGAAAAGATCAAAATTCAAAGTACAGTTCCTACTGAATGCATATCTCTTTAGCACCACGATGAAATCGAAAAACCATAAGTCAAACCATCGTAAGTCGGGGACCATCTGTACTGTGTTCCCACTTTTGAAATATGTGTGCATGAGAACACAAGAAAAAAATTAAAGGACGGAAATAGAAATGCTAACACATAATCAGTGATAATTGCTGGGTGATGGTGGAATGTGAGATTTATTTTCTTCATTTATTCTCATGAATTTCTTGAATTATCTCCCCCAAAAAAATCTGCATTAATTTTATTATCAGGAAAAAATCATATCCATTATGGAAATTTAAAAACCTTGGACTTTGTCTCAGGAAAAAGCATGATAGCCAAAGGCAGGGCAGAGGGGGTACATTTGCTTCTCAACTGCCAACTAAATTACAACTCTAAAACATTCTTAAAGATACTAGATAAGACCTTATCTTGGGCTAAGATCATCTCAAAGGATCAAAATGCTTATGGTCAGCAGCCACCAGAGCCTGGATTAGTTTCACATACTTCTCCAGCCACAGCTAGAAACTTTCTGATAACATTTTAGTAGTAAACTCTTGAATAACTTTTAAAAGAATCCTCATGCTTCAATTCATTATTTGGAGATCAATAAAGAGAAGTAGGAATAGCACAAAACATAATCCTAGCATAGTCTACCCTGCTGTTAAGTAAAGTTGCTTTCTTTTTTTCATTGACCGTAAGTATGGCTTCCACCCAACTAGTCACTGCTTGGGGCCAGAGTTAGAAAATATTCTCTTCCTAATTTATGTTCCATTGACTTTTTAGAGTGACAGATATTGATCTCACTTTGTGCCATCAGATCAGATGCTGCAACCCAATTCAGAGCCAGGATCATGACTTTAGGTGATCGGCCTTTAATGTGCAGGAAAAATGAAGATGGGAACATGATTTATTTTTCTTTTGTAGGCTTTTTGTTATAGACACAGATGTTGGGAGCTTTTTCAGCTAGAATCAGCTGTGGAGTGGGGCAGGTGAACTGCCCTGCTTTCCCGGAGTGCCACACCATAAAACAAACCAAAAATTCTAGGAATGACTCATTTGATTAGAAGTGCCAAAAAAAAAAAAAAAAAAGCACTGAGAGCAAAAGCGGAAAAGAACAAGGATCATTTTTCATTAGGGTTACTGATGGTCCCTAGGCACGGACACAGAAATGATAGAAGAATGATTGCTCTTTATATAAAATTAGATAGACTCAAACATCATTAGTATCTTTGTTCTAGAGTTGATAGCAAGAGTGTCTTGAGTTGGCTTGGCTTGGGCAATGTCCTTTTGTTATTTATACTCCTTTATTGGTTTCTCTGAATATTTTTTAAGGAGACTGACTTCATTGTTAGAATAGAATCATATAAGTTGAATCCCACACAGTGCATTCCAAGAGACTGACAACATTATTGCGCTGGGCTGGAATGCTGTTTCAGCAGATACGGGAAAGTATGTAGACCACCTGAGCCCTGCAGCTCACATAGTTACAGAAAATTTCTTGTGGTATTGGGATTTGTAGAGTGAACTCCCATTGCCTTGTGTACACTAATGTGGAAGCTGAAAAAGAGGATGGGACATGTTAGAAACTGTATATTCCTGAAGAAAAGGAGTAATAAGGGGAAATTTAGGTTGCTTTGATTTCCATCTGGAACTTGAGGAAAAAAGCATAGAGGACACAAACAACGTTGGGTTAGGAATATATGTTTTTGTGTGTCTTAAAAGTTTTCAATACTCCCCTAGTGATTTCAATTTGCAGTCAAAGCTGACAACTACGGGGTTAGATCCATCCCTCCTCAAGTGTTCCACTTTGGACAGTGCAGTTGCTTCAAATACAATGGTCATTGGCACATCAAACATTTAAATAGAATTTTTTTGTCTCCCTACAGCACCTGGCTAAGCAAATACCAGGTCTTCCAGAAATATTTGTTGAAATAAATCACTAGTTTTAGCCTGAGAGTGGGGTCACCATGCGACTTAAAATGTAAACAAGATTTTTTCAAATCACCAATCCCCATACTCTAGAAGGTCTACTGCCTTTACTAACATCTGTATAAATTCCCAGGAAATTCACACTCCCCCACCTCTGGCATTAATTTCGTGACTGCCAAACTTTAACTTCCCCAATCTCAAAGCACTAAAACATACGACAGCCTCAGCAAGAAAGGATTCTATTCTGCATCACACAGCAAACGTAACATTCCATATTGGACTTCCCTGTTTCTCAAGTCCTTTCTGTCATCTTGAGGCCAGGGATTCCACACTTGCTTTGCCACCCCAGGTAATCTAACTGTCTGATCATCTTCTTGGCTGGTGACTCCTGCCCACCCCCCTAACTCACACCTCGGCCCCCTGCCACTCCCAACTCCCAGGTCTTTCCCCTCAAAAATAGATCTGCTTTCCCCCATTCCTACCGCTAAGTAGCTTCAAGCCCAACTTTGCACCTCCCCATTTAGGTGCTCAGTTTAACATGCTGGGTATCTGAATCCTTTTTAGCAACACAAGTGACTGAGAGCGACCCTGAGATTACAGTTTCTAGCAGTGGTTCTCAATTGGGGCTAATGCTGCCCCCTTGTGGGAGGTGGGAGAAAGCTATAGATGCGCAATGGAATTGTTAACAATATTACTCTTTCAGATTTTAAATATAGCTAAAACACTTAAGACCCAAAACTTGATTGGACGGTCCCGTACTTTTTTTCCTTTTAGTTCATTTTTTTCCGGGGTTTGTAGGGTGTTACTTCGAGGCCAATGCCTACAAGAAAGGAAATGGCCACATACTAATACTTGCTGTGTGGTAATTTACCTCAAAACTGTTCAGTACAGACTGTGACATCTAAAGGTACCTGGTTAGTATTTGCAATTCTCTTATCAGGAATACCAACCTCCATGGTATTAATTTCACATATGCTTACTGAAATCAACACCAGAGGTGTTGATTATTGTTGTTTATTAGCATAAAGAATGTTAGAAATCATTTTTCTCTAGGAAAATGAATGGAAATAAACAGAATTCAGGATATATCATGGGCTAGAAAGATTGATAGGGCCTCACCAGCCTTTCTTTAACCAGGAGAATCAAACCAGCAAGCCCTCTATCCTAATACCTTGGGACAATCTAGAGCTGTATTTGGTCCTGTGTCATCTCACCCAAATAGGAAGTTAGCATCCACTCACCAAAATGGCTCTGCATTAGCTCGCAGAGAGCCTCTTAGTTGCTTATAGAAATGACAAAAGTCCAAGAATAAGAAACTTTCTGTGCTTAAAAGAACAGGTACTATGAATATTTTAGTGTCCCTTTGCCAATAAAATATGGGAAGATTTGGCAGAATTTTATCAAAGGTTATTTTCAATGTAAAATGCCACCTGGTAGAAAAATTGTGGAGGGAATGGACATACAAGGAATGGGGGGGGGTGGAATTTAACAGATAGACTTGAATATTGCTGAACAGTCAGATTAGCAAAGATCAGTTCACAATACAGACTTGCCCATTCCTAAACAAAGAAACTTGAGCAGCATTTTTCAGGACGGAACTGGCTCCCGATTCTAAGCATCACTGGCTGTTGGTGCCAACCCCACATTAGACACTTGCCCAGGCTCATGCAACCAGTTAGGGGTTGAACTAGGCTGAAAGCTGCTGGCTTCTAACCCTCGGCCTCCAGAAATTTCTAGAATTGTGGGCACTTCTGCCTCACCACTCCTCAGAAGTTTTGTTTTTGTTCCTGTTTTGGAGAAGGACAGGATTCTGCACTATCCCATTTCTCCAAACTGCCTTCCTCAGTCTTAAACATGCATAAGAATCAACTCAAGAACTTTATGAAAATGTAGATTTGGTTCTCATGTTTTACCCCCTATATTTTACTGTTTGAGAAGGAGCCCAGAAATCTGCATTTTTTTTTTGAGTGAACATCTAATACTTTATTTCTTTTTTTTTTTTTTTATTCCAGGGTTTTGTGAGGGTACAAACATTATAGTTACACTTTATGTCTTTGCCTCACCCAAATGCAGGTTAAAGGCATGCAGAAATCTGCATTTTTTAACTCAAACTTTGGGAGACTCTGATATAAATGGCCTGGGACCACAGTTAAATAAATACTTTCCAGAATGTTCACTTGGACTTCATTAGGGGTAAGGAGTGCCATTCTGATAAAGAAATCTAATGTTTCCGAGCACCTGCCCCTGAAAGGAAGGTGGGTACTAATCTTCAGAGAATGAAGTAACTGTTCAATGCATGAAGCCCTTAGAAGCATTTATGAAATCTGGGATATATTATTTATTGAATATTATATGTATCTGCTTTCCTGCCAGTATCTCGTCTATTTATTTTCATATCATTGTTCTGCTTAGGGGCTGCTTTTCTGGTTTTCTTTTTCAAACACTAAAATCCACGTATTTCTTCATTATAGGCATTCGGTTAGGAAACTTAAAAAAGCTATGAATCTAATTGTGATATTCCCTTTCAGAAGTGGTTCTGAAATTTCAGCTTACATAGAAATCACCTGGAAAAAGAGGAGTGCTTCTGGAAGTGATGCCTCTTCTATAAAAGCTAAAAAAAATATATTTCTGGCCTACAAGAAATATCAGTGCAATCCACAGCCCCAGGACAGGGGCGGAAACTGAGCCATATGAGGAACATACAGCATTGGGCCACGTGGCATCCCATTCCCACCTAAGGAGCCATGAAATGACACTATTCACTTCAATGGCAGGTGTTCTCTTGCATCAGAATCGCTTGGGGTTGCTGATAGAAAGGCAGATTCCTGGGACACACCCAAGATCTA
>NW_012146190.1:2801693-2804638 GCF_000956105.1 Propithecus coquereli | reverse complement strand
TCTGAATTTAACTGAAGTCTTCTCTTATGTATCTTGTATATTGGGGTCCCATATAACTTTTCATCTCCACCCTCTGCAAAAACATATATATATATATTTCTGCTGCTGCTAAGAAACATCTGAGGACGTCCCACTAAGTCACCATACATTAAAAAAAAAAAATTCTGATTTCATAGAATGGCATATGTAACAGTTTCAACAGCCCAAACCATTGTTTAACAATAGTATTTATTTCAGAGATATTTGCCTTCCTTTTCTATACGTGAGTGTATCTTAGATCGGAAGAATTTATAGCATTCTTTCAAGGAGATCAAAACAAAAGGAACATTCTGTTTAAATAATTGGTTTCTGTGGGTATACATGTAAACACGAAAGTCCTGATACCTGTCAGTCATCTTTTCTTTCTCTTCTAAAAAAACTCAATAATTTCCCAGACACCGGTCCCCTGAAACCTATCTTAATTATACCCTCGCTGGTAAGTTTTCTACACAACGGTAATCACAGATGTCCACAATATTTGTCTAATGAAAAATGTCTAAAGAAAATCTGTGTGATCTCTATTAGCACCACATAATTAAAGGTCCTGATACAATCTGGGAGGGTCTCTGTGGGGATTTTAACAGGGGACTCATTGGAAATGCAGCTAGTTGACTAGATTGGTCCTTGCTAAAAATGAATACAATTCCATCACCGTTGAATGGATTAGTGGAACAACCAATAGCAAAAAAACACTATGGGGATCTGAGAAGTTAAATACATGGTAATAGTCATCCCAATAAAACTGTTCTGGCAACGACTAATGAATCGTCTCAACTAAAGAGTATCTCAGTCATGCTAGAAAGCAACAGAATCGGAGCCAAGCCGCACATCAGAAATGACTTGAAGTCTTTGCGAACTGATGCTTTCGTAAGTATGTTAGACAAGTTCATCCAACAAATACTGTGTGTCTGCCAAGTGCCAGGCACTGAGAGGGGAGGTCATCTCTCCATCTCTGTTCATGAAATGGTGAGAATTTTTATTTCTTTGCCCTACTTCGGTAAGTTCCCCCACCTCAGAGGGGCTCACATTTTAAATCTTTCAGGAGCCGTTGGGGTCAGGAAAGTGACAGAGCTTGTCTCTGCAGCTCTCCCCTCCGCAGCCCTGCTGACCACCTGGACTCAGGAAACATGGACAAAAACATTGGCCTGAGCTTCCTCCACTGCCACAACTGCCTTCCACAAAGATCTTCTCATCTGAATTTTAACTTGGAGAACCCAGGGAAAAAAATGTTGTAAACATCCAAATCAAGAAGATGAAGATAGAGCAGAAGGACCCTTTTGATCATTTATTTATTTTTTTTAAATTCTGTATCAACTCCGTAAAGTTGTCATGTTAGGTACAAAGTCAAAGAAATAAGTGAGCAGGTTCCTGCCTGAGAGGACTTAAGTGCCTAAAAGGGGCAACAGAGTGCTTGGGAAAGAGAGAAGAGAGAAAACAGACCTTGATTCAGCTGAAGAGAAGAGTCAGGACTCAGAAAAGAGGGGCAGTCTGCACTGAGGCGCCGCTATCGAAAGCACAGCTGAGCAAAGCCTTGTCAGTCCTTGCTCTCCATTTGCATTTTGTGTAATAAGCAGATAGAAAGTCAGAGGAAGCTTCCATGGGTTTTTTCCTTCTCTCCAGTTGGCTTCATATTTTTCCATAATGCCTTCCCAATGGGATTCTTAAGCACGACGAATCATATTTCCGTTTCTTTCCAGATCCATCAAGAGCAAGACCAACCTGAACACCTGGGCATTTTTAGCCACCTTTATGAAAGGTAGAAAAAACGCTTTGAGAACACTGGGCTATGCAGGCTGGAAGGATTCCATCAGGTTCCCACCAAAGAGTGAAGATCAAAATACAGAGCTTCCTGTCTCCTACAGTCCTTCCTGATCTACTGCCTCTTACCCCTTCCAGACTCCCTCTACTGAGAGGTTTTGTTTTCTTAGTTTTATGCAGGATGATCGTTTTTATCGAAAACCAGAGTGGTTGATGGCCACAGGCCCAGGAGGCCAGTGTGGGCAGATGTTGAACTCCTACAGTTATCATCCAGCTCATGCACAACACTGACAGGTGCCTCGGCACAAGACTAGCTTGCTGTTGTCCCTGATTTTGGATTCCTGGGGTTGGGGATTAAGGGGGTCGCACAAAAAGCACATTATTTCCAAACTTAACTAAAGGAACCTAAGAGCAATGAGCAGAATGATGGTATGGCCCCCTGCTGAGGGAGCACTGAATCAACTCTCTGACCAGACACTCAAGCACAGCACAGGCACCCTGCCATGCTTGGCTGGAGCTCAGAGTGTGCGGCTGAGGGACCTTGTATGCAGTAGCCCTTAATCCCTTTCCAACTTCTGACTGCACCTGGGAACTTTTTTAAAAATGCCAAAGCCCAAGTCCCACATCTGACCAATTAAATAAGAATATGTGAGAGATAAGGCTCAGGCACCTGTTGTTCAAAGGCTTCTCAGATTATTGTAATTGAATCACCGTGAACAGCGTCTTAAGTCTGTTTGTGCTGGGATAACAGAATACCTGAAACTGGGAAATTTATAAAAAACAGAAATTTATTCTCTTACAGTTCTGGAGCCTGGGAAGCCAAATATTAAGGTGCTGGCGCCTGAAGTGGGCCTTCTTGTTGCATCCTGACGGTGAAAGGGAGACAGCAAGCTAGCCAAGCACTTCTTCCTGAAACCTCTTTCAGGAGGGCCTTAATCCCATTAGCAAGGGAGGAGCCCTCTAAGCCCAATCATCTGTGAAAGGTCCCGCCTCTTGATACCATCAAATTTGGCAACACCTGCAGGTGGGAGGCAACACATTCAAACAGCAATTCATTGGAAATAGACATATTAGCATCCAGGAGGGGTTTCTAGGCATGAGATGCTCTGTCCTCCTTCCTCATTAGTTTCCTTTTTTTTTTTTTTTTT
>NW_012146190.1:2790134-2801643 GCF_000956105.1 Propithecus coquereli | reverse complement strand
ACCTGGGAACTTTTTTAAAAATGCCAAAGCCCAAGTCCCACATCTGACCAATTAAATAAGAATATGTGAGAGATAAGGCTCAGGCACCTGTTGTTTAAAAGCTTCCCAGATTATTGTGATTGAATCACCGTGAACAGCGTCTTAAGTCTGTTTGTGCTGGGATAACAGAATACCTGAAACTGGGAAAGTTATAAAAAACAGAAATTTATTCTCTCACAGTTCTGGAGCCTGGGAAGCCAAACATTAAGGCACTGGCGCCTGAAGTGGGCCTTCTTGTTGCATCCTGACGGTGAAAGGGAGACAGCAAGCTAGCCAAGCACTTCTTCCTGAAACCTCTTTTAGAAGGGCCTTAATCCCATTAGCAAGGGAGGAGCCCTCTAAGCCCAATCACCTGTGAAAGGCCCCGCCTCTTGATACCACCAAATTTGGCAACACCTGCAGGTGGGAGGGAACACATTCAAACAGCAATTCATTGGAAATAGACGTATTAGCATCCAGGAGGGGTTTCTAGGCATGAGATGCTCTGTCCTCCTTCCTCATTAGTTTCTTTTTTTTTTTTTTTTTTTTTTTTGTAATTTCAATAGATTTAGCGAGTACAAGTGGTTTTTCGTTACATGGATGAATTGTGTAGTGGTGAAGTCAGGGCTTTTAGTGTACCCATCACCTAATTTGTATACATTGTATCCCATAGGTAGCTTTTGATCCCTCACCCTCCTGTACCCTCCCCACTTCCAAGTCTCCAGAGTCCATTATACCACTGTGTGTGACCATGTATACCTGTCATTCAGCTTCCACTTAGAAGTGAGTACATGCAGTATCTGTTTGTCCATTCCTGAGATACTTCACTTAGGATTATGGCTTTCAGTTCCATCCAAGTTGCTGCAAAAGAAATTATTTCATTCTTTTTGATGGCTGAATACTATTTCATGGTGTGTGTGTGTGTGTGTGTGTGTGTACACCAGGTTTTCTTTGTTCACTCATCAGATGATGGGCACTTAGATTGATTCCATATCTTTGCAATTGTGAATTATGCTGTGATAAACATATCAGTGCAAGTGTCTTTTTGATATAATGACTTCTTTTCCTTTGGGTAGATACTCAGCAGTGGGATTGCTGGACCTAATTGTAGGTCTACTTTTAGTTCTTTGAGGAATCTCCGTATTCTTGTACTAATATACATTCCCACCAACAGCAAACGAGCATTCCCTTTTCATCACATCCACACCAACACCTTTTTTTTTTACTTTTGAATAAAGGCCATTCTGATAAGGGTAAGGTTGTATCTCATTGTGGTTTTAATTTGCATTTCCCTGATGGTTAGTGATGTTGAGCAGTTTTTCACATATTTTTTGGCCATTTGTGTCTCTTCTGTTGAAAAATATCTGTTCATGTTTTTTGTCCACTTTTTAATGGGATTATTTGTTTTTTCTTGTTGATTTGTTTGAGTTCTTTGTAGATTCTGGATATTAGCCCTTTCTCAGATGTATAGTTTGCAAATATTTTCTCCCATTCTGTAGATGGTCTGTTTAATCTGTTGATTATTTCTTTTGCTATACAAAAACTTTTTAGTTTAATTAAGTGCCATTTATTTATTTTTGTTTTTGTTCTATTTGCTTTTGGGGTCTTAGTCATAAATTCTTTGCCCAGGCCAGTGTACAGAAGAGTTTTTCCCATGTTTTCTTCTAGAATTTTTATGGTGTCAGGTCTTACATTTAAGTCTTCAATCCATCGTGAGTTAATTTTTGTGCATGGTGAGAGATAAAGATCCAGTTTCATTCTTCTGCATGTGGCTACAATTTTCTGAGTACCATTTATTGATAGGGTATATATTTTTGTCTGCTTTGTCAAAAGTCAGTTGGTTGTAGGTATTTGGCTTTATTTCTGGGTTCTCTATTTTGTTTCATTGATCTGTATGTCTACTTTTACACCAGCACCATACTGTTGTGGTTACTATAGCCTTGCAGTATAATTGGAAGTCAAGTAATGGGTTGACTCCAGATTTGTTCTTTATGGTTAGGATTGCTTTGGCTATTCAGGTTCTTTTTTAATTCCACATAAAATTTATAATTCTTTTTCTAATTCTGTGAAAGATGATGTTGGTATTTTGATGGCAATTGCTTTGAGTCTATAGATCACTTTGGGCAATATGGACATTTTAACAACATTGATTCTTTCAATACATGAGCATGGAATGCTTTTCCATTTGTTTGTGTCATAAACAATTTCTTTCATCAGTGTTTTGTAGTTATACTTGTAGAGGTCTTTCACCTCTTTAGTTAAGTATATTCCTAGACATTTTATTTTGTTTTTTTACAGTTATTGTAAACGGGATTGAGTTCTTCTTTTTTTATTTCAACATATTATGGGGGTACAAATGTTTCAGTTACAGATATTGCCTTTACCCCACCCGAGTCAGAGCTTTTTGTATCTGAATGTCTAAATCTTTAACAAGACCAGGAAAGTTTTCCTCTACTCTTCCCTCAAATAGGTTTACCATGCTTTTTGCTTTTTCTTCTTCTCTCTCAGGAATACCTATGATTCTTATGTTTGTGCATTTTACATAACACCATATTTCTCAGGGACTGTCTTCATTTCTCTTGATTATTTCTTCTTTATTTTTGACTGACTAGGTTAATTTGAAAGCCTTGTCTTCAAGCTCTGAAATTCTTTCTTCTGTTTGGTCTAGTCTGTTGTTAAAACTTTACACTGTATTTTGAAATTTCCTAAATAACTCTTTCATTTCCAGAAGTTCTGTTATTTCTTTTAAGTTTCTATCTCTTTAATGAATTTTTTATTCTTGTGAATTTTATTTCTTTGTTTTCAAGTTTCTCATTGATCCCATTGAGCTTATTTGTAATCCATATTTTGAATTCCATATCCAACATTTCAGAACTTTCTTTTTGGTTGGACTCCAATTCTGGAGAATTGGAGATCCTATGATCTTTTTAGGATGTTGAAACAGCCTGTTTTTCATATTGCCAGAGTTCTTGTGCTGGTTCTTTCTCATCTGGAACCTCTTCCCTCAGTTCAAAACAGCTAGCTTTGCAGTTCACCTGTTCTGTTCTTCCTGGAACTGTGCTGCTCAGTGTAGAGAAGGAGAGGTACACTGCCTTTCAGCTCATGCAGGTAGGTACCCACTGTGGTGCTGCTGGCAATTTGGGTCAGCTGGACCTCAAACCCCTGGGAGAGTGTTCAGGTGCCAGTGGTGGTCAACTAGGTTATGTAATTTCCAGTTCTTAAGCCCCTGGATGGCATGTTTGAGGACTGGGGTGACCAGACCAAGACTGAGATGTCAAACATGCCTTCAATCCTCCCTGAGTTCAGGCAGTGGCTGTGATATTGGGGGTTGGGGTCCTCTCCTGCCCTAGAGGAATGCTCAGGCAGGAGAAGGGTGGATGCACTGTGAGTCTGTGACAGGAGGACCCCTCTTGACAAGCTTGGCAAAGGTGGGCAGCTACGGCACACACAAGCAAATAACAACTCCCTTTCTCAGCAGTGACAATGGTCTCTGCCCCTCAGGAATACAAAAGCACCCAGATTCCCAGCTCCCACCCTACCCCAGCTGCAGCAGAGGTAGTGGAGGCAGCTCAACCTGCTGTGTGCAGGGCTACCAGACTAGCTGTGGGCTGTCAGTAAAATGCTCCAGCATGAAAGGTGGGATTGTTTCAGGGACTTGCTTCCAGGATGGGTAGCCTTCTGGCAGAGGAGATAGGCAGCTCAGGGAGAGGACAGCTAGCCCCACCCTCCCTCAGAGGAGGCAGTAGCTTTTGTTCTTGGGACACACAGAAATGCTCACTGCTTCTTTGTAGAGGGAAAAGAGTGTGCCCCAACCTCCGTGGAAGCCTGGGTGTGATAAGTGCTCTGTCAGAGGCAGGGCAGCCACTCCCAGGTACCCTGGTTTAATCATGCCCTATAGAACGTTTGCCAGTCCTGAGTGGTAACAGCCTTTGAGCCACAGCTGCCTCAATAGCAATGAGCTGGGGAGGGGAGAAGAAGAAGAAGGCCCCAAATGGTAGAAAGCATATCCCCTGAGAGGGGTTCAGACAACTGTGGATCATGAGCCAGGGGCTCTCTGGTACAGGAAAGTTCTGCCTTCCTCTGTCCTAAAAAACATTCAGGGCACTTCCCAGTCCCCTTGGGGCAGCCTGCCCCACAGGTCAGAACTCTGGGAACAGTGCTAACCCTGCTACTCTCCTGTGTTTCCCTGTTCTTTTGTGGTTGTCACAGTTCATGTGGCTGCTGGGGAGTGTTTATGTGGACTCCAGTGACAGGGAGACTGAGAGGCTGTGACTTTGCCAGCTCAATATAGGCATCTGGTGGGTGCAGAGGCAATATGGTACCCACCCTCTCAGCTTGGGTCCATGGTGAGGGGAAGCAACCCTACACAGGCCTGCAGCCCAATGCTCTGCTCCCAAGAAGTTCTCAGTTCACTGATGGCAGCAGTATCTGGATTCGTCAGGGTGGAGGGGTTCTCCGACAGATCAGGAGGTGGCAGACCAACACAGGTATGAGGAAAGGAAAGGTATACACTCCCACTTACGCTTTCCACCAGGATCCCGTTCCTCATCAGTTTCTAACAGCCCCGCACAAGTAATAACATCACTGACATTAAATCCAGGGAAAAGATTGTTTGCAGCTGAAATCAAGCAGCCTTGCTCTTTTTGAGAGCACACAACACAGCCATGGCAGTCCTAGCGTGGCAGAACAAGTATCACTTTGGAAATGAAGACCTACTGATCAAAAAAGAGAATGAGAGAGGACAGAGCCCCTCAAAAGATACTTTCTCCTCCATTATCTTTGAATTTTCTGTCCAGAGATTCATATTTGATTGTGTTGGGATGGGCTTCAGGCATACATGTGTTTAAAAACCAACCCTGTGTGCCAGGGTTGAGAACCACTGGTCTAAGGGTCTTAAACCTGTGTATTAGGATCACCTGGGGAGCTTTTAAAAATTCTGATGCCCCAAGCTGCACCGCTCCACACCAATTAAATCAGAACCTCTGTGGGTTGGACCAGGCATCAGCACTTTTTTAAACTCCCTAGATGTTTGTGTTTCCAATGCGCAAGTCAAATTTGAGAACTGGTGCTTAAAAGTGTGTAAGAAAGAACAACAAAGAAGAAGAAATAACTCTAAATTCCAGGCTCTGCTTTGCCACTAATTTGCATGTAGCCTTGGACATGTCACTTTACCAGTCTTAGCCTCAGTTTTCCCACCTGCAAAATAATATCCAAGACTATTCTGGCCTTAATTCACATCCTCTATGAATGTTAAAATGGCTTTACTAAGCCAACCCACTCTACCGCATGTGTTACCTCCTATAGTTCTGAGTTTATCTACAGCTCTCTTTGCTATTGGAGATGTGGTCACTTGCCTCAGGGATTAACAATCCTGGGCATTGCCTCTAAAGCAGAAAGATCTAAGGCATCCCAATTCTCCCTCCATCTCCAATCGGATTGAAGGTGTCATGCAACCATGGTCCTGTGTAGAAGAACCATCACTAATCAATTGGAATGAAGAGTCATGGTCAGAATGTGGCCTGACATGGTGTGGCTGTCACACACATAGAAAGAGCTGTACTTGATTGATTTGTAGTTTTTGTTCTTTCACTGGAACGCAATGCATCAGGCACAAACTCCCTGTTAATCTAGACAGACTCACATCCCTAGCTTGAATTTCTTCACCAGCATCCACTGGACTTGAAAAGCTGCATCACGTTCCTTATTTATTTCTAATATCAGTACACAGGCAACATCCCTAAAATGAAAGCCAGGAAGAAGATAATTACCATCCAAAGAGTCTAGCTCCTTCTTGTTAACCACAGTTGCATTACTTTGGTTGTCAAAAGACTAGGATTCTAGCCTCAGCTCTCCCATATGCTGGCTGCATGACTCTGGGTAAATGATGCTCTGCTAAGGAGGCCCTCAGTCTCCCCATTTCTAAAATAGTGTTCATACCTGCTACTTCTCAGAATGGTGTAGATTGGATGGAGCAACAGAAGGGAGAACATTTTGTAAAACATTATTTCTCTACCTTTTTTCCCTTGGACTCCCTTCTTTTACACCACCTAAAAATACATTTTTAGAAATTTAAATTATTCCCTGCTGTGATATAATTCCCCCACAGATGGGTCCCATTTGATATCCCAAACATCAAGTTGGTGTAATCTAACATGTATGAAGGAAGCAGGCCATGTGGAGATGCTACCAATTAACAGAGGACTTAGGAGAAGACAATAATGCAATTAATAAAGAAACAATCCCCAATCTCATTTCCAATTCTGTTTGAGTGTTAGATTTTATCACAAGGGAAAGTGAAATTACTCAATTAGAATGTAAATACAAGAGAGAAAATAGAAAGGACCTGGGTTGTTGAGAAAAGTGCGACTATTCTGTAAAACAAAAGCAGCAACAGGATGATAGAACAATATTAAAACAGAAATAAAAGGGTTTTATCATGGTAACAAGATAAGCAGGCTTCTTTGCCTCTCTTGAGTTCCAGTTCTTCCATACCAGGGGTGCTTTTCAGAACAGAGATACCAAATGCATTCAGCTAAACCACCAGATTACAAAGACAGAATCTTCTCCATACTCCAAAAGAGACCCATTTCTGCATGTTAAATATAAGTTATTGGAAAATGACTTGGAGTCTGAGAATGATGAAAATAGTGACAAAAAGGAAGAATTCTCCCAAATTCTAAACGAGAAGACAGATTTAGAGCCAAGCCAAGACTTCTGATCCCAGACTCAGCTCTTTTCTCCACACCGTGAGGATATTATGGAAGATGTATTTTCAAGCAAATAAAAACACTTGAACCATTTATCTGAAAGTCAGACTACTGTCAGTCTCAGTATAGTCCAAACACAGAAGTAATGATAACAATAGTTAATCATGTGTCCAGCGCTTCCTATACTCCAGGTTCTCCTTAAAATAATTTTCATATGTTGACTTATTTAATTCACAAACAACCTTCTCAGTAGATGCCACTATTTCCCTACTTTACAGATGGGGAAACAGAGGCACAGAGATGTTAAATAGCTGCCTGAGCTCACACGGCTAAGAACTGTCAGAGCCTGGATTCAAATACAGGCCATTAGCTCCAGATCCCACATGCACAACCACTATTTGATACTGTAAGTGACTCTGAGCATTGGTAATCACTACCCCAAACCCTGATAAGTCATCTGTGCTGTGATGTCTCAAGCCTTACTCGGAGCCTCACTGACTCTTATTTAACATCTAATTGTTAACAAGCTTACAAAGAACTCACAGGAAAGGCCAGCATGATCTGGCCCCTGCCTACAACTCCACTTCTATTTTCTGCCATTCTCCCTGGGCTCCAGCCTCGCCAGCCTACTTCAGTGCCCTCCTTAGGGCCTTTGCACCTGCCATTCCCTTTGCCCAGAATGTTCTTCCCAGCATTCCATGCCTGGTGACCTCCTACGTACCCTTCAGAATTCAGTTTAAATGTCACTTCCTCATGGAGCCTCACCATCATTCCACTTTTCTATAGTGCTTACTTTTCTACCAGAGCACTTACCACAATTAGTTATTATATATTGGCTTGTGTGATTACTGGCTTTACAAGGGCAAAAGTGAAGACAGTTCTGCTCACCCTATATTAACTGTGCCTAGCATGCTCCGGAACACAATGACTGCAGAAAAAACATCTGTTGGCTACATTAGTTAATTAATAACATTATTTCACATAATCTTCATAACAACACTGGGAAGTGAGTAGGCAAGGGTATCATTAAACTCATTTCACAGATGAGGGTACTTAAGACCAGAAATATTTAGAGTGATTTGCCATAATAACACTCCTAATAAGTAGTGGGGCTAGGATTCAACTCATTCAAGGTCAGGTGGTCCAAGTGCCTAATGCTGCCTTTCGCCTCCTCCATGAGAGGAATTAATGATGAACTGTCCTCTACTTTCAACAGTAAATAAGTTGCATACTCACAGGGTTAGTCAAGGGCACTGTCAAAACCCGATCTATGCCCATTTCCCTTTCTCATTTCCCCAGAATCAGAAAACGCTAATGTTCTGCTGTTGTTTGATGGTCATTGAAAGTCGACAGTGTTCTAGGCCCTTGGTTTCAAACATTACCCGACAACATAGAAAGTCAAATGCAAGCAATTTTGAGTTATTCTTGGACATTAGTCCAAAAGCCTCAATGAGACTGACTCAGTGTTTATTTGGAGTCAACAGAAACAGTAACCAAATGCATAGAAAAATTTGTTCATGAGGTCTTAATCAGATCATTAACCTTTCAGGCCCTTGGATCTTTCCTGTAAAAAAAATGAGAAGCGTGGATTTAGTGATCTCTAAGGTTTCTTCTTGGAACACATGGCCTTCCAAATATACTTGTAGATTTAACCGCTAACAATTTGTCAGAATAATTGAGATGCTAATAACATTTTTCATATATTTTCCACCTTCCCTTTTGATGAGGTAGAAGTCAATGCATCCATTCTTTAAAGGAAGTATGAGGTAGGCTAGAAATCAAAGGTTGCCTACATATAATTTCCTTTCATTTCCAAAACACTCAAGACCCTGCAGGAGAAAAAAATTTGAGGGATGAAAATTGGGGAGAAAGAGGTCTGTAAATCTAGAGAGCAGATGACATGTAGACTGCTCCCTAGAAATGCCAAGAAGGTGACAGGACTGTCTAGAAAGAACCTCATGGGAAACAATAACAGCTAATCTTCTAGGCCAGAGCTCCCAGACTTACCAAACCTCACCATGCACCAAGCACAGCCCAAAAGCACTAGGGCCAGCAGATCTGAAGAGATCACGTAGTGTGGGACCATGGTGTTTTACAGAGCCACTGTGTATGGAAGAGAGATGACCAAAGGAAGTTTACCAACATCTTGACAATGCCTAAGACTACAGAACTTGGGGTTGGGGCCATGCTTGAGTGAGTTTGAATTGCATGCCCAAGGTTGGGGGCTCCAAACTGAAATCAAGTTGATTTCCAGAAAAGTTTTTTAAATGCCGTATTTACTGGATTTCTGAGTTAGTTAGCTGCAATTCCTATCACTGAGATATGATAGCCTGTGTCAAGACCAGTGGGATGTAGTTGCAATGAGCAGCCTTGCAGAAAAGAAAATGTCATGGACAAAGCACCTTGCATCCTGAGAACTAGATGAGAACAGCAGGAAAGGAAACTCTCCCTGATTTTGTGGGGAGAGTAAGAAAGGCTTTGACTAGGTAAGAACTTCTGGCTGCTTCTATTAACAGAGTATACAATTCAGTCATTCTATTCTTTAATTTCAGAGCCTGGCACTTAATAGATACATTTTAAACAATTAATTCATTCTAATTTTTAATTACTGGTATAATTGTTCATTTAAGTTATGCTGCTATATTAAGAACTATCTCAGGAATAAATTTCCTATGTTTATAACCGTAGCTACTTTAGCCAGCCTGGTTTTTGGCATCCTATATCTTTCATTGTCAACTGAAAACACACATCTCATAATTAAAGAGAAGCACCAGCTAACATCCCCAGTAAAGATAAATAACTTCAAATCCATTAGTAAAGTTTCTCTTTAGCCTTTTATTATAAAGAATAATGACTTGAGCAGTGAATAATTCAGATAAATTAAGAATCATAAACATTTCCATTCTATGCTCTAAAATTAATCCCCAAAACATCAACGTGAATAAGAAACAGAAGCACAAGTGCAATCTCTACTTTTATAAAACCAGAAGACATATCAAACCCAGAACCACAATATATTAAGATGGAAAAATGATGGAGAAATGGAACAACCATACAGCCAAGGAACAAACCAACATACATAAACAATCCTCAAGGATTAGAGACACCTGGTAAAGCAGACAGCAGACTGCACAAAAAGGGATTATTTGAAAGTTGATATACAAAGCAATTAGACCCCAGGTCATTCCCACACTGACAGGTGAACATCCCTCCAATCCCTGAGGGAGATGAGCAGCACAGTTTGGGGTAAAATGAATGAGATGATACAGAAGTGAGGTCACCAGGGCACAAATGAGGCTCCAAACTAAAACCAGGAACTAATTTGAAAGTTTGTATGCTGAACAGAGAGACCTCCCCCAAGCCCTCTTTCCCTGACCATTTCCAGAACTCGAACAGTCCAGTCCTTATCCCTCAAGTAGTAGACTGGAGGAAATTTTCCTGGTAAAATTGAACCACCTCAGAATAAAGACAGTGAAAAATTAACATGTGACAGTGTCCAACCAAAAAACTGGATAATCATCTGATTTTCCTAGGAGGCCCACCAGTTGACAATATCAATGCACAGTGGCTTTCATAAGCTTTTAGCCAACATTATTAAATACAAATGCATAGCCATGGATTATTAGAAGCAAATGTACAATGTCTCCAACATAAAAGGGAGAGGGAAAACAAATATTAATAGGGAATTTGGAGAAAATAATTCAGAAAACAGGAAAAAACTTTAAAATAAAAATAACTACATTATCATCACAGGGAAAAATAAAAGGTATTACAGTCATGAAAAAGAATAAGATGCTATTTTTATAAATGATCAATTAGAAAAAGGAAAGAATTTTCAGTAATTAAAAAATATAATAACCAAAATAGAAATTTCAGTGAAATGGTAGGAAGGTATAGACAAGGAACTCTCCTAGAAAGTAGTAACAAGAAGAGGGAAAATAGAACAAAAATAAGAAAATTAGAACAACAGTACAGGAAATCCATCATATCCATACAGTAGAAGTTGACAATACAGGAAAATTTCCCAGTGAAATTTGATTAAAAGGATCCACCAAGTGCTCAGACCAATAAATGGAAAAGAGCAACACTAAGGAAAATATTGTGAAATTTCAGAACCAGAAATAAAAAAAAAAATTCTAAAAATCTCCAGGGGAAGGGGGAAAAGTTCACAAAGGACCAGGAATCTGCATTATGTTGCATATCTCAGCAGCAGCTTTGGAAGCTAGGAAACTAGGAAGCAATTTTGAAGAGAAAATTAGTTTCTATCTACAATTCTGTACCTAGGCAAGCTATCAATTAAGTATGAAGGTAGAGTAAAATTTCATCAGGTTGACAAGGTTTCAAAACTATCCCTTCCCTTGAACATTTTCTAAGGTAACTACAGAAGGATATGCTCCAGTAAAACAAGGGAATCAACAACAACAACAACAACAACAAGCAAGTGACTCAGAGAAATGGGGAATCCAACACAGGGTAAAAAGCAAAGAGAATTTTCGGGATGGTCGTGAAATGAAATGCAAAGATACAGCTGTGAATTAGACTAAGTGAGCAACCAGTCCAGATTGGAGCAGGAAAGAGAAATTGAGGGAAATGTCTAAAGGATAAGATGAAACTGAAATTTTATCTGATAAGTTGTATGGAAATTGAATGAAGAGGAATTTTACATTGATATAGAAGGTGAGGAAAATTAATCTATAGGTTCAAAAATATATACATAAATGGAAGGAGGCAGAGAGAGAGAGAGAGAGAGAGAGAGAGAGAGAGAGAGATTATTATCTCCAGGA
>NW_012146190.1:2783822-2785699 GCF_000956105.1 Propithecus coquereli | reverse complement strand
TTGCTTTTCACCTAAGTTTGTCTAGTGACCCGTAGATGAATCAAGCACAGCTAGTTATCTAACCAGGAGTACTGATATAAATATTTGTCCAAAATTTGAAATTAAAACTTCAGTTTCTCAAAAAGTCAAACATAGAATTACCATACAACCCAGCAATTTCGCTCGTAGTATACACGCAAAAGAATGGAAAAGAGCTACTCAAACAAGTACATGTACATGTATGTTCATAGCAGCATTATTCACAATAGCCAAAAGGCAGAGACAACACAAACGTGCATCAATGGATGAATAGATGAATGGTGGTATATACACACAATGGAATATTATTCAACCATGAAAGAAATAAAGTACTGATACATGATTCATTCATTCGTACATGAATGAATCTCAAAAACATGATGCTAAGTGAAAGAGGCCCGACACAAAATGAAAAATAATGTATGATTCCAATTATATAAAATATCCAGAATAGGTAAATCCATAGAGACAGAATGCAGATTGGTGGTTGCCAGGGGCAGGGAGGAGGAGGAAATGGAAAGTAACCACTTAACAGGGAGGAGTTTCCCTTTAGGGTGATGAAAATTTTGGAACTAAGCAGAGGTGATGGTTGCACAACATTGTGAATATACTAAATGCCACTGAATTGCTCACCTTAAATTGGCTAATTTTATGCTATGTGAATTTCACATCAATTTTTTTAAGAAGATCTCAACCATTAGGATATTTACTCTCAACATATAGTTGATATTAAGTTATACTCAAATATAAAATCAAGTAAACTATGATGATTTATGATCACATTTATGATTATTATTTCTCACGGAACAAAATGTTACTGAGAAAAGACCCCAAAATATATCCATTTAGGATGGTTTTCAAAGAAAAGAAATAATGTTGAGGGGAAAAGTTGCTTAAAAAAATCTATAGGAAAAATGAGCTGGAAAGAAAGAAAGGAATTATATTTGCTTCTTTAAGAAAGTGATCTTTTTATCAAGAATTTTTATATATCAGAAAAAAGAAGCACACATCCACAGTTGACCTTGGAAATGACAGAACAATCAGAAATCCATTTTATAACCAGAACACTGAAAATATTACCTTAGCATGGCGGTCTTCCACAAAGATAGTTGCTGTCTGTTCAACAAATATATTACCACCAAAGATACAAAGGCAAGTACAACCTAAAAATGTACAGTGTTCTTTTGTACAGTGCTGAAAAAGAGAATTTCACTGGAAAGATGGAATAGGCAATATGATGAATTCAAGCTTATTACAACCATTACCTTCTAAGTGAAGATATAATGCAAACAAGGCTATATTTCTCTTTAGACTGTTCTTATCAATTGCAGATATTAAAATAATTATTTTAAGCTGTTATAGGCCATAGGCAAAATCAAACAGCATAGGAACTATAAAGCTTTAAAACAAAACATATAAGTAGCCAAACTGAGATTATCAACCCCTGCCAGATAAAAAAAAGGCTGATCACCAGTCAAGAAATACACACATTAACCCTGAAGGAAAGAACATTTGCATTTCTATAATATGAAATTGCTCCTGCACTAAAAGATCTTATTGAAGAAATTTAATGTATTTCTCCCAAAAACAATTTTTAAAAAGTACTTCAATGCCGAGATTTCTTTGGCACAGAAAAAATGAAACAAAACAATCATCTACATTCACAGTATAATAAATTTTTAGGGGTAATTGTTTCTTCAACAGAGATAAAAAGCTCCACTATTAATGTGCATGATTTTCTAGATAATATTAAAAGCAATGCAATTACAGTTACGGTAATTGATATGGTTTTTACCTGATAATCATCATGGGTCAAGAGTTCACAACATAAAGCAGAACACGTTTTGTACTTTTTAAAG
>NW_012146190.1:2780084-2783752 GCF_000956105.1 Propithecus coquereli | reverse complement strand
TTTAAAGACACCTTATTCCAAGACTTCAGGTTAGAACCTTCATAAGAAATGTAATAATATGAATAAAATTCAAACTCACAGTACTTAGAAAACTTAAACTCATTTTCCGTTAATCATGAGTACTACTGACTTTCTTCTTCTTGAAAGAAAATCAATGATTCCTCTTAAATGAGGGAAGTCATGAAATTGCTTCTTTACTGCTGCGGTAAACATCAGCATGCCTGATGATCAGAGAAGTACTTTGTTAATGTTTTTATTATTCTAAAAAGAAAACCATGATTTGGAGAGCTTCTGAACATTTTGGAAGACCTTTGGAGCTACCTTGCGTGAAAAAACTACCACGATATATCCTTTAATAACTTCGATGTAAAGCAATTGTCCAATCATTGCTTTGAGAGAAAAATGGGAGGGCATCTTATTAATATATCTAAATGAGAACAGTACTGTTCACTGTTGAGTTTAGTCATGTAAACTGCAGGCTTATATAACTGGACTATGCCTTTGAGGAAGGATGATAAATGGATTTTCCAGAAAAAAGATTATTATTATTATATACAAGTTTCTCCCTGCTCCCCTCCCCTCAATCAAACACATGCAAAATCACATTGGGTTTTTTAAGGCTGCATGATCAACACTTCAAAAACTGTGCTGTGGACTACTGTGATTACTCAGGCTGGAGCAGAAAGTCTATACTGGACCATGATTTGAGGTAGTTAAGGAAGATGGCTATGTTTGTATTTGGAGCAAATTAGAAGAAAAGAGCTGATCCTGGACACAGAAAGCTAATGCTAGCACAGCTCTTGATCTAGCATCGCAAGGAATGACTGTGGGACCAGAGTTATGGCAGAATGGGGCCACAACCACCATGACGACCCCTGCCAAGGATGTGGTCTTGCACGGTACCTTGGATCACCCAGTCTTGGAGGTTACACTGTGTCCCAGCAGAAGCAGAAGTAGCAGCAAAGAAACTGGGCTTTTTAGTGGCCTGAACAATTTATTAATGGTGTTCTTAACTGACCCCTTTGGACTTAGTAGGTAAACCTGGGGTTCCAGGAAATATTAGAGAAGAGACCCTCTGGAGAAAAATGAACATCTCATATGTTGTGTTAGGGACACAATGCCATATTCATTCAAGTAGTAAATATTAATATGTGTAGCCTTATTATATCCTAAGCCAATGAGAGGGATATATATATAGCAGTTTGTTTTGTACTGATGTTGTTACAGATTGGGGAGCAGGTATGTGGGGGGAATTCTCAAAAAATTAAGAACACCTTTAATTCAACCACTCAGAATCATGCACTATTAGTATTTTGGAATATATACTTTCAGAAATATTCCTTTGTAAATGTACAAATGCAGACATGACACAGAGTTAGTGCCCCCAAAATAAGACCATAGTATGCAAACTGTTTTGTAATGTTTTTTTCCAGTTAAAAAATAATGTGAATAATTCTCCATATGATACATCCACATCATTTATAATAATTGAATTATATTCTATTGAATTGATATACCAAAATTTTAATCGTTCCACATTAATGAATAATTTGAATATCTTCAATTTTTAAATATTGTAAATAGCATTGTATGGAACACCCATTATGTCCATTCCCTTATATCACTACCCTCATTATCTCTCTCAGAACTGTTGCAGTGGTTTCATAAATAACTCCATTGGCTCTTTCAGAATGATTCTCTACTCAATGACAGCCTCTCTAAACCAGTTTTCACTATGAGATAATGTCCAGGTTACAAACATGACAGAATTCTTCATGATCTAGACTCTGCTGATATTCTTTGTAATGTGCCTTAGAGTGCAATATTCTTTTTACAACCTGATATGAAAACTGATCTCTGTTTAGAGAGAGCTACCCTCTCCAACATTTGAGCAACTATGGTGTTCAGTCACAGAAAGCATCCATTAGTTATACAAACTCACAGCACTGCTCACCAGAGCCATCCCCAGAATATGCAGGGCCCTGGACCATATTTGATTTTAAAATGTATTGCAAAATGCGTGAATCCATGTGAGATATAGTAATTGCCAATCAAGAATAATGGATACAGAAAAGTACATAGAGCTTACTTATTGTCCAATCAGTGCAAGTGAAGATTTTTCAGAGTGCCTGGGTACCACATCTTTCTGTTCAGGCCCATCTCTCCTCCTTTTTTTTTTTTTATTGTCAAATATGTCATGACTAGAAAATGTCATATCTCCCACCGTGAGCAAAAGTAGCCACATACTTGTTCACAATGCCCTAGTTATCCAGAATCTCTTTGCACTGAAATAACATGGATATTCCTGTCTTTGCAGTTCCCTAATATCATTTATTTAGTGCCAGTTATATCATTACTCACAATGCTGCATCATCCATCACACTGCTCATGGAGCTGACTTCTAATGATTCTCTCAAAGCTTGTTGCTGTGCTTCCATGAAGACCATAAATGCAAGATTTACCCACAGTAATAAAGGAAAATGTGGACAATAATTTGTTTTCTGGCCATGTAAAATTTATCATTCAAAATTTGATAGCATAAATACAGAACAACACATCTTCCAACCACGTCTTCCCTTTAATCACTGCTTTCTTAGAATGTGGACTCTTTCCACATTAGCTACACACCTGCCTTCCACACACTGCCACCAGTCAGGAAGATAGGTGGGGGCCCCTGGGTGCTGTAAGAGGTGTGGTCCCACTCACAAAGATGATTTCATCCCTTGTCTGACACAGCTTATGACCAACCTGAGAGAGCACAGTATCACCATATTGATTGGTGGCAAAAGAAGACATGGATTGGAAGGGCCCTGGTGTCACAGAACAAAGATCTCCAAAGCCCATGGAAGACATAGGCACATCAGTTCTGGAAGACTGACAAGTGGTGTGGAGACAGCGGAAGGGTGGAGTGACCACCCTGGATGCTAATGGAAGGGGGTAACCAAGTAAAGGACACCTGCCCCCACCTCTGCCATAATCATGTGCTGGAGGAGCCACGGGGGAGGAGCCACCATGAGTAAGCAAGAGACGACACGTGAGCCCACATACATGGCTCAAGCCCAAGGTGGACCAACAGAATCCCAGACCCCAGAACTCATCCTGGGTCTGATGTGATGAGAGTCACCCAAAGGCAATGTGTCAGCATCATTCTGGTGGTCCAATCTCATATGATCCCACAAAAACATACTTCAGCAGGAGCAATCCACTGCCCTCCTAGAACCAGCCCAACTACAAGGCCTCAGGGTAACCCTACAGGAACAGTTCTGGAAATGGTATCTCATCAATCCACATGCACTGCAGCCCTGGCTAGTCCCAAGCATCCAAGGGAGTCTTAAAATTTTTGATAAAGGCATTCGAAAGCGTGGGGCCCTCTGAGGCCAAGGATCCAGGCAGATGTCCTGTTTGCCCAAGTCTAAGGTAATTACCATTGTTCACATTCTACTACATATCTCATGCATTTCACAGTCTTTAGTTGATTACCTTTTTTAATTAAAAATATATAGTTCTGCTTTCAGTTTAGAACAATCTTTGTCTCTGTTTATAAGTTTGCTTTTCACCTAAGTTTGCCTAGTGACCCGTAGATGAATCAAGCACAGCTAGTTATCTAACCAGGAGTACTGATATAAATATTTGTCCAAAATTTGAAATTAAAACTTCAGTTTCTCAAA
>NW_012146190.1:2776491-2777889 GCF_000956105.1 Propithecus coquereli | reverse complement strand
AGCAGATAACAGGAAACTCTAAGGAAAAATAAAATCTCAAAAGGAAGTCAATTTTTCAATAACCTGGAGTTCACAGTTGAATGTGCTTATGACAGTACATAAGATCATTTTTGAGCCTTTAATGGCGCTGTGTGATTCTTTCTCTGAACCAGAAACAAAAATGTATGGCATTAACAAATTAAAACATCAGCATATTTAAAAATCAGTGAGTGCTATGACTGGTTTATGAACTTAATTTTGGGGCTCCAAAGGGATGGTCCTTGGCAGAGCTGAAGAGATGTTCCCTGGTCTTGTCCTGTCTTGGTGGGGTTTTGGCCTGTTGAGTTATCACTGGCCTGTTGTCTGCTCCTTCTGCTTACAGAGATTAGTGAGTTTCTTTTCCTTGCTTAGCTTTCCAGGAGTTGGGTCACTTTTGAGTGTGTGATTCCGCTATCAACTACTTGGTTGAGGTGGAAGGTGCTGGGTTTAGTTATGAGGCTGCTCTCTCTTTTGTTGCTTGAATTTTGCATGGAGGGGTCAGTTGTCAAGATATTCCGAAACCTTTGAATTGAACTCTAAAATCCCAGATGGGACATACAAAAGCCTGAGTCTTTGGGAAATGTTTTGCCACTCCCAAGGGCTACTTGAGCCTTATTACCACTTAAGATGTGGTGAGAAGAGCAGCAGGAATCAGCATGCCTGAGGCAGTATACTTCAGGAATTGCTTGATCTGTAGCTAGGAGAGAGCTGCTAGTATATTATTCAGGGCTTATTAGGCACTCTTGTGGAGGAATTCATAATGAGTATGCCAGTTGGTGCAATTGCTGAGGAGTCTGGTGGAGATTTTCCTTCCCAGACCACTAGCCCCTAAGATGACTACAGCCTGAGCACCAAGTGCAAGCTTTTGTGTTATGTTCTTGTCAGGTGTTCAAAACCGATCAGCTGTATTGCGCCACCACACTGTCTCCTTTTGCTTAGATCCAAGGTCATACAGATTCAGGCTAGTCCTATGGGGAAAGTATTTTTTCTCCTATCTCCCTACCTTCAGGGGCGGGCTCTGTCCTGGAGGGCTGTGGAGGGGTGTTGGCTGAGACTGTCACAAGGCCCGGCCTGAAAAACGTCTTCTCTCGTTTCTTTCCTCCTCCGAGGGCAGGTTTTCACCTGCCAGAGGGGCAGATAAGCCCCCAGACTGAGGGAAGGGCGCTTCCTGGGGCTACCTGGCGTCTCAGCTCTGGAAGTGGCGATCCTTATTATTCCACCCCTTCAAGAGCAGGGTTGACTAGCTGGAAAGAGGTACACACTTCAGGGATGCTAGAGAGGTCTGGCCTAAGACTCTTGGGGGACCCAGACCAGAAAGCAGCCTGTCCTGCTATTCCACCCCAGCGGATGTGGGGTCAGTCCCTTTAGTACGCAATATCG
>NW_012146190.1:2771285-2772821 GCF_000956105.1 Propithecus coquereli | reverse complement strand
TTCAGGGTGATTAAGAGATGGATAGGGAAAAAAGAATAGGTTTTAAGAAGGTTTTTCTTGATGTTCTTTGAGAACCTCCATTTTTGTATTTCAGAGTATTATGGTGGTGAGAACATTGTGATTTGTTTGCAATCAATTATGCTTTTTTTGTCAGACTGCAGCTTCTTTGAACTTGCACTTAGTGGAGATTTGGCTTCATGGCCCTCTGGTTATAAACAGGTTCCAACTAAAACAGGTGATGGGAGCAATACATGGAGCACTTGAATTACAAACATTACATAAAACCTCCAAAAATGAAAGAAAGTCTAAATGAACCTGGACACAAAATTATCTTTGTCCTCAGCATGAGTCTTAAATGGCAATAACAACTGGTGAGATTTCTTTCTTCTAAGGAACTTTCAGTATCCTTCTGAGTCTATGATGGTAGCACCAATATACAATGAGCATAGGAGTCTTCTGTTGTAAAATTTGAGGTATGCTACTCATATTTAGTATAACTTCCAATATTGTTTTAGTATATTGACTCACACACGAGTGTACATGTGTGCACATACATGCACTTGTGGGCCAGGAGAGATGGAAATGTATCTATTAGGCCTGATTCGGCTCTTCAAAGACAAAAGCTGAACTAGTAAGGAAATTAATTTTATTCAGGCTATGGCAATGGGGGAGCACCACAGATTCAAGGATGAGAGTGTCCCAACGAGGTGGTTTTGTCTTATATTTTTACAGGTAGGGTGGACAAGTTGTAGGTGAGCTTGCTTACAGTTGGGATTGATTTTGCAATCAGGAGAAGTCTCAGTCAATCAGCTTAAAAGGAAATGTTCATCTCTGTATCTAGCTGGTTTCAGGAGGACAAACAGTTCTGCTAATTCTTCTTAAGACAAAGCTTGGGACATTGGAGGGTCTGCATTTGGCCTTGTCCCACGTAAACAAGGAATTATCCCTGAGTTTATGGAGTCATGAGAAAGAGTCAAGAGAGGACAGCAGGTCTTATCTAAGTCACATGGGCAAGGGTGGTTCTTTGTGGCAAGCTGTTTCCCAGAACATAAAACCACTGCAGTTTTCATAGCTCGGGTGAAGTTCAACATTGTCAGGCACAATGAACTGCTGAGGGAAAGAACTGGGTACCCGAGATTCTCACATAAAAAGCACAACTTCATGGTATCACCGGTTACTGAGGCTGGGCATGACTAATTAGTCATTATATGTAACACTCATTTGAGTTTAATGCTTGTGCATTTGGCTGCTTGCAGAAGTTGAAAAAAAATTTAAATGAATTTCTTTCCACTGCTTGGTGATAGAATGAATGTGATGAAAGCTGAGGGTACGTAACAGGCAAAAAGGCATATTACTGACCAAACTGTGTTATAAATGTCATGTTATCAAAAAAAGATAAGTAAATAAAAACAAAAACTTTTAGTGAGGCAGCATGGTACAGAGGAAAGAGCACAAATGGCTTTGGAGTTCAAACCCAAGGTCCATCGTTTATTAACAATATGATTTTGGGTGACTTAACCTCTTTATGTCTGACCC
>NW_012146190.1:2769125-2769590 GCF_000956105.1 Propithecus coquereli | reverse complement strand
TCTCTACTATAAATAGAAATAAATCAATAAATAAAATAAAACATGTAAAACCAACACACATTGCCTTCTTTGTCAAAAAGTAATTACTGCTCTTATTCCTAACCAAAAGAAATCAAGTACACGCATACTGTATTAGCCAGGGTTCTCCAGAGAAGCAGAACCAATAGGCAATAGGGTGTGTGTGTGTGTGTGTGTGTATGTAGAGAGAGACGGAGAGAGATTTATTTTAAATAAATTGGCTCACATGATCATGGAGGCCAATAAATCTAAAATTTTCAGACTGAGTCAGTAGAGCAGGAGATGCAGGGAGAGCTGAGGCTGTAGCTCGGAGGTCATCAGGCTGAAAGAGCTGATGCTGCAGGTGAAGTCCGAAGGCAGTTGGTTGGCTGGAGAATTCTCTCTTACTCAGAGAAGGGTCAATCTTTTTGTTCTACTTGGGCTTTCAACTGATTGGATGAAGCCTAT
>NW_012146190.1:2715474-2767547 GCF_000956105.1 Propithecus coquereli | reverse complement strand
AACAGTGAACACAGTAGACAAAAAACTCTAACCTCATGAAACTTACACTTTAGAAGAAGTGCTCTGGTGGAAAGGTATATATGAGCCAGCAGAGGCAAGGCGGAAGAGTCCCTGGGCTCTTCAGTATGCATAAGAATCACCTGGAACAGTCTCCAAGAAGGCAATTAGAATTTTTAACAAGTATAATCCAAAGTATTTGATGCCCGCGATACAGACCACATTGGACAAAACACTGCCCTAGAGTTACCCAAGGCAGGGTTTGCAAAGTGCGTGCCTAGATGACTTCTCTAGGGACTGGTATTTCTGTCCTGTTTCTCAGACAGTCATCAATGAATGTATTTGATGGATGTCACCATTAAATTAGAGCATGGGAAACACATGAAGTTTAGTTAGAGGTGGTCTTTGTGCCAAAGTCATAGTCGAATAAAAAGAAGGAACTAAACCTCATATCTTAGAGCCCCCAAATATTCTTAACAGAAAACAGATGAACACTTGTTAGTTGCTGTTTAACTGAGTTCCAGAATGCTCAGCATATACCTCTGCACACAGACTTAGCCTAATTATCATAAATATCTATGTCTGCCACTGTGTCCTATTCTGGAGTAGCTGTTCATGAAAGATGAGCACTGTGATTTATGTGAGTCTTTGTGTCCATTTGTGTCACCGCAGTACTTGTCATATCTAGACAATAAATGCCTGTGAAATTCTTGAATGAATTAAATAATGAATGAATGAACAAGTGAATTAATAAACAAGCCAACCTCTTCTGCAAGCTTCCTCATCTTGCAAACGAGTGGGTGTCCCTTTGTACATGGTGTCCAGCTTCCCTCCCAAGTCTCAGATTTTAATATTGAAAGAAGAAAGGACAAGAACGAAGAGAAAAATCAACCACTTATTGATTGCTCCCCTAAAAACTTAAACTAAAAAGAAAAAATTACAGAATGCTCATTACCACATGGCTTCATAGCTCATAAGTCCTAGATCTGGCTACATTTCAAATCAAATCAGCAAAAATATATCTGCTAAAAAAGAAAGCTTGTTGTAAGGCAGCTTATAAGAGTTTGTTGGTCCTCCAACACCAGAGTCATACAAAGTTTCCACAGCACACCCTATTTCCACTGCAAAAACTTTTAACCTTTAAGGTGTTCCTCTCCAAAATTTGACGATGGTGGTGGTGGTGATTGATGAAGATGACCGAAAAAGCTTCCACCTGTTTACTTAGGTATCACTGCCCTCTGCTGGATAGAATTAGAAGTTTCCATGTGAATGTTCCTAATTTTCCAGAATCTCTAGGTAAGAAGGGACTTTTAAAATTATTCTTATCTAGTCAAATCTAGGGCTAAAACTAAGGATCAGTCATGGACGTTTGTTTCCTTTTGCTTAAGGCTCCAATACGACTCAACACAGCATTGTTACTGATCCTGTCTTTATTCGAAATGGTGATATTTTGTTCATCGTGGATTTTTTGCATTAATTTTCATTATCTTTAATATTGCATTAAAATATTGTTTATCTTGATGCCTGATTCTTTTTGTGCCCCCTTAAATTTTGTGCATGAGGTGAGTGCCTCATCTGCCTTACCCTAGTGCCAGCCCTGGACAAGCTAGCCCTTAAACTACTTTCTCCAGGTGGTTGGCCAGCTGCGTTTGAATGCTTTAGGGATAGCTTTCTTGACTTTTCTCACTAAGTCTAGGCTCATTAAACCAAGATCCTGCAGAATCATATATCCCTTCTTGTAAATTGCTGGATAAATGTCCAACTCTACTCTAGACTCTGAGCTCTATGAGGGCAGGAACCTTATCTGGTATTTTTTCTAACCATAGGATTTTCAGTCCCGAACACAGACCTGGCACATAGTAAACCTCCATAGATATGATTTGGGTGAAAAAAGAATCAAATACCCGCAGTGAAAGAAAGAGGATCTGTGTGGCAGACTTGTCCATACTTAGTTCTATTAGAAACATCTTACCATGGAGCAAGGTAACAATAACAACTGCCACGTGCTGATTATTACTGCAAGGCAGCTTTTGTGTTCGGTAATATATGGTCTCATTTAATCCATACAACAACCTTATGAGGCATGGACCATTATCATCGACATTTCTATAGAGGAGGAATTGAGTCTTAGAGAAATACAGAAACTGGAAACATTCCTTCACATTAGTTCAACACTTTTACATATCACACAAAAATAAGTCCAAATACCACCCAAAAAGGATTATATATCTGTTACGTGAAAGCCTCTGGACTAATATCTAAAGGGGACAAAAAAGAAATCCAAAACATATTTCCATCTGGGATCATCAGTTTAGGGAAAGGGAAAGTATTTTTAAAAATAAGTATGCACTTCACTAGAATGTTTATAGCAGCACAATTCACAATTGCAAAGTATCCCAAGAATGGAAAAACAAGCACCACATGTACTCACCATCGAATTGATTTTAACTGATCAACACTTAAATGTACATATAGTAATAACATTCATCAGTGTCGGGCAGATGGGAGGAGGGAGTAGGGGATGGGTATATCCACATCCGATGGGTGCGGTGTGCACTATCTGGGGGATGGACATGTTTGAAGCTCTGACTCGGGTGGGGCAAAGGCAATATACATAACCTAAACATTTGTACCCCTGTAATATGCTGAAATAAAATAAAATGAAATAAAATAAGTATGCAAATGATAATTTTAAAATATAAGGTCTGGAAGGGTCAATGTCATAAGAGAAGGACTAAATGTGAGTGAAAGATTATAATCTGGTTGGAGGGATCAGGAATTCCTTCATAGGAGGTGGTGGCATGTCAGCTAAGCCTGGAAGGAGGGATAAAAATTAACAGGTAGAATGGGGTGGCGGAGGGAGAGCAGTTCATAAAGAGACAACGGTCCAAGCACGAGGAGGGAGGCAGGAGCCAGTGGTGGAGCGGTGCGTGTCACTCAGGAATGTTCCAGTTTTTCTGTAACCCAGGGCACACGTAGAAAAGCAGAGGGATATGGGGCAGTGAGGCAGACTGGAACATACCACCAAGGGCTCCCCATTCCAGGCCCAGGAATCTGCACTCAAGTATTTCCCACTGGAAGGAAACAATGTTCTTGGGAAGAACAATGCCATGGTGTTCAAACCCTCCTCCCCCACTAAAATCCACTGCCTCTGGCTGCCGGTAGTTCTTCTGGCTAACAAGGGTACCTCATCCAAGCCATTCCCACTTCCAGGCCACAAAGGAAGGTGAAAGGGTCTGGAATGTTGGCAGTACAGGGGAGGGCAGCCCCAGGCGGCTGCTCGGCCAACCCAGGTAGTGGTGGAGGCAGCAGTGCTGGCCCCATGAACCACACGGGTCTGGGTTGGGACAACAGAGTGGGTGGTGGGCAGGCGCCTTGGCACCGGCATTATTGGCGAGGCTGGGACACGGGCTTTCAAGGTCCTATGTGGGAGGTGCTGGTGTCTACATGTGTATTGTTGCAAATAGGGAAGTCCCTGAAAGACCTTGGTGTGTTGAATCACGGCTCAGGAAGGAGCATTATTTAGTCAGTGACAACCACAAAGTCAGGTTTTTTCCTAAAATCAACAAATAATTTGGAAATTGTTAGAATAATTTGGTGAATGATATACACCAGAATTTATATCACTTGTTTTATAACATGAAGTTTAGTTTGGTTCAAGAATAAGAAATATATTTCTCGTTTTCTTTTCTTTCTTTCTTTTTTTTTTACACTTCACAAGTTTGCATGTTATCCTTGTGCAGGGGCCGTTCTAGTCTTCTCCATATCATTCCAGTTTGGGTATATGTGCCACCAAAGCTAGCACTCTCATTTTCTTATTCACTTATTTACGCATATAACCAGAGCACCTGCTGAATGTTTTAAATATCACTCGGGTTTGCAGCCGTTCACTCACATGGGGACAGGGAGCTGTCGTGAGAGCCTGGCAGCAAATGAGGGGACATGAAGACAAACTTCCCTCCTACTCGGTGGCTGACCTGACCTCCCTGCATCTGTAGCCATTACCACCTGCCCCACAGAGCTCTGTCTGCCCTACAATGTCACCCACCAACCCCTCTAGTCAGCACATTGCTGTAATGTAGGTGTGTTTTACCTCTTCCTTCAGAGGTGGAGGAGACTGTTACCAGAACACCACGGCTTTCCCGCCTGATTAACAGGCTTGAAGGGTAGGTGAGATGTATGTATCCATTTTTAACAAGTGTGATTAGTAAAAGCTGGCTGTGTGCCAGGCTCTGTGCTAGACTCTGGGGATGCAGAAATGAGGGACAGGTAAGTAAAGGAGCCTATAGAGGAAGGATACCAGCCTGGCCTTAGAGGGTGGGAAAAGCTTTTCAGAGAAAGTGGTTCAACTGCTGAGACCTGAGGGATGATTAAACGTTAGCCAGACTCTAATGTTTGGAGAGAAGAAACAGAAGAGGGAGGATGGAAAAGTAGAACACAACTGCTACTCCAGCAGAAAGAACAGTAAGTTCTCAAAGCCCTGTGAGAGAGAAAGAGAGTTAGAAGAGGGGGAGAAAGAGAGAGAGAGAGAGAGAGAGAGAGAGAGAGAGAGAGATAGAGAGAGAGAGATTGTAGTTCCTTGGGGAAGTTGGATTTTTTAAGCCTAGAGCACTGAGTACAAGGTGGGTGGTGAGTACTGTAGTTTGGATGTTTGTCGCCTCCAACCTTATGTTGAAGCACAATCCCCAGGGTGGCAGTGTTGAGAGGTGGGGCCTGGTGGGAGGTATTTGGGTCACGGGAGTGGATCCCTCATAGATTAGTGCCCTCCATGGGGGAGGGTGAGTTCTCACTCTCTTAGTCCCCAAGAGATTTAGGACACCCCTCGCCCCCCACTGCCGCTTCCCCTCTCACTGTGTGATCTCTGCACACGCCAGCTCCCCCTCACCTTCCTCCTGGAGCGGAAGCATCCTGAAGCCTTCGCCAGGTGCAGATGCTCAGTCTCAAACTTGCTAGCCATCACGATTGTGAGACAAATAAAACTGTTTTTTTAATAAATTACCCAGCTTCGGGTATTCCTTTATAGCAACACAAAACAGAATAAGACAGCGGGGAACAATGAGAGATGAAATTGGGGTGGCAAGAAAGGCCATCATGAGCCATGCGAAAAGGTCTGGGCTTTACCTGAGAGGACTGGAGGGACACAGGAAAGGATTTAAGAGAAGAATCGTGTGATCATGTTTGCACTAGAGACGGGGTGCCCAGCTGCAGCGTGGGGCCGAGATGGGAGAGGGAGGGACTGGGAGGAGGGAGCCAGTGAGGCTTGCTGTGCTAGATCAGGTGAAAGACGATGGCGTCCAGAACTAAATTAATGACCGTGGGAGCTGAGTGAAGTGGGCATTTCAAAAATTATTTATTAGGAAGAATTAAAGACCTTGGTGACGGATGGGTGGTGACATGCAATGAATGTGTCACCCCACAACATTTATATGTCGAAGCCCTCACCCCGATGTGGCTGTATTTAGAGATGGGACCTCTGAGGTAAAAATAAGGTTAAATGAGGTCATAAGGGTGGGGCCCTGATCCAATAGGTTTAGTGTTTTTATAAAAGAGACAGCACAGGATGTGTTTTCTCTCTCTTTGCTCACCATGTAAGGACACGTGGAGAAGTTGGCCACCTGCAAGCCAGGAAGGCAGCCCCCACCAGACACTGAATTTACCAGTATGTTGATCTTGGGCCTCCCAGCTTCCAGAACTGTGAGAAAATACATTTCTGTTGTTTAAACCACCCAATCTGTGGTATTTTGCCATAGCAGCCTGAGCAAACTGATACAGACGGGGATTCAAGTAGAGGGACCTCCAGGCTCTACGTCAGTTGCAATATGACCTGGAGTAGCAGCCAATGATGGCCAAGCACAGGGGAAACAGGATCGTGGGGGAGGATGAGTTCTATTCTGGGCATACGCGTAGAGCTTGAAGGACTATGGGACATCCATGGGGAGATGCACGGTAAGCAATTGGGTATATAAATCTGGAGCTCAGGAGAAAAAACTAGACCAGAGATGCAGATTTAAGTAAGAAATGGAAAGAGGAAAAAGAAGAGCTCTTGGGAAGTTTAAGAGTGGAAAGGAAAAATAGAAAAAATGCTGGTGGGCAAAAGTTGGGGGAGGGGGAACATCAAGGTTAATTAAGTCGGGTAAGGACAAAGAAGGGCTGTGTCGGTTCAGCAGTGCAGAGGACGCCGGCAACCCGGAAAAGAGGGCTGTCAGTGGTGCAGGAAGGGCAGAGCCAGGTGCAGAGTAAAGGGCTGAACTGACAGAATAAACTCAGAGAGAAATGGAAGCAAAACCACAGGAGAAATGAGGTCAATGCATATTTGCAAATTTTTTTACCATTGAGCTGTAATTTTTTTAAATAGATGTAAATAATGTGATGGAATTCATTACCAGAAGGCATAAAGAGATACTTTATTTGTGCGATGCTATTTTTTAAATTAGGGTATTTGGCAGGTTAGAAATGAAGCCACATTTCAACCTCATGTGGCACTAGATTGGTATATTTTGTTCAGATTAGGTGTTAATAGAAAGGAAGCTTGATGAATCTCCAAGCTTTCAAAACCGTTACTTTTGGTTATTTGTAAAGTGGCTTAAGAGCAACTGTAAACATATTCTGACACCTGGCAAATCCCAGGAAAGTTCTGTGTGTTGTAATATGGGTTGTCATTATTGTAATTTGGGGATAATAATATGCTGCACATTATTATAATCGAATGATTCATACTGACCAGAACTTTACCAGTCTATTGTTGAGACAGAAAGCTCTAGATTGTAGTGAGAGTCTAGGAGGTGCTCTTTCCTTCTCCCTGACCCTTCCACTTCCCCCTCCCTCAATGATCATCCGAATGTCAAGAGCCCTAAATCAACAGGTGGCAAGATCCTAACTAATGTTTTTGTTTTTTTGGTTTCTTTTTTTTTTTTTTTGAGATGTCTCTGTTTGCCTGTGAGTTTAATTCCTCTGCAAAGAGTCCTTTGCCGCTCTCAAATCCCCAAAGGTATTGGAGGCTTCTATCACTCTCCTCCTCCCTCTAAATCCCGGAATTTGGCCCATCTGAGACCCATAACCTTCTCACTTTCCCTCTAATTCTCTTCTGCTCCTCCCAAGTCCAGGCAGATACTATCCAGTCTGTATGCAGTTGAACTGGCTCTAACCACTCATGCAGTCTTCTACAGTGTTTGTCTTTGCCGGATCTTAACTTCAAAATCACAAAAGTTAGAAACTGACTTTTTCCTACCAGCAGTCTACTCCACGTCAGCCTGTTCTTGTAGCATAAAGGTGAATTTCATACTGCAACAGACTGACACAGAAGTATTAATTAAAAAAACCTATGGGGGGAAATGTTACTTTATATCTCAAAATATCTTGCCACTTAAGCAAATAAAAGAGAAAGGAAAAAAGGAAGGAAGGAAGGAAGGAAGGAAGGAAGGAAAAGGGAAAAGCAATCAGATATAATTTAAGAAATTAAATCACTTATCATCTAACAACACAATCACTGGGGACAATTTTGGTTTATATCTTTTCAATTCATTATCTGCTTATATGTATACATATATATATATATATATACATTTCTATTATGCCTATCTTTTGCTACATGTAGGTTGTAAGCTGCTTAATTTAACTTAATAATTCACTTACCCCATGGTTGATAGCATTATTCAATTCTGGAAAACCTTGCTAAATGAAAAAAAAGTAAATTAAAATTTTTTCATTAATTTTAATGGAAAAATTATGAAATGTTTTATCCCAATCTGCCATACCCGATTTTCACATTGCTAACTGAACAATAAAAACAAGTTTATACAAGCAGTAGACAACAATATTGAAAGTCTCTGAATATAGTTTACACATTGACTAAAATATAATAAAGATTTATTGTACTCACGAAAGGAGGAAGAAGAGTCTTGTAGTAGGTGTTGGTTGGGAAGAGCTATGAGGGAGTCATTCTTTTGGAAGATGAATTCTCTGTGAACTATTTTATTTACCAACTTTTCAAACTTTGAGGAATTTCTTCTTTTTGTCTTTTTTGATTTTTCTTGTTGTTGTTGTCGAGATAAGGTCTTGCTCTGTTGCCCAGCATGAGTGCAGTGGCATCATCAGAGCTCATGCAACCTCAAACTCCTGGGCTCAAGTGAGCCTCCTGCCTCAGCCTCCCAAGTAGCTGGGACTACAGACGTGTGCCACAGTGCCCTGCCACTTTTGGGGATATCTGATTATTATTTTGCACTCAAATTAGAAATAATTGGAGGAAGAAGGGATGAGTGAATTTATACCTAATGGGTGCAATGCACACTATCTGGGGATGGGCACACTTATAACTTTGGCTCAAAAGGTACAAAAGCAATTTATGTAACCAAAATGTTTGTATCCCCATAATATTCTGAAATACAAAAAAAAGGATACAAAAAAATTAAATTAAATTAAATTAAAAAAGAAACAATTGGACTTAGAAATAAAGTTAGAGCACTGAAAACTACCTTAACGGTAAAATGAAGGCTAAATCTGACGATCTAAATATAATGTATAAAAGGCTAAATCGAATGTATAGAAAGAACACACAAGATGCTATGGCTTCACTCCCTTGATTGTTGAATGTACAGAAAGGAAAGTATTTTAGAATCACCTAAAATGGTGCCCAATTCAATTGTTTCATATTATATTATTTGATTAGAAACTATTATGTTGAGAAAATTGGTGAACCAATTCAGTTAATATGGTTAGCCTAAAAACATTTTTTTTTCTTTTTTTTTTTTCAGAGACAGGGTCTCACTCTGTCATCCAGGCTGGAGTGCAGTGGCACTAGCATAGTTCACCACAACCTTGAATTCTTGGGCTTCAGCTCAGCCTCCCAAGTATCTGGGACTACAAAAGTGCACACCACCACATCCAGCTAATTTTCTTTTATTTTTTTGTAGAGATAGGATCTTGCTGTGTTGCCCAGGCTGGTCTTGAACTCCTGGGCTCAAGTGATCCTCCCACCTTGGCTTCCCAAAATGCTGAGATTACAGGTGTGAGCCACTGCTCCTGGCCCAAAACTGTAATGTTTCTGTTAGCATATTTATTTAGTATTTCTTGGGTGAAAAATAATTAGATTTTTGAAAAAGTTGTCTGAAAAGTAGTATAAGTGTTAAATACCTAATATGGTAAATAATCATTAACTGAAAAATCATTATATTGAGTAAATCTATATATAAAAACATCATTTCATGCCAGTAAATGTAATTCTACAGCAATATTTTAAATGGCTGCATAAATTCCATTATGTAAATGTACTATAATTTATTTAAATAATTCAAAATTGTTGGAAATTTAGTAATTTTTTTTCAGATTTCATTGTTATGAACAATACTATGGATGAATGTTCTTGTGGTGAAGTCTCCTGAGAAGTTCTTCATATTAAAGTATTAGCCTTTTTCACGTGTGGCTAGATCTCAATTCTTCTGATTCCCAAGTTAATATTTTTTTCTCTACATCAAATTGAGCAGACTTGGATCACATTAAATTTGCTATACATAGATTCTGTACAAACACAGAAACAAACAATGAAAGATTCCCATGAACAAACACATAAAAGTTTATGTTGATTGTTCAATTCAAGAGAATACAATTCTTACTCCAGAGTAATTGACTGACAGTTTATTAAATAATATGCTTTTCAGAGACATATAGCCAAGAAAAAAAATTTAGTTCATGTCCAAATTCCTTTGTCCTCATGGTTTGGACTGGAAATCCCTTTTGAGAGGCTCCATGCCTGTAGGCTAGAGCCTCTTTAAGAGTTTTTCAACTTTCTTCGCTTAACCAAGTACGGGGGAAACAGTGATGTGCTGAAAAAAAAAAAAATTAGGCTTGGCTAAAATTCTTCTGTCTTTATTCTTATTCCTTTATTGACTTGTAAAGGTAATTAATATGGAAAAACTGACAATCCATATGGCCGCAATGTTCTCCATTAATCATGTTACATAGTTCACACACACACACACACACACACACACACACATGCATGCACGTGTTACCTGGGCAACTGTTTGCACGTAGAAGCAAAAATGAACCTGGTGACAAATATAATTGAAGCAAGAATCCACGGCCTTTGAAAGGTAAAATATAGTATAGCTAAAAGAGTAAGACTGAGAGTGTTTTCAGATACAGAGAAATAAATGGATTCAAATTCACATTTCCTGTTCAGATGTGGTATTTTCCCGATGCAGCATAGGTCCTGGACAAGCAGAATGCTGTGTTATAAACGAGCAAATTTTCTTTAAATGCTACTAATCTATTTCAGATCCAACAAGTTCTCTTAACTTCTTTCTCCAGCAGTTTAGGTTAAAAAAAAAAATGTGTGTGTGTGTGTGTGTGTGTGTGTGTGTGTATCATATTAATGTAATTTATTCATCTTGTTCAAGAAGAATAGAGCAAGGTTTTTATAAATTCTGCCAACAGAGTCCACAATTGGTAAGGTTAATTGATTTCCCATTTATTGTCTCTGGCATTGGTTTCTTTGAAAGGGAGGCGTTTTGATGTAAACTTCATAAACAGCAAATCAGTGACCATTTCATTTTCCTTCATTCTCTTTCTGCGGAGGCAGCCTAGGGCAGTAAAACACTCCCAGACAGAGAAGTGGAAATGCCAGAGAAGTGCTACTGCTGCTTAACAGACCCTGGGAGTCGGTAGCTGCCATAACCCCACAATCCCCACAACAATCACCAGCAACTTCTGGCAACTGTACACTGCTGTGGAAGCCAGAAGCAGAAAACGTATCTTTTTGTACCACTTCTGAATGTCTCTTAATGACAGAACCTAAGAGGAAGTCCGTTGGCAAAGGAGCCTGGGAAACGTAGTTTGTGGACTCCCAGAACCCTCAGTACAGAACCAAGTATGGAAGAGAAATTGTTCAGACTAGAGATAACAGATAAATAACTAGCACACTTCTAAAATTAAAAACGTAAGCAGAAAAACAAAACAGGACTAAGGAATTCAGTGAAAAAACTGACAATATAAAGAACATTAACCCCAAAAAACTTTTTAAGCAATAAATTAGAACTTCATAAAAAAATAAGAGAAGGTATAACATACATAAAAACAGAACAAGAAATTGTTAAATAAAAGGAAACTTCAAAAAACAAAAAAGAGCAAATTGAAATGGAAACTGTGATAATCAAAATTAAAAGTTCAAAAGAGCTCTTGGAAGATTAGGTCAAAAAAATCTTTCATAAAATTTAATAATATATATCAATAGAAAGGAGAAGAGAAAACAAGAAAATTATAAAATCTACTAAGATCTGAATAAAAAGAATTTCAGAAAAAGAGAACAAAAAAAGTAACGAAAAAGAACGTAGCAAAGATACAATAGAAGAAAAATTCCTAGAACTGAAGAAAATAAATCTGTAGTTTGAAAATGCCCACCAAGTACCCTAAAATTACCAAATTATGTCATCACAAAGTTTCGGCACACCAGGAATAAAAAGAAGATCCCAAAGGTTGAAACAGGAAGCGAAACGAGATTATGTATAAAGATTCAGAAATAAAAAAATGTCATCAGACTTCTAAAGAGCACAAATATAGGGGAAAGGAGTGCAAAATGTCATCAAAGTTGAGGAAAAACTATTTTCAATTTAGAATTCTTTTCCACCTACGTTATCAAACAAAAGATAAAGATTTTTTAGAATACAAGCCCCCCAAAGTTATATCTCCCAAACATTGTTTCCCAAAAAGCTACTCTAAAGTAAACTCCACCAAAAGTAGGAAGTACGCCAAGAAGTCACAAGATCCAAAATCAAGCAGTCAAACCCAGGAGAGAGGTGAGAGGAATTTGGATGAACAATGGCAGCTATGCAAAATTGTCATCAGCCGAGAGATCAAACAATCCAGACTGAAGCAGTAAAATAAAAGGCTTCAAAAGAGTTGCTTCCTATGGGAAGAAAAACTAATAGACCCGATGTGGCTATACGGAAAGGACATTATGGTCAGAGTATTTGGGGAAGAATTAAATGACAGGCACACAGAAAACCAAATATATGGTGGGAGGGGTAGGAAACACAGTGATTACTAACTCCAGAAAAACAAAAAGTTATGAAAGAAAGGAAATGTAATTGTACTACACTTTATGGTAATGCTGTGAACAATATTTACATAATCAAAACAATGCAAGTGGTGCATATTGATTTCACCAAAAATATATAATATAAATATAATGGGAGATGGGAGCAGAAGCTCGCATGGCAGCAGAGGGAGCATCGTCGATGAGGGGCACAAAAGAGATAAAACCTCCACTACTGTAGTTAGAAAATCAATAGAATATAGTGAAAACTGAAAAATTAAGAAATATTGTTTAAGCATGTGAATTCATTGTACAGACCATAAAACTAATGTTTTTAAATTGTGAGCAACTTGCCACAGGTCATACACAGAAACGGGCGGTGCTGGGATTCTAGTCCAAGTCTGTCATGCAAAACCTGTGCCTTCAACTCCTCTGTGTGCTGATTCTCTCACTGGGTGTCCTGTGTGCTTAAGCTCCAAGTCCCACTTTCTAACTCCACAGAATCTCACATAACATGAGGGGCTGTTAAAACACAGATTGCTGTCCCGCACTCCCACGGCATCTGATTCAGTATTTCAAGTTTGGGGTTGCATTTGCATTTCTGACAAGTTCCCCAGTTATGCTGATGCCACTGGTGTGGGAACCACACTTTGAGAATCACGATCGTAGACCTATGGCTACCTTTCAACCTACCACAACACTCAAGTTTGAGAGGCACTGGTAGAGGAAGGACAAATGAGGAAATTCCACATCCAAAGATACTCCCTTTAATTTCACACAAATCCTCCATTCTTTTCATTTTCTCCTCTTCGTAGTCTTGTTCGCTCCCTTCTCTTCCTTTTATCCACTTAACTGTTATGTGTTTCTATTTCTTTTCCACTATTTCATCTTTTCTCTTTCCCCACATTCCTTGAGACAGAATGTTTCCATTACTTTTTGATTCTTCCCCTTGTAATCTCGTTCGGGCTGGAAACTGCATTTCTATTTTAGTAGAAAACTCAGAGTAGTGAAACAAGGCTGCCTTTCTCAGGCGGAATATCAAAACTCATATTGCACATCAAATGTGATCAAATCCGATTTTAGAATTAGTGCTACAGATAGCAATAAAATGCTGTAGATGATTTTTAATAATTCTACTTTTTTACCACTGCAACCAGTGTCCTCTAGTGGCCAATGTAGAAACTGATGGTAAAAAATAAACATTTTCCATCTTTCTTCTTGCTTACTGATGAAATCATATATGAGCAAGTTATATGTGTCAGACACTGTAGATGTCTATATGAGACATGTAGACAAGAAAAATACAAACCCTGTACTTCAAAAATTCAACTTTTCCCCATGTTATTTCAGAGATGCTGGAATAACATGTGATTGGAATATTTATCAGATTAGAATCTATGAAAACTATTTCAAGTTCATTAGGGTAACTATGCAGACTTTCTAGAGAGCAGTATTGTTCTTGTCTGGAAGGCTAATTCCGTAAGTTTTATAATTTTTGAAAATGAATGAAATATATGACTATAACTTAAATCAAAAACCATGGGTGAGATTTAGCAAATCACACATGCTGCTATGAAAACTTTAACTCTTTGAAATTCTTTTATTTACAATGTTAATCCTTATATCTATTTTATATTTTGAAAAATAGCAGTTCATTCAAGACAGCTAATTGAGCATGTACACATATCTCTCCTTCCTCCCCAAGTCCCATGGAAATGATAAAAGAAATGTTAACATGAGAATAAATCTGTAAAGAGTTGAACAATGGGAAAGGTAGTATCATTAGACCAAAAGAAAGTACAGTTTGGGCAAAAGATATGGGGCAAGTGTACAGAGGAGTCATGTCAGGCCTGAGACCTGTGGTTAGCGTAGGGTTTTCTAAGAGTTGTGCTGCTATTTACAAGAAAAGAATGTGCTTAGGGAAGCAGAGGTCATGGCAGGAAGGGAACTGGGGGAGTGTCATATGAAGAGCCCAACTCCTGAGATACTTTCCTCGAAACCTCAAGAAAAGTCTCTTTCAGTTTAAATTTAGTTCTTTCCCTTCCTACACTATAATTACTTCTTTTAAATCATTCCAGCGCTCCAGTGGATAAATTTTTATTGTTATGGGCTGAATTATTTGTATCCCCCAAAATGCTTATATCAAAGTCCTAACCCCCAGTACCTCAGAATATCACTGCATTTGGAGGTAGGATCTTTAAAGAGGTAATTGTGGTAAACTGAGGTCATATGGGTGGGCCCTAATCCAATATGACTGGTGTCCTTACAGGAAAAGGAGACTAGGACACAGGCAACAAACAGAGGGATGGGGTGACCACAAGAGGACACAGTGAGAAGTCAGCCCCCCACAAGCCAAGGAGAGTGGCCTCACTCGAGACCAACCCTGCTGACACCTTGCTCTTGGACTTCAAGCCTTCAGAACTAGTAGAAAGTAAATTTCCACTGTTAGGCCATCCAGTCGGTGGTAATTTGTCATGGCAGCCCTAGCAAACTAATACACATATTCACCCGCAGCGCCTGGTGGAGTGACTTAGAGACATTTTTAATTTATATGTGCTTAACAGGGTGGCCTCAAAATATACATAGCAAAAATTGAGAAAATTGCCAAATGAGTTTGATAAATCCACTCTGACAATGGGAAATATCAATACAGCTCTATGAGCAATTGAGTAATTGTCAACTCAAAATTGACAGTTTGAGTAGAGTAAAAATATTAAACTTGATGTAGGGATTATAAAGAGAAAAACTTATAACAAAAAATTAGTAAGCACACATCATTTTCAAGCATGTAGGGTATATCTGCCAAAATTTGCCATATACTAGGCCAAAAGGTGATTCTCAGCAAATACTAATTGTTACTGTCATGCATACTAGATTCTCTGACTACTGTAGAGAAATATAGAACTCAACAAGTAAAATAAAATTGTGTTAGTCTTCTATTGCTGTTGTAACAGATTACCGCTAATTTAGTGGCTCAAACACACCCGTTTATTATTTCAGAGTTCTGTATGTCAGATGTCCAGGTGCAGCATGAATCAAGTCCTTGCCTCCTTCCCCGCAGCTCCCAGAGGCTGCCCAGTTCCTTCTGGTGTTTTCCATGTGCCCTGCCTCCTCCAATGCAGCGACACTCTCAGTTCCTCTCGCACTTGGAATCTCTCTGGTTTCTGCCACATTTCTGTTTCCAGCCAGAGAAAGTTCTCTGCTTTTAAGGACTCGTGTGATTAGATTAGTCCCACTTAGATAATCCAAGATAATCTCCCTATTTTAAAATCCATAATCTTGACTACATCTGCAAGTCACTTTTGTCGTATAATGTAATATATTTAGAGCTTCCAAGGTTTATAGATTGTAGACATGTTGTTGCCGGGGGTGGGAGCGGTTCTGCCTACCATGGTAATCCAATGAATTCACAATGTATTTGGAAATGTTTTAAATCTACAATTAATTAACAGGTCAAAGGAAAAAACCAGAGTAAAAATTTTAAAATATTTAGAGTTCAATCACAATGAAAAGCCAAAACTTAAGAAAATGAGCTAAACCGGGTTTTCCTTAAAGTGAAAGTTGTAGCTTAAAATGCTCACCTGCAAAGAGAAGAAAAAATACTAATGAATAAATGTACTAATGCAGAATTTTTATAAACAACAACACTCTAAAGTCCAGGAAAAGAAAGGAAATAATAAAGATAAGAGCCAGAGTCAATGATGAAGCAACAAAAAACCATAGACAGGATCGAAGAAATCAAAAAATCAGTCTTTGAAGCCAGGCATGGTGGCTGGCACCTACAATCCCAGCTACTCAAGGGGCTGAGGAAAGAGGATCACTTGAGACCAGGAGCTGGAGACCAGCCTGAGCAACACAGCAAGACCCCATCTCTTAAAAAATGAAAAAAGGCCGGGCGCGGTGGCTCACGCCTGTAATCCTAGCTCTCTGGGAGGCCGAGGCGGGTGGATTGTTTGAGCTCAGGAGTTCAAAACCAGCCTGAGCAAGAGCGAGACCCCGTCTCTACAAAAATTAGAAAGAAATTAATCAGACAACTAAAAATACATAGAAAAAATTAGCTGGGCATGGTGGTGCATGCCTGTAGTCCCAGCTACTCGGGAGGCTGAGGCACAAGGATCGCTTGAGCCCAGGAGTTTGAGGTTGCTGTGAGCTAGGCTGACACCACGGCACTCACTCTAGCCAGGGCAAAAGAGTGAGATTCTGTCTCAAAAAAAAAAAAAAAAATGAAAAAAATTTTTAAAATCAATCTTTGAAAATCCTAATAAAGTAGATAAATTTCTGGCAATACTTGTCAAGAAAGAGAGAGAAAATAGAAATAAAAATATTTAAGAATAAAAAGGGAGAATGAACGGCATTTTTTTGATTATAAGAGAATACTATAAACAACTTTATGACAATAAATCGGCAAGATTTTTCTATATATGATCAATAAATGAAAACTAATCACTGTTTTAGAATGTACTGCTATAACAAAGTACCATAAACTGGGTGGCTTATAAACAACAGACATTATTTCTCACAGTTCTGGAGGCTGGAAGTCCCAGACCAGGAAGGCAGCTTGGTTGGGCTCTGGTGAGGGCTCTCCTCCAGGGTGCAAACAGCCACTTTCTCCCTGTATTCTCACCTGGTTGAGAGAAAGCAAGACCCCTCTCCCATCTCTGGCTTCTTCTTATAAGGGCACTAATCCTATTCATGAGGGCTCCACCCTCAAGACCTAATTACCTTCTACCTGCTCCACCTGCAAATACTATCACATTGCAAATTAGATTTCTTTTTTCCTTTTTTTTCTTTTCTTTTCTTTTTCCTTTTTTTTTTTCTCCTGAGACAGGGTCTTGCTGTTACCCAGGCTGGAAAGCAGTGGGTAGCTCACCGCAGCCTTGAAGATTTCAATATATAAATTTGAAGGGGGACACAAACATTCAGTCCATAACAGCTGCCAAACAAAAGACACAGAAATGTAATCTTGCTCTCTAATGAGAAAATGGAGACTTGGGCGGAGTGGGGGGAGTGACATTCATCAAAGAATAATGCAAATATTAATAATAACAGAAATACAACTATATTAAATACTGATCATCTGATAAAGTCAGTACTGTTATCCTCATCATCATTCCTATTTTATTACTGAGAACTTGGAAGCACAGAGAGTTTTAAAACCTTACCCAAGATTGGCGAAACCAGCAAGTGGTAGAGCTGGGGCTTGAAGCCAGAACGTGTGTATTAAGGAGCGCATCACCTTAACCACTCACCTTCACCGCTTTTAACCACTGCACTGTAAGGCCTCCACGAGAAAAAGGCGAGTATCTGATGCCAGGAAAGTGTGTTGAGAACCTGAACGACAGGGATTGTGTGTGGTTAGTGACGACATAGCTTAGATCTGAAGGGATATGTGAGCCTTCACCTAGCAAAGAAAGGAAGTGTTCCACGCAGAGTGAACCGCTGGGGGAAATTACCTTTGGCAGTAGGAGCACAGCATGCAGAAAGAAACAACAGGAGGTAGGAGTGGCTGGGACTTGACAGCCAGAGGGAAAGTAGTGTGAAAGGGGCCGGAGAGGAAGGGTGAAGGCTGGAACAGCAGGGCTGTTTGTTTCTTTGTTTTTGTTTGTTTGAAACAGAGTCTCACTCTGTTGCCCTTGTTAGAGTTTAGTGGCATCATTGTAGCTCACTGCAACCTCAAACTCCCGTGCTCAAGTGATCCTCCTGCCTCAGCCTCCCAAGTAGCTGGGACTACAGGTGTGTGCCACCATGCCCGGCTAATTTTTTCTATTTTTGGTAGAGATGAGGTCTCGCTCTTGCTCAGGCTGGTCTCGAACTCCTGAGCTCAAGCGATCCTCCTGCCTTGGACTCCCAGAGTGCTAGGATTACAGGCACCAGCATAGTGCCCAGCCAAGCAGGGGTTTTTAAAGCAGTTTGACATTATCCTGAAAAATAAATGAGAATTCATCCACAGGCATGAGGGTCAACTGTATTGGATGGAGCAGAAAATGGATACAGGCGACATGGTGAATTCAGTTAGAAGGCACGTGAGAGATGACACAGTGTGGATGGGGGCAGCTGATGAGGAGTGGACAGGTCCCAGCAGGAGGCCAATAGGAGACTATGTAATGGATGGAGAGGGAGGGGTTAATAAGAGGGAGGAGTCAAGGATTATTCTAGGTTTCTGACCTAGAAGGATGGCCGGTGTTGTTGGGAAGATAGGAAATGCTGAGTAAAGTCAGGGAGTGTGACTATGAGGGAAGATCCTGAGTTTGGCTTTGCACATTTGGGTTTGGAATGTCTTGGGAACATGCAAGAGGAAAAGTCAGGGAAGCAGTTAGAGACAGGAGTCTTGAGTCAGAAGAACAGAACCGTCTGGGATAGAAAAATACATGTGGGAGTTTGGGAGTCTTCTCTTTGGTGTTATTTAAAGCCATGAACATGAATGATCTCTCCTAGGGAAAAAGGACCAGAGAAGAAATAAGAGTCAAAGGGGGCGAGAATATTCTAAGGGGAAAAAATAATCACCAGGGTTGAGTGCAGCACAGGGTAGGGAAAAGGATGAAGATAGAAAAGAGGGAGCTTTTCAAGATGGATTTCACTGGTGACCAGAAAAGAAGAGCTTGGGGTGGAAACAAAAGACTGAAGTGAATTTATAGGGAATGGAAGTGGGGACATAAAAATAGACAACTTGTCCATATTTAGCTGTGAAGGGAACCAGGGATGTGGAGGGTTGCTGAAGAGAAATGTGGGTTCCTAGAGATTTCTTTAATGTATTGAACATACTAGAGCATAGATTTGAGAATGTTCACAGCACGTCTAGAAGCTGGGAGATGACAAGATTTGAGAGAGGGGAGAAAAAGTGGACTGTGAGAAAGAGGAGAGAGAACCCCAGCGAAGTAGCTGGATACTGTGGCTTCCAGAGGGAACTGAAAGTGGAAATTCTGCAGAGGAGAAGGAATGATGAATTTTTGGAATAACGGTGTCTAATAAGCTAATTTAAATTGTTGCTCATAGTGTGCTGGGCTGGGATTCTCTATCATTATCATAAAAATGTCAATGAAGGCTGAGCACAGTGGCTTACGCCTGTAATTCCAGCACTTTGGGAGGCCAAGGCAGGAGGATCACTTCAAGCCATGAGTTCAAGATCCACGTAGGAAACATAGTGAAACCCCTTCTCTACAAAAAAAAAAAAAAAAATTATTTTTAAATTAGCCAGGCATGGTGGTGCATACTCATGGTCCTAGCTATAGGAGGCTGTGGTGGGAGGGCTGCTTAAACCCCAGAGTTTGAAGTTCACTACTGCACTCTAGCCTGGGTGACAGAGTAAGACCCTGTCTCAAAAAACAACAAAAAAAGAAGCCATTGAAATCTGCTGTACATAACTGCCTTGTGTTGTGCTGCTGGCACTTTGGGTTAACAAGCACATACGTGAATGAAACCACGGGGAACAGGAGGCTTGGAGATCAGGGTGCGGCATGGAGAATGGGGTTTCAGAGGAAGCAGGAAATGAGAGCAGATTGTGATGGGATGAAATAGAAGCTCATGGAGATCTCTGGAGACACTGAGGAGAACACGCTAGACTTCCAACAGCATGTGGGGTTCACAGTGCAACAATTCTACTAAGTATTAGCAGAGAAGGAAATCTCCTAAAACTGGAGAATGTGAGAACACCCAGACTAAAGACTGCTGGATTTTAAGTAGCTAAAATATTTGAGTTTTAAAATTATTTCTTTTTGTATATAAATTAGGATGGTCTTGCAATCCTTATTGAAAAGAACCACCTACATTCACTTGTATTTAACATGCTTCCTTAATGGAGACAGAAGCGAGCAGTTAGAGCCTGCCTGAGGCTGCTGGGAACCAACCATAGACGTGTTGTGCTGGAGAATCTTACCCAGCGTGTGCGTCGCAGTGGGGGAAAAAACCCGAGCCGATCCATGTCACAGAATGTGCTCGGGGAGGGAGTCTGTCCTGGGTAACACAGCTGATGTGTTGTTCATAAGCCTCTGGCTGATGGAGGTTTGGCCCACACTTACCTGAATGGCCAGAGGAGAAATCAAGGAAAAAAAACACTCCTTCAGTACCCTCGAACCCAGGCCAGCATGCCCACCCAAATAGCCCCAAGCATCCTTGTTATGAGCTGAATTGTGTCTTCTTCCCACTCCCAAATTTATAACCTCCACTGTTTCCAAATGTGACTGACTGTATTTGGACATAGGGCCTTAAGGAGTTGATTTAGTTAAAATGAGGCTGTTATGATGGACCCTAATCCAACCTGACCGGTGTCCTTAAATGAAAAAAAAATTGAGGCACACAAAAGAGACACCAGGGATGCTCCAGCACAGAGGAAATACCCCATGAGGACACAGTGAGAAGGCGACCATCCACAGGCCAAGCAGAGAGGCCTGGGAGGAGCCAACCCTGCCAGCACCCTGCTCTTGGACTTTCAGCCTCCAGAACCATGAGAAAATATATTTCTGTTGTTTAGGCCACCTACTCTGTGGTATTTTGCTATGAAAGCCCTAGCAAACTAATATATTTCTCACGGTACGATGTCCGGTTTTTAATTTTCTGTCATCCGAGCTATTAAACTTCAGTCACTAAAGATCACCAAGACACGCCTGTGGTCAAGAAAAGGTTTATTAGCTTCCTGCAGCAAAGGGAACACACCCCATGAGAACTGTGGCACATCTCAAACTAGGACAGTTGGGGAAGTGTCCTTAGGGTTTGGGGGACTGACTGGGGTATGTCATAGGATGGATTTAGGGCAGAAGATAATGAGGAAGGTCTGGGCAGTAATGAGTCAGAATTTGTAAACCGTTGTTGTAACTTGTTGGAACTTATGGGAACAATCCAATAAGTTGGATTGGACTTGTTGGAACAATCAATGGTCTTGTTTCTAAAAGATGCAAGTCCTTGTATAGTTACTATTAGATCAAGTTTGTCGTCTTACCTTAAACCGAGGGGTCCGAATAAGCTGAGATTAAAAGGGTGAGAGCTTGGATAGTCTATCTTGCATGCCGTGGTTGGGTACAGTTTATCTATTTTGCAAGTTATGGTACGGTTTTACAAGTTGTGGTTTCTGTTTTATTTCTCACTACTCAGAACCTCTTTGTACTTACTTCAGGGATCTTAGACATGATTCAAAGAACTGACACAGATAAGTGAGCACTGTATTGTTGAGATATGACTGTGCTCACTTTCTGGATAACTGTAAGATTTCTTCTCTGTTTACAAACCACCATGATCCTAAGATTTAAAGCAGCAACTTGGCATCTGAAAAACTAAAGTTTCAACACACGCAATTAACACGAATTTATTTTTTCATTTAACTGCAATCCAAACAGTGGGATTACATTAACAATTTAGCTCAAAAGTTCAAAGGGGGACTCTGGAGTTACGCAGACCTCGATTCAACTCACATCTTCCCGGCTTGTTAGTTGTAGGATCTTGGGCAAATTACTTAATACCCCTGCGTCAATTTCATCACCAGTAAAATGGCTTAAATAACAGTGCCTCCCTCATAGGGTTATTGTGAGACTTGAGTAAGTTAATGCATGTAGTCTAGCTATCTGTTGCTGCATAACAAATAACCCTAAAACCTAGTGGCTTTAAACAGAAATTTTATTTTGCTCATGATGTTGTGGGGCAGGGAATCTGGTAAGGGTTTGGCTGAGCCTTCATCTCTGCTTCACTAAGCATCAGCTAAGGTGATGCTATTGAGGCTGGGGACTCACTTCCAAGATGGCTCACTCCCACGACTGGCAAGTTGGTGCCGGCTGTCGGCTAGGAAATCACCCAGAGCCGTTGATCAGAGCCCTTGGCTCCTTTCGGGTGGACCTCTCCGCAGGGCCACTAAAGTTCCCTGGCTGGTAACTGGGTTCCAAGAGCTCTGAGCAGAAGCTGGAAGGCTTCTTTTAACATAGCATTCTGTCCCAGAGTGTCATTTCCACGGCATTCTGCTAATAAAGCATGTCACAAAAGCCAGCATAGATTCAAGGGGAGCAGAATTAAACTCTTCCTTTCACTGGGTGGAGTGGTAAAGAATTCGTGGCCATCTTATATCTCCCATACACATAAAGTGTTTCACATAGTGACTGCCACATTCTGTGGGCTATTATCGTCACCAGAGTAGGATAGCTTTAGTTTCCTAAAATCAGCAGAGGAACATCAAGTAGATATCTATTTTGATAGTCTGATAGAATATCATTTTTATTAACTCTGTATTTCTTCAAGAAATCTTTTCCCAGACTTCTTCAATAATCATAGCCACCGTAGGTATTAATGATAGTGTTTCAGAGATGTATGAATTCTTGCTTAGCTATTCTAGCTTTTTTGAAACATTTTGTAAATAATTGCTCAAGAAGCACATTATGAAGCATTCCCCACACCAGCTGTCTCTTGCAATGGCTAGCAGGCAGAGGGTGTGGAAGAGCTTCCTCAAACACTAAGTTAAACCCTTTCCTCTCTTCCCAGCCCGACACAGCACTCTCTGCCTCCATGGGATAAAGCTAAATGACCAGTGATCTAAGCGCCTGAGAGAGGAGGAGGATACGTGGCCAGATTTGCGAGAGGAGGTACAACCCACTGGATTATTTTCCAGTCCCATTTTTTGAAAGGGAGAAGATTTAGGCTGGCAATAAAAATTGTCTTCAAATATCTAAAGGGCTGTTATATAGAAAGAGCAGATTTAATCCCAAAGAAAAAAGTGAACCTTGGATCAGTGTGTAGAAGTCCTGGTACAATAAAAACAAACATTTTCTTTCTCTTAGAGTTTATTAAAAATGGAATGAGGTCCCTCAGGAAGTAGCAGCCTTCCAGCCCCTGGAAGGATAGGCAGTAGCAGGTCTGGATGACTATTTAGTGGAGATGTTGCAGATGGATTTCTGCAACTGTTGGTCAGGGGCAGGTTGTTCATATGATGTCCAAGTGTCCTCTGACCCTCAAATTGTATAATTTAATGTTGAAATAAAATTCACTTCCTGTTTTTCTGACTTCTTTTACAATCCATGTATGCAAAACCATGTAAGTATATGATCTGTTAACCATTCCTTCCCAAGAGGGCAACAGGTTTAAGGTTCAACAGATCTATCCAGCAGAATTTGGAGAATAGCAACTCTTGCTAGCAATTCTAGTATGTGCAGCTATAATTAATAGAAGAAACAGTAGAATTTCCTACAGAACCTGAACATTTGTGTCAAGGCAAAAAGTCCAAGGTGCCATACAAATGCAAATGGAGATTTACAGGAACTAGACACAATAAGATGTGACATCTATTGGTTTGGAAGCACAGGAAAGTGGATGCACAAGGTATAGTATTTTAAAGCAGAAGAAAAGTAGATAAGTCTGGTAGGAACCTTGAACTTAGTAACATTCATGCAGTACCTACAAAACCCTGTCTTACGCATGCCAGGACTAGATAAGAACCTGTATTGGGATGTTGACAGAGTGTTTGTACCATTAGTCTGGGGAAGGTCTTTTCCCTTAGTGAAAAGCTACCACGAGACTGAAGATTACCATCTCCACATAGATCATTCTTACAGAGAAAGTGTTTTATCTTTACAGGAAGGATAATTCTTAACTATGAGCTCACCAATGACCTGGATGTTGCCAAAGCCAGTGACCACCCTCTGTATTAATCTTATTATTTCTTTCAGCAGCTTTTCACGCAACTTTCCATTCCTCTTACTCTCTTTAAACATTTTCCTCCCTTGGTTTTAGTGACTCTGCACTCTTCCTGCTCCCTCCTGTCTGTCAGTCTATTCTACCCACAGTCCGTTTGGCGGCCTTCTTGACATCACCTCTAAAGATCGGGGGCCCTTAAGCTCCCTAATGGCAACTATTCTCTTCCCATATCATTAAATACCATCTACACCATCTATACACTGATCACTGAATATCTTGAGGCTAGACCTCTCCTCAGAGGTCCACTATACGTAGGCCATAGGTCATATATCCAACTGCCTACTTGACACCTCTACTCACGTATTCCACATCTTTTAAACTCAACATGTAGAAAATACGTGGGTTGATTTTGCCCTTTTCCCACACCATTCCTCATGTCCCCACTGCCCTCCAAAATCTGTTACTCTCTGAGTCTTCCCTATATCAGCAAATGGTTCATCACCATGTAACCAGTTGTTCAGTTGGACACCTGAGAATCATCCTTGACTTCTACTTCTTGACTTCTACTTCTTCCCCACTCCACCATATCCAATCTATATACAATTTCTGTTGAGTCCACATACAAAAATATATGTAGAATCCATCCACTATCCACCTTTTCACAGCCACAACCCTAGGGCAAGCTGCACTGGATATTGCAATGGTCTTCCTAACAATTCTCCTCACCTCCACCTTGACAACCTTCAGTTTACTCTCCATTCAGCAACCACCATAGCTCTTTCGAAAAATAATTTGTTTTTCTGACACGTCTCCACTTTTCCTCCCCCAAAAAGCTCAAGAAGAAAAAGGTTTACAAAATTTTTATTTGACTGTAAAAACAGGTGAGGTATCCATTATTACTATTTGTAAGGGGTAATTTTTTCTGTTCTTGTTAATGCTTCTTTGCTATTTTTATTTTCCTTTTCATATGTCAATAAAATGCATAGGGAAAAATATCCCTTCTCAAAAAGGGAGTCCACTTTATGACATGTGTGCTAGCCAAACTAGCCCCATTGTGGTCTTTTTAAAAGATTAATCAATTCAGGTGAATCTTAAACTTAAAGCTTTCTATGACTTCCCTTTGAACTTCAAAGAAAATCGAACTCTTTACTGGGGACTATAACATCCCCACAGCAATGTTTCTCAAAGTCTCTATGGTAAAAAACAAGGTCGTATTTTTTTTTTAATTTTCAATCTCTCTCTAATGGATAATTTCAGAAGATATAATAAAAGTGAATTACTAGAAAAAATGAAACCAGAAAAAAAGGACATCAAAATATGTCTCATTTTTTCATTAGATTGAACAAATATAAAACCACTCCATCAAATCATTTAAAAACTTTTAAATGCTCATTTTCAATGTCTATAATTAACCCATCATGAGCCAGTCCAAGGATTGGCACTGACCTGGATGATCTAGTCCTGCCTAATTCTCTAACTTTGTCTTAGAGACTCTCACCCTCCATCACTCTGTTCCAGCCCTACCTTCTGTATCTTAAAAAATGTTTTTTCCAGCTTCAAGGCATATTCCTTTCTCTGGATCTAGAAGCTTCACCATCCCCTACATCTCTGCCTGGAGAGTTCCTTCCCATCCAGTTTCACTTTAATTCCGCCTTTTCCCAAATGACAATCTCTCTGAGTCAGTAACACTGTCATTTTCTAACACAGTACCTGGTTCATTTCTGCATACCCCTTAACATAATTCATACTGTTTGGTTACTTGTTTACTGTTTATCTCCTAAACTAGACCTCAGTTAAATACAGGCAAAAACCATGTCAGCTTTATTCACCACCAATACCTGGCATGTACTAAGCACCCCATAAATATTTATTGAATGATTGAATGAATGAATAAATGAGTTAATATTAATAAATTGTACAAAAAACCGAGCTTTTCTGACAGAGCACACTAATAGTCACACTATCTGTCCTCCAACAGTCAGCATTTGGGGTAGGCCAACCCAATCACAATGAAATGCAAAAGTATACCTTATTATTCTATGAATTTGTTCAATAGTTCATTTTGTTGACCTAAAGGAAAAACTGAGGCAAAATTAATATAAGTAGAGAGTTTATTTGGGCCAAGTTTGAGGACTACAACCAGGGAACACAGATTCACGTTGCTCTTAATATATTCTCCCTTTAGCAGCAGTTACTAGTGGATTTTTAAAGGACAAAACAAAGGGAGTTTCTAAGTAATCTACCGAGAATTTGCATTAAAATATTAATAACGTGAGCTATTGACTGGTAGTACATTGTTCTTTGTATCACAAATTCCCCAGGAACATGAAGATAAATGATGAGGCAAGGCAGCTAGCCAAACTACAGGGAAGAAAAGAAAGAACAAAGTGCCTTTAAACAATTGCTCCTGAGCATGGAGGGAGTGGGTTGGGAGAGTGACTGAAGTCCCTTACTCACATCTCTCTAGGCTTGTATACTTCACACAGTTCACACTGCTCTGAACTATTTTTATTTTCTCAATTTAAATTAGAAATTTCCTGGCCTGGCACACTGGCTCATACCTGTAATCTTAGCATTTTAGGAGTCTGAGGTAGGAGGTTTGATTGAGCCCAGGACTTCCTGGGCAACATAGCAAGACTCCAACTCCACAAAAATTTAAGTTAGCTGGATGTGGTGGCAGGCACCTATAGTCTAGCTAGTAGGGAGGCTGAAGGACGATGGCTTAAGCCCAGGCTACAGGGAGCTATGATCATGCCACCGCACTCCAGCCTAGGTGACAAAGCAAGACCCTATCTCTAAAAAAATTAAATAAATAAAACAAATTTTTTAAAATTATAAATCTATGCTATTGAACACATATGTATAAAGATGAAATCTGTGACAATGCAACATAAGGGAAAGGAGGACAGAGCTATAGAGGAGCAGAGTTTTATATTATTTGAAGTTAGGCTGGTATCAATTCAAATTAGACTGTTATAAATTTAATATGTTCAAGGTAATCCCTATAATAATCACAAAGAAAATATCTTAAATATATACAGAAAAGGAAATGAGAAGGCAATCGAAATGGTCTACTACCAACAAATCAGCTAATCACAAAAGAAGGCAATAATTGAGGAAATGAATCAAAAAAAGGTTTAAGATACACAGAAAACAAAGTGACAAAAGGAAGTCCTTCCTTATCAGTAATTATTTTAAGTATAAATGGATTAAACTTTCTAATCAAAAGATAGAGATTGGCTGAATGAATAAAAAGACATGATCCAACTGTATTCTGTTTACAAGAGACTCACTTAAGATCCAAAGGTACAAATAAATTGAAAGTAAAAGGATGGGAAAAAAAAGTCATGCAAATAGTAACCAAAAGAAAGCTGATGTAGCAATACTAAAATCAGACAGAATAGACAATAAGTTAAAATCTTCTGTTAAAAAAAAAGACAAAGAGGACATTATATATTAACAAAAGGGTTAATTCATCAAGAAGACATAACAGTTATAAGCATACATGCAACAGACAACAGAAATATCAATAGAATTGAGGGGAGAAATATATAGTTCAACAATAATACTTGGAGACTTCGGTACACTTTCAATAATGATTAGAACAGATAGACAGAAAATCAGTAAGCAGATAAGTTGAACAATAGTATAAACTAACTAGATCTAACAGACATATAGACAACACTGCACCTAACAACAGCAGGATATACATTTTTCTGATGTGCACATGGAACATTCTCCAGGATAGTATATGTTAGGCCACAAAACGAGTTTCAATAAATTTTAAAAGGTGGAAATTATACAGTGTATCTTTTCCAAACACGATGATGGGATAAAGCTAGAAATTGATAACAAAAGAGAAACTTAAAAATCCACAAATATGCAGAAATTGACACATTATTAACACCCAATGGATTAAAGAAAAAATCATGAGGGAAATTAAAAAACACTTATAGACAAATAAAAATAAAAAGACATCATACAAAAACTTGCGGGATGCAGTGAAGGCAGTGCTCAGAGGAAAACTTATAACCAAAAATAACTACATTGAATAAGAAGAAATAAATCAGTAACTTAATTTTATTCCTTGAGGAACTAGAAACAGAAGAACAAGCTAAAGCCAAAGCTAGCAGAAAGAAGGAAATAATAAAGATTAGAGTAAAGAAAAGTAAACTAAAAATTGAAAGAAAATAAAGAATCAATAAAACCAAAAGTTGGTTGTTTGAAAAGATCTAAAAAATTAACAAAATTTTTACCTAAAACTGACAAAAAAAAAGAGAGAAGACACAAATAACTAAAATCAGAAATAAAAGTGGGAACATTACTACCATCTTTACAGAAATAAAAAGAATTATAAGAGAACATTACGAATGATTACATGCCAACTAATTGGGTAACCTAGAAGAAAAGAACAAATTTCACACAAATTTCCTAAACTGATTTAGATGAGAGTTGTAACAGACTTATAACAACAAAAACAATTGAATCAGTAATCAAAAACCTACCAACAAAAAAAAGTTTAGGACCAAATGGCATCATTGGTGAAGTCTACCAAGCTTTAATGATTTACCAAACATTTAAAGGAGGATTAACACCAATCCACTCACACTCTTCTAAAAACTAGAATTGAAAGGAACATTACCTAACTCATTCTGTAAACTCAGCATAACTCTGACACCAATGCCAGATAAAGCCATCACAAGAAAAGAAACGACCTAAAAAAAAAAAAAAGGAAAGATCCCATGTTCATGGGTAGAAAGGCTTAAAACTGTTAAGATGTCAATACAACCCAAAGTACACTACAGATTAATGCAATGTTTACAAAAATTTCAGTGGCCCTTATGGCAAAAATGGAAAAGCCAATACTCAAATTCATATGGAATTACAATGGCCCTGAATAGCCAAAACAACTTTGAAAAAGAAGACCAAAGTCAGAGGACTCAGAAGTCCCAATTTCAAGACCCACTACAACATTACAGTGATCAAAACAATGTGGTTTTGACATAAGATTAGAATACAGATCCACTGACGGTCTAGAAATAAACCCATACATATATGAAAAATTGATTTTTGACAAGCATGGCAAGTCCATTCAATAGGGAAAGAACAGGCTCTTCAACAAATGGTGCTAGAACAACTGTATTTCCAAAGGTAAAACAATGAGGTTGGGCTGGGTGCGGTGGCTCATGCCTGTAATCCTAGCACTCTGGGAGGCCAAGGCAGGAAGATTGCTTGAGCTCAGGAGTTCAAGACCAGCCAGAGCAAGAGCAAGATGCCATCTCTAAAAAAATAGAAAAATTAGCCGGATGTTGTGGTGCACACATGTAGTCCCAGCTACTCAAGAGGCTGAGGGAGGAGGATTGCTTGAGCCCACGAGTTTAAGGTTGCAGTGAACTATAATGACACCACTACACTCTACTTAGGGTGACAGAGCAAGACTCTGTCTAGGAAAAAAAAAAAGAATGAGGTTGGACCCCCTACATTATACCATATACAAAACTTAACTTAAAATGTATCAACTACATAAATATAACTGCTAAAACCGTAAAACTCAGAAGAAAACACAGGAGTAAATCTTCATGACCATGGATTTAATAATAGAGTCAGTTAAGACAATAAAAGCACAAGCAACAAAAGAAAAAATAGATAAATTGGACTTCATCAATATTAAACACTTCTGTATATCAAAGAACATTCATTATCAGGAAAGTAAAAAGACAACCCACAGAATGAGAGAAAATATTTGCATGTCATATATCCGATAAAATTTTAATATCCAGAATATACTTAAAAACTCCTAAAACACAACAAAAAGATAAACAATACAATTTAAGAATGAGCAAATTACTCAAATAAATATTTCTTGAAAGAGATATAGAAATGGCCAAGAAGCATATGAAAAGATATTCAATATCCTTAGTCATTAGGGAAATGCAAATCAAAACTACAGTATACCACTTCACATCTACTAGGATGGCTATAATTAAAAACTGCAAAATAAGTATTGGCAAGGATGTGGAGAAATTGGAATCCTCATACATTGCTGGTGGGAATGCAAAATGGTGCAGCTGCCATGGAGAACAGTTTGGTGGTTCCTTTAAAAGGCTAAATGTAGAATTACCATATGGCCCAGCAATTCCACTCCTAGGTATATACCCAAAAGAATTTAAAACAGGGACTCAAGCAGATACTTTTATGGTAACATTCACTGCAGCACACTGTTCATAATAGTCAAAAGGTGGAAACAAAAAAAGTGTCATCAACAGATGAATGGAAACACAAAATGTGGTATGTACATACAATAGAATATTATTAATACATAAAAAGAAATGAAGTTCTGATACATGCTACAACATGGATGAAGCTTGAAAATACGATGCTTAGTGAAATAACCCATACATAAAAGGACAAATATTGTGTGATTTCACTTATGCAAAATATCTAGAAAGGTAAATTCACAGAGATAGAAAATACCTTAGAGGCTGCCAATGTTAGGTAGAGATCAGGAGGGAGAGGAGCAGATGGCACTAGGAGATGCTGTGTCTACAATAGAAGGAACAAATTCACCAGAGGGGGCTTCCAAAAAGGAACAGATGATATGTCAAGGAGGATTCCAAAGACTAAACAGATGTTTGGTCTACGATAGGGGGTCTCGAAAGACTGACCAACCAAAAAGAGGTTGAAGGGCCACGAAGCGGAGATATAACCAAGGCCACAAAAGAGGGTCTTTGGAGCGTGTGCACAGTTGAGGTAACGGTGCCCTTAAATGAACTACCCTCATTAGTATAGTAAAAATCACACCTACGGGCACCAAGACAGTTTACAAATACCATGGCAACCCCCGGAAATTGCCTTACAGGGATAGAAAAGGGGAGGACTCGCCATTGCAGGAATTCTCCGCCTCTTTCCAAGAAAAACCATGAATATTCGGCCCCCGCTTAACAAAGAATTAGGGAATCAGCATAAAGGGGAGAAATCTTGTTAAACTCAGGGAGGGTCTCCTCCTCTCCGGAGGGTTGACCAGTTCCTTCTCTGGAACATAATTATGCTTTAATAAACTTTGGCACTTGGCCTGCTTGCATCTGCTTGGTCCGCTCTGTGGATGCGGTACCAGAAACCACTCTTTGGTACTGGGAACCAAGAACCAGGAAACACGGACCTGATATCTGGTCCCCACACCTGACACCAGGAGCTGGAAGAAGAGGAGAATGGGAAGTTATTGCTTAATGGTTACAGAGTTTCTGTTTGGGTGATGGAAAGTTTTTGGAAACAGATAGTGATAATGGTTGCACGATAACGTTAATATAATTAATGCCACTTTTTAAATGTTTTATATATTTTACGACAGTATAAAAATAAAGTACACTAACAAAACAATGTAAACAGATATCTATCCTAAGAATATTTTTCTTTTAATAGGGGACTGTATTTATTTAACCAACATTTGTTGAAGGTCCTCAGTGGTCCAGTCTTCATGCTAATGCTCTGGTCCGTAAAACAAGGCACCTGAGCTCAAGGAATTTACAATGCAGTAGAAGAGGCAAACCCTGATAATGCCGACCCTGATAAATACAGAGGTAAATGTAAATTTGGGAAGCTATGCAGTACACAAAAGGAGTACCTAATCCAGCCCGGGTTGGGGGAAGGAAATAAGACAAAAAAGGGTCTAAGCATTCCAGGAAAGAACAGCAAGTTTGCAAAGACAGGTGAGACAACCGTCAGGCAATGGGAGGAACTGTCAGTGGCTGAGCAAGGTTGGAGCAGAGTTGGGGAGGGAGTGACCCTTACTGAAGGGCTGTGAGGGATGAGATTAAAGATATAAGCAAAAATCAGACTAAGCTGCATTGAGGTGTCCTTATCTTATTCTACAGAGAAGTTATTACAGGTTTTTTTTTAATCTCCCTCATCTCCCCACCCCCATTCATTACAGGGTTTTAAGCCAGGTGGCAATACCATTAGGAGCAGCCTTGTGAAGAATGGATTTAAGGGTGAGTAAGATCAAATAAAGGAATTCAGGCATTTCTATGAGCTTGAGAGAGAACTGAAAAATAAATGTTTAGGAGACAGAGGAGCTATCAATAATGTTCTAAAATCACAAAATGTATGATAATTCCCGTGTTGGTGAGGCTTTGGGTAAATAGATTTTTTATACATTGCTGATGTAGGGCAATTACCCTATCAGGGTAATTTGACAATATTTATGGAAACACACATGCATACTCAGTAATTCTTCTAGGAATTCATCTAAGAGATAGATAGATGTGCTCTTGTGTAAAATGGAATACATATTATTTATCACAGTACTGTTAGTAATCATAAATTATTGAAAATGACCTAAATATCCATCAGTTGCAGCTCAGCCAAATAAATTATGGTACAGGCATACACAGGAATACCATTTAACAATAAAAAGTACATGATGAACTCTTACGTACAGATAGAGAATAATGGCCCAGATAAATTTTTAAGTAACAAAAAACAAAACAATCTCCTCCCCATAAAGGTACGACATAATGACAGTATTTATGTTAAAAAAAAAAAAAAAAAAGGGGAAGGGGGTAGAGAGATCTTAATTTAAAAAGAAAGTGTTATTGCCAAGATAAAACTTTAAACAATAACAATGAAAATAAACGAACAAAAAAGCAAGGATTGAATATGTTACTATTTATGTAAAAATGAAAGAAAAATCGTGGATTAAAAAGAAGAAAAGTGCTGTAAAAGAATTAGTAAGACACTTGCTGAACTAGTATTATAGCAATATTAGTGTCTTGATTGTGCTGTAATTATACAGGAGAATTTTCTACTTTTCCAGAAGCTCATTATTTGTTTTATTATTCATTGTATAATTTTGGCAATGATTCCTATAAAGCCCATTAACATGTAGTATCTGAAATCTAACTAAATACTTCCTTCTTTTGAAACTAAGGACTTCCTTCTTTTGCTACCATGAAATGTAGGTTTTTCAGAGAAAAAATAAGGCCCTTTGCCTTTCATGCAACAGACTCTCAGCAATATTAGTTGCTCAACATCCAGTCCTAAATTTCCAAGTGACCATCTGTCTGACGCCTTGGTTAGAGTTCTGTGGCTTTTCAATCTTCTCTGTGTTTTAGGAATATACATAAGAATTCATTTTAAAGATGGATGCCAGACTAAAAAAATTAAAAAGAGAGAGAAATTGGGAATCGTTGAGTTCAAGGTTAGGCATGCAGTGTCATTATGTTTTAATTATCATCAAGTATATTCCTTAATTTGGAAGCTTGGATCACTATGGCTAACTTCTCCCATCCCCACAAAGTAACTTCAAATAACAACAACATAAACATTAAAAATTTATCTTAAATTATCTACCATGAATCAAACTGGAATATAAAAAAAGGACTTGGGACATAACATTTTACTTGCCAATATGAAAATTGTGTGCCTGGAAGCTATACCTATTCACAATTCAACCAATAACAGCAAAAAAATTCCAGAGCTAGAAAAATTTTAAAAATCATCTGATCTTAGCCCCACATTTTAAAGATGAGCAAGTTGAAAGTCAGAGAAGGAAAGAAAAAAGGAACTTAGGGACTTAACATTTACTGAATGATTATTACGTGACAAATATTTTACATACATGACTCTTAAAATCATAACCATCCTATTTGGCAGCCAATAGGTTAGCCTCAATTTTAGAAATGAGAAAATAAAGGTTCAGACAGGTTAAGTAACTTGCCTGACGTCATCTAGCTAGTGTGTAGCTAATCCAGGTCTAGTACTCAGCCCCTGCAAAAAGTGAATATATTTTTCTCTGTGTCATACTTTGTAAAATATACTGCCTTCTGTTAGTAAAAGGGAAAGTCAGAACGTTTTGCACTATTTCGAATTTTCTGAGAATGTCTACAGTGACATCATCACAAGAAACCTATATTTAAAGTGTTTTGTATTTCTGAATCATGGGGAATGATCTTTCAATGATATAAAGAGACATTTTGGACCTCTTGCAAGCATTTCAAAAATAGTCAATTAATTCTATATAAATCACAAAATAAATGAGTCTTTGAGCAGGTTCATGCATTTCCTTGATTTGCAGTGTCAAGCCTCTGTTTGGGAAGCAAGTGTTTGATTTCAAAATCCAAATAATGTTGATCACACCTCACCCACACACTCACAACCAGCCAGAAGTAATCCTATCTCTTTCTGAAATCTGAACATTGTTTGTATGTCTATTTTAGAACTACTCATTTTAAATATATACATAATATAACCCTTGTGTATATATAACATATATAAACATAATGTTTATGTCCATTTCTCTATGTGCCTCCAATGAAGCCTATCACAAATTTTGTTTACATATATCACTCTGTAAGACCACATGGTTGAAATTGTTTATTCATCTATTCATTCAAGTATCACTTGCTAAACCTGTACACAAATGTTTATGGCTCTTTATAATTGCCAAAAGCTGGAAACAACACAAATGTCCATCAACAAACTGTTACATCCATATAATGGAATACTAATCAACAATAAGAAGAAACGAGGAACTGTTGATACATGTAACAAACTTTGATAATCTCAAAGGTTTTATGATGAGTAAAAGGAGCCAGTCTCAAAAGAGTACATACTGTATGATTCAATTTATATAATATTCTAGAAAAAAACCAAAACTATGAGGATGGGGAACAAATCAATGATTGCCACGGCATGGAAGAAGAGGAGGGTGTGATTCTAGAGGGATAGCACAGGGAGTTCTTTGGGGTGTTCTGTATCCTGATTATGGGGGGCAGTACACAAATCTATACATGCATTAAAATTTGTAGGACTGAGAGGAGCACAGTGGCTCACGCCTGTAATCCTAGCTCTTTGGGAGGCCAAGGTGGAAGGATCATTTGAGGCCAGGAGTTTGAGATCAGCCTGAACAACATAGCAAGACCCCATCTCTAAAAACAATTTTAAAAATTAGCTGGACATGATGGCACATGCTTGTAGTCCCAGCTACTCAGGAGGCTGAAGCAGGAGGATTACTTGAGCCCGGGAGTTTGAGTTTGCAGTAAGCTATGGTGATGCCACTATATTCCAGACTAAATAATAGAGTGAGACCCTGTCTCAAAAAAAAAATATATATATACATATATATATATATATTTATACACATACATATATAGAACTGAACATAGAAAGAGGTCAATTTTACTATTTTTAAAAAAAGACTTAAACATTTACTGTATGCCAGGTACTGTGCTATCTTGCAGCAAAAGCAAAGATAGACCATATCCTCAAAGAGCTCAATGAGTTAATGCATGAATATAAACACAAACAATGGCACAAAAATATTTGATGTACGGTAACTGAAAAATAAAAACATCAAATGTTATAGGAAACTAAAAGAGAAAGAGATCATTTCCAGAAAATGCTTCAAAGTAGAGGTAGCATTGGATCTCAGTTTCAAGAGTCAGAAAAGGTAAATGTGAAAATGCTCATGTGAAAAATGCTATTTTAGAAAGACTGTCTTATCAATAGTGTGCAGGAAGGTGTCTTAGTCCATTTTCTGTGGCTTCTAACACAATACCTGAAACGGGGTAATTATGGAGGCTGTGAAATCCAAAGTCAAGAAGCTGCAACTGGTAAGGGCCTTCTTGAGGTGGGGACTCTCTGCAAAGTCCCAAGGCAGCACAGGGCATGACATGGCAAGAGGGCTGAGCATGCTAGCTCAGGTTTCTCATCCTGTTCTTACAAAGCCACAAGTCCCACTCCCATGAGAACCTATTAATCCATTAATCCACAGGTGGATTAGTCGATTCATGAGGGCAGAGCCCTCATAACCCAATCACCTCTGAAAGGCCTCACATTTCAATAGTGCTGCATTGGGGATTAAGTTTCAAAATAAATTTTGGAGGGGGCAAATGTTTGAACCACAGCAGAAGGAATGCAACAGAAAGAGCCAGGGGGCAGAAATCATGCTTAGATGGAAGATGAGGAATTTAGAGACAGCCTGAGCTAGGGTGTTGGCCATGTAGTCTGACACAGCCTTCCAGGCACCTGGACCCACACCTGCAGGGTCCCAATACAGGGCTAGCCTTGCCCACTTCATTTTATTCCCATCAATTTATTATTTCTACCAATTAAGTTTTTTCTCATTTGCAAATGTGAGGCACATCATCTTCCTTGATACAACTTTGGCTCTTCCTAACTATAATTATATTGTCTTTTAAGCCAGCCATGGTGGCTCGCACTTGTAATCCCAGCTACTCAGGAGCTGGGGTGGGAGGATCACTTGAGTCCAGGAGTTTGAGACCAGCCTGGGCAACATAGCAAGATCCTATTTCTAAAAAAAATAAAATAAAATAATCATACTCTCACTTGAAGTTTATCCACAATCTCCAAGAACACCTCTTCCCAGCTTATTTTATTTTCCAAGAACCTCCACTTAAGTACCCCATGAACAGGGACAAAAAATCCCCCTTTGGGATCCAGGCAGTAGTAGCAGAAATTGAAAAAAAGGACAGATTTGAGAGACCTTATTTTAGAAATAGGATTGACAATACTGGACTATAAATTGGGTGTAAGGGATGAAGGAACAGAGAAGAAGAAAACACAGATTAAGAGATGAAGTCCTAAAAAGATGAAACATGGCTAGTGATTATTTTATTCTTGTCCAACAATTCTATTTAATTATTGATTTTCTTTACTTAATAAGTAAAATCAATTTTTCTTCATTTTAAAAACATGCATGCAGGGCAATAAAGCAATGTTTGAGAACAGGCCATTCCAACTTAGAAAGTCTTTTTGTTTTCAGTTGTTTGGATCTTAGCACAAATTTTCATACGGTAGGTGAGCTCCCAGGATTTGTCTCAAAAAGATCCATTTCATGTATAAAGTAGATGAAATAAAGTCACCCTGAAAGTGCTGCATTTGTAACTACTGATCAAAGCAAATTGAAGTCTGATGGAACTAGATAGACAGCAATTCAACATGAGTGAGCCAGTCCCAAAGGGGGACAGTGACTTTAGGCAGCAATTTCAAATGCTCAGCTCTATTGATTGCTCCACACAGACATCAAGAACTCAAAGGCCATAACTGATCCCATTGATTCAGGAACAGAAATATATAATTCAGTCATCAAATGTGGAGACACATTGAGCTTTGATGTAACATGTCTCAATCAGCCCCAAAGAGCAGACTGTGGTCAACACTGTTAGTTGCCCTTGTAATACCCATTCTCCCCTTCTTCACTAACAGGACCCTGATTATGTTCAGGGTCTTAATACTATTGCACTGGGGATTAAGTTTCAACATGAGTTTTCAAGGGACACAAACATTCAAACCATAGCATTCCTCTTCTCTTATACCTTTTCATGATGGGGTGACTTGGACTCAGACTTTTGACCCCACCATATATCCAAGGCTGTATTTATAGGCAGGTAGAAGAAAATTCAACCCAGTGTGATGCCTTGAAGATGTACTCTTGCAACCAAAGAGCAACAAGCCTGGGATGAGGCTTGTTGCGAGATCAGTTGTACAACAATGTGAATTTAGTTAACGCTGCTGAACTCTACTCTTAAAAAACGGTTAATACAATAAATTTTATGTGTTTATTTGCAAAATTAAAAATATTAAATTTTTAAAAATTAGATGGTGATGATGGTTATACAACTCTGTGAATATACTAAAAACCATTGAATGGTGTGTACATTATATCTCAATAAAGCTACTTAAAAAATAAAATAAAAACTTAAAAGTATTTTAAGTAACAGCATGCGACATGATGTAATCCAACTTTTTTAAAGATCAAATAATAGACGATCTCTCAAATCATAATTAAAAACTCCTTATTAATGTGGAGATGAGGAAAGAATTATCATGGATTTTATAAAATAGAGAATAAATAAAACACAAGATTGAAGAATTTCTTAAGACATAAATACTGGCTTTTCTCATAATAAGGAAATTATGTTGAAAGAGAAATGAAAATGACATACAGAGAATAAAGTAAGTTTATTATACAGCTTGCAGTAAAAAAAAGGAAATTAAATAGTACTGGATGTTTAATGTTACAGTTTTAGTATTAAACCACACTCATATGTAAGAGAAGAGACCCACAGACTAATGTGAACACATGAGATTTTTATTGTATATTAGTATGAATTATGTGAAACCATTATTAACACCACAATAAAAATATATGCAAACCATTACAATAAGCAAGGCACATCAATAAAGATTGAGGAAATGAAAATGGCCTTGTATTCTTATTCATTTGAAGTCATTACAAAGTTTACTGGACTCTTGGTTCAAAGGAAAACATAAAAGCCACAAGTATTTACTGAAACATTTACCTATTTACCATGGTTTCATTCTTAAGATTCCTTAGTGGGTCTAAGGGGCAATGTTGCTACACAGGTACTAAGCAAAGCCATTCAATATATTTATTCTTATTCTTCAACTTAAAAAGGAAGCACCTTAAACATAAAAATGCTGTTCATTGCTGACAGATGAAACAGAGATAAAACACAATGAACATCGATATTCTGTGACAGGACATACTCCATGAAATTGAGCGACCCTGTTGTTGTAGTAAATAAGTCACCATAAAAATTAAGACACAAGACATTCCACTCCTGTTTAGCTAGGAGGTAAGAGGGGACAACCATAAAACATGGACAATAAAATCTATCATCTCAAATTTCGATTTGATTAACATTTCAATTTCTTCCCATATTAACCATATTAACATTTATCAGAAGATAAAACTTAAAAAAAATTAGTTTATTAGATCAGGCCCCTCCCATGCCCTTGTGTGTGGCTAAAATGTAGTTGAAGGAAAAGAAAAGGGGGGGGGGAGAGACAGACAGCTGAATACACGGTACGTGGAAAATTCACTACAAGAAAAAATGCCTACAGTGGGAAAAACGATCTCTCACACAGCAACATGATCTAGAAAGAAATACCCGTGGCAACTATCTCAAATACCCTACATCTGATTCCTCACTCGGTGATCAGCTCTGTCATTAACTTATGTTCCTAATAGCAAGTCACTTCTGGGCCTTGGGCTACAGCTACCAAAAAGGGGGTGAGGGCAAGGAATTGGGCTGAACACCTAAGGACTGTTTCAAGAACAAAATCTAAGAACAATCCTCATTTTAGCAATTACAGTTTTCTTGCTGAGATTTCCTATCGAGGAATGAATGCTTAATAGTCAGAAGTAGTAGTAGTAATTACTGACTCCAAATAGCAGTACAGAAGAAACTATTGCTAACTAGTCATGAAAAATGGAGAGAGAGAGAGATGATATGGCACAATTTCCAATTTTAAAACAGAGAAGAAAGCCATTCACAAACTCCATACGGTATCTGTGAATGGCGGCCCAAACACAAACAATATGTGACAAGCACATGACTCGCAGAAGAGAAATACTCCCAGCACTGCCCACAGCAGATTTAAAGATCCAGTAAAAATCTCGGACCACACCACACCAAACCCGAGTACTCCGCTGGGCTGTACGCAGAAGACCCCCTTCCACCCTGAGACCCACCATCTGAGATTAAGTTCAGGGTTCATCAGGTGTCCCGCTGCAGATGAGGGGTATCACACACTGGAAAGCAACCACACACAGTGACCTGCTGTGTGATCTGAGGTTGTCAAAAATCAGGTCCTTAAATAACTAAAAGAATGAAATTGGAACGTTCCTAACACAAAGAAATGATAAATGCCTGAGTGATGGAGACCCCAATTACCCCGATTTGATTAATTCACATTGTATGCCTGTATCGAAACAGCACATGTACCCTATAAAGATATACAACTATTCTGTAACCATAATAATTAAAGATTTTTTAAAAAAGAAAAAAATCAAGTCCTTGTTGAGGCCCTCTAAAAAACTGAGGCAGCAATGACACCTTGCTTCCCACAAAGAGGAGGCCACATCACCTGATCCTCACTACAGGCGTATCACAAGGACCAAGGCACCTGATCAATGTCCCGGGGCTCAAACATGACAGGTAGAGGCTGCAGGCCTGGTGTCCCTGAGCCCGGGTGTCATGGCAACACACCCTCTCTGAGAGCTTTCGGGGCAATGGATTTCTCTGAAGCTATTTCTAGTTTCAGTCAACAACTGGCTTTGGCTGATTCTTTAAGCCCACCTGTGTCCAAACAGGCCTCACTTCCACATCTCAGACTCACTCCTGGTGTAAGAAGACATTCTCTTGTGGCCTCAAGTGTTCCCTCTTGAGGGGAATGAAGAAATATATAATTTACTTCTTATTTGTTCAAAGTTAGTGATGATCGTATGACACTTCTAAGTGTCTTAGATTTTCTATCTTTATCTCTTGACACGTGAGACTGAATTCATAGGGAAACATAGGAAGCTGTAAAGCTTACCCATTTGAATAATTGGATTGAGTAAGGTGGTGACACTAAACATCTCTCTGATTTGAAATCATTACCCACCAAACAAACATTGGACCCATGATCCTTCACGCCCATCAAACCACTCCAAAGCAACAGTGTAAACCTGAAACAGTGGCAGAGACATTCTCCCTACTTGATCTTTGAATTCCTTTAACAACAGTAATAACCAGGTCTTTTCTAGTTATACAACTCTTCCCTGTAACTCAAAAAAAGTACGTTTATACTTAAAAATGCTACTGCCACATATAAACACACCTCGATGGCTAGAAGGAAACATCATTATTCTCTACTCATTTTTAAATTATTTTAGGAAATTCTCCTCTTCGCAATAACGGCAGTGAATCTGAAAAACATTTGTTGGCACACCATTGGTGGACACACATCTATTTGTTTTTGATGAAAACTTCCTTAATCAGGCTCATGATTATAGCCAACATTTATCGAGCAATTACTTACTCTGCCAGGCACTATTCGAAGTCATTTAGATACGCCATTTTATTTGATCCTCCTAACTCTAGGCAGTGGGTACTGCTAGCTACTTCCCCGTTTCATAGCTAAGGAGTCTGAATGTTTAGGTAACCTGTCCAAGATTACTCAGCAACGAGCAGGAAAGCCAGGCTTGAATCCAGACAGTTTGACTCCAAAGCCCATACTCTTTACCACTTCCTGAAGCATCCTAATGATTGCTGTCAGAACTAAGGGTCCTTTACAAAAGGTAACCATTTTTCCTTTGCTGCTCAGCCTCTTTCCTCCTTGTCTCTTCTTCCATTTTCCCTCCTGCTTCCTCCCAGGCTCTTTAACACATACCTTTGGATTTCCTCAGTTTTCCTTTCCAGCCACAGCCAGGAACTTGGCCTCACTCCAGCTCCCCGTCACCGACAGTGCAAGCTTAGGCGGGAGCTGAGCCTGTCGGGAAACCCAAGCAGATGGCCACACACAGATGCAACAGCAGAACTGCCTGGGAAGAGCAAGGCTACCTCCACGTCCGTGATGAGCTCCCAGACTCAGGTAAGACAACATTCTCTGCCCCCTCCCAGGGACACATTTATTTTCATGGTGACGTGGAACTGAGGAGCTCTCAGACTATCTGAGAGAACTGCTGAACTCAACAGTGTAAACTTAAGGCTGCTTATCTGAGCTTTCCTTCTTTAATACTTATTCACAGTTTAATGTGCACAGAGCAGGAAATTTTGGAAGCTGGGGAGTAAAACCTGCTTCCTTAAATCTTATTTCTACAGGGTTACTGGGAACCAAAAAGTTCTGCCTAAATTTTTCTGGGAGCTCTTAGGGTTAGTTTAAATAACACAATGAACTGATGAGCAGGTACGCTGAAATTATTAGATGTCTACCTCTAGGGCTTGAGTTGGAAAAGGAACTGTTGTTTCTGCACATTTTTCTGACAGAATGTGAAAGACAACATCGGACTGTCGTGGCAGGCACGAGGAGTATGGGCTCAGGTGTCCGCCAGACCTGTGCATTCCCCTTCAAGCAGTTTGACCTTGAACCAGTTACTTAACTTCTTCAAACCTCAGCTTCTCTGTAAAAAGACAGAGGCAGTAACATTCATCGCCCCGCATTGCCGAAAAGATCAAATGACATCATGGCTATGAAAGTGCCTCGCACAGGAACTGGCAGAGTAGGCATTTAATAAATGGTAGTTTTATTTAATTTTATGTCATTTTAAGGGAGGGGCAGATGTAAAAGCTTGTTATTAAGAAATAAGGAGACAGAAACCATAAATTTGTGGTCTACAATTTTTCCTTCACTAAGAAAACTGTTCACCGAAGCTATATTTGCAGTTAAAATAGGGATAGCAGAATCTTCTATGATACTTCTCTCACCAAATCCTCAACTTTCAGTAATCAGACACTTTGACGTTTGGCTGTATAATGTATCCCTGCTCTGTGTATTCTTGCTACATACATATTTACAATATAAAAATCAGGAGAAAAAAACAAAATCAAAGTCAATAGGGAAATGCGAGATCAAATGTAAATGTCAGGTACAAAAGCCTATCAGAAAAGAATCATCATTTACAAAGATGAGAAATACAGTGCTCACGGTAAGAAAAATTACTAGTAAATTAGAAATTCTACACGATAAACATTTATGAAGAAGGCTCTTATGGAAAAATTACATTTTCCTCTATCTAAAATTATCTGAAATTTCATTTTTAGAATTACTTCCAATTTGTTTTTTAAGATTAAAAAAAATAAGGTCAACATTGCTTTGCACAGCATTTCCCTTTGGATAATAATGTGACTGATCTACTAAAAAAAGGAGCCAGTGGGGTCACAAAAAATTCAGAAGCTACCCGCTATCGCAAATGTCAGTCCAACAACAAACAATCTGCAACAGAACAGTCCCAGAAAGGAAACTAAAATGGGAACCCCTGATAAAGAATGTTCTCTGTACGAGGCTCCTGGACCTACAGCTAAACACGTCTGTTGCTGCCCAAGTGGCTGGAAGGCATCTTCTATCTAAAGGACGTTATGCCTGGAAAGGAGTTCAGGCCACAGACACTGTCAGAAAGCTCGGGTTACAGCAAAACCTCCAAAGTCATTTCTAAAACATAATCAAAGCTCTCCTCTGCACGGTCAGAGCAGTGGTGAGTTCCTAGAACTGATTTTTGTTGCTGAGTTCAGCACTAAACAGTCTCTGAGAAAGCTCAGACCAGCTAGGAAGAATAAACAAGCAGCAAAAAAAAAAAAAATCCCATGGAGTTTCATCCACAACTAAATGAGTTGTTCTGTTTCACCAAAAAATCATGCATATATCTAAGTCCTCCTCTCCCCTTTGAAAAAACTATAGTTGGCCAACTTTCTAGAATTCTCATATGTTCGATGTTAAAAGCAATGATAGTGAAATCTCTACTATTCTTTCCTTCAGATACACAAATAATGTCTCTAAATCAAGCACATAAAATTTTCATAAAAATTATCTATAGTCACACAAACTGTATTATCTCTGCCCATGTTAAAAAATTAAGAGTGTTTAGTTGGCACCTATTCTAATGACCACAGACCCAAAGTATAGAAGGGCAAAAAATTACAGGGTTCTCCAAAAGCTTTTTATTAAGGCACAAGCCACATTTTACAGAAAAATCTTTAAAGGTTCTATGGGAAGAGATACAATTTTAAGAAGGATTTCCTACCTTCAAGTTTATGCTTAAAAAGAAATACGAATGGTTAAATCAAACTTAATAACATATTTTTTAAAAAATAAAATACCCTCTGATTATTTTCAGAATTTATGCTCAGCTTTTCTGTCACTAGAAGTACAGATTTCTTGCTACTAAAATTTAGTTGGGACATTTGAAAGATCTCAAACTGGCTTCTCCGGGTATCCTTTCTCAAGGTACCCACAGAGAAAAAGCAGTCACAGACAGAAGAAACCCCAATAGAAGCAGTTATTCATTTCCTGAGGTAACCCACTTCCTTCTTCACACATTTCCTTCTCTTCATCAATATGTTTTTTGAAATTAGCATTGAAGTCATCTTGCAAAAGATACTTTTGGGCCTAGGGCCGGGAATCTAGGCAAATTCCAATGGCCATGTCATTTTTAATATTAATATCATCACTGTAGCGATACAAAATTAGAACTTTAAAGGAAGTGTCATGTCAGTCGTATAGAAGGCTCTCTGCAATGTTAATTGATGTTTCGGCAAAAGAATCTGAATTGTTATTCACTAGATCCATACTGTGAGGAAAACAGATGTTATCAAGTGAAAAACTGAATGTAAAACAATTCCATGGCTCCTGACTACTCCATGTGGAAAACCATGGCATCTTCCACAAGAAAATCAATTTTTTAACCTTTCAAATCTTAATCAAACTGTATGAGTTGTAGGTTTCTTCACTCTAAGTATAACCTTGGAGATAAAAACTGAAAGTCTCATAATTATTAAAATTATCTATTTTATTAGAAATGTATCTTCTCAATGATTATTATCTTGACTTTAAGCAAAGCAGATATAGGAAGCTGAAAAGAAATGTGGCTATCATGATTCTTCTGTGTTAATAAATATAACATATAATTTAAAAAATAAAATCAGTTCTTACCCTAAATATAAAAAGTTTTATTTATTTATTAGCAATGAGTGATACCACAGAAACAGACAAAAGGAATGAAGTCTCTTAAAATGTTTATTTTTGTCAGAATAGCTGACGATTTTCTGGTATTTTGGTTTATTATTATAATAAGCATTTCCCCCCTTTATGAATCCATTTAAAATATCTCAATCCTTGAGGTAAAGAACTTTAACTAAAAAAAAAAAAAAAAAAAAAATCTTGATTTTTTTAAAGAAAAAAATTCTTAAAATTCCTTTAGCTTGATAAATAGGAATAATCTCTTCTTGTTCTACTCTGGTGAACCTAAATGTATTTTATACAGAAAGTATCCAGTCACTTATTGGCAAACCAAAGGTGAGAACTAGTCATGTACACGTTCTATTCAAACACAGTGCAACACTGCCGTGTTCACATACACTTTTTTTTTTCTTTTTACAGTTACCAACACCTTGCTGCAAAGACAAAGTTTCGGAATGGCAAAAGCAACAGAAGTTTTAGATCTTAAAGCTCCAGAAGGGAATTAATCCGAGTCTTCATCATCAAGATAGTCCTCGGCATTGCTTAATGTTCGAATGGCATCTAAAAGAAATGGGGGGAGCAAGTAAAACAGGAATTACAAATTGCTCAGATTTTTTTTTTCACTTTCAAAGCTCTTGACAATTCAAAAACTTATAATCTTCCATCTGACCCAGAGATTGTACTTTCCCTGAGAATCTTTTTCTGCTTTTGTTTTGCAGCCTATTAAGTTGCTGCTGCCACAGAGGCTGACAAATACATTTGTGTACACGTTCCTTAGTCATGCAGAAGAGCAAAAAGCATGTGGTGCTAAGGTGCCACTAGTCCATTCCCACAGAAAGTGATTAGCCACGCGCACCGTGACCAGCATGGAGCACAGCACTCTGACCACTGTGCTTCTGTCTTCCTCTCTCCCAGTGACAAGTGCACAAGACTAGTGGCTTCAGTCAATGCGCGGCCTGAGGCCTTACCTGAAGGCAAGGTCACTGGGTAGAAAGATAACTAATGAGGAGTGGGGAAAGAAAAAGAAAGAATGACAACATAGATGCTTCAGTTTCACTTTAGAAAACACTAAAAATAAAATATTCAGAAGCAAAAGACTGAAATGAAAAAAAAAGTTTTAAAATAGAAAGAGCTGAACCCTCTTAAATGTTAAATCACCCTTGAACCGGGCTCAAAAGGAAGATATCTGATCTTTAACTGTCACCTATTCAACTGTCTAGTCAAATTCTTATAGCAACAGACTATCCTAGGCATAATTTTAGGGGGAAAAATAGAATACAAACACATGCACATTGTGGGGGCACAATAAATGTATGTCATAGCACCCAGATCGGCCTCTACATGCCATATCCCCTAAGCTCTTTGGGGATAAGACTCCTTTCCAAGTCTGGGGCGGGAAATACAAGAGATGGACCTAAAACCCTTGTCAGGCCATAAAGCAAGGATCCTATCAAAGACAGAATCATGTGAAAAGAGTTCAAGATCCAACTTAAAGAGGCCTCCACTAGCCAAAGAACAATAAAGCTCCTAATTGTAATGGATTAAAGCCCATCAAATATTCCAACACACACCAAAAAGAACTCATTAGGGTCCCTTTGGAGAACGATAGGGAACCAGCTCATTATTTTAAAAACTCCTAAATAAAAGGGCAAAAATCAAGCATTTATCCTGTTTCATGAGCTATTCCACCAGGTAACCAACCAGTTGATGAAGGAACATTTTTTTTTATAAAATGATCTAGCTAATAACGGAGAAAGATTGAATTATAATAGAATATCATCATCTTGCAACCACTAGTGAAATAACAGATCTAGATAACGGTCATCAGTGGAAACTAATATCACAGGAAGAGTGATAACCAGATGTCACGTACCTCTGATGAAAGAACACAACATTCTATATATTTTTCCCTCTATTCCTAAGAAAGATAGATTACAGATAGATAGATTGATAGAGAGATAGAACCTAAATAGAATCCAACCTCTAGATCTAACACCAATTTACAAAAACATAAATGACAAACAAACATGACAAACACCACCATGGGAATGCAGCCAGCAATGTTCAGATTGGAAAATTCAAGTGAGTTGACCTAGTTTCTTTAATAAATAAATGGCAAGGTTAAAAAGAGGAGAAGAGAGAGAAAGGAAACATTTATTTAAAAAAAGTTAAGAGACATATCTATCAATCACAAACTGACCTTATGTGGCCCCTGACTTAAATAAACCGTAAATAGATAAATAAGTGAACAAAGAAATAAACAGGTATGAGAAAAAAGGCAAATTTGGACAATGACAAGTTATTTGGCAATATTAAGGAATTATTGTTAATTTTTAGGTACGTTAATGATATTGTTTTTTTTTAAAGAGTCTTCATGTTAATTATGGGTTTAGAAAAATGATTATTGAGAAAAAGGAAGGGAGAAAGGGGATCAGTACAAGGGAGGTAGGAACCGATTTATCTTGGACAAGAGAGAAGGAAAGAGAAAGGAAGAACAAGTGAATGTAAAGCACAACAAAGGCAAGCGTCAGGATTTTACTAGTTTCCAAGCTGTCAGAAGACTCCAGGTTGACTATATTCTCCATTCTTCACAAGAGGAGCTCTGGGGAACTGGGAAGAATATATTAATATTTTCTTCTCCCCAACACACACCTGGGAAAGAACTTCAGGACTTCCTGTGAACTTGATAAAAAGTAGCTTTTTAAGCTACAGCAAGAAAGACAAATAGCAAAGCTCGTCCCCCTTCTACTTTGCTATCCTATTTTGCCCATTTAACACATTCTGTGTCCTTCAATTGTTCCTTCTGCTCTTTATTTTAATCTTGTTCCTCCTATTAAAAAAAGAAATATGGCCGGGCGCGGTGGCTCACGCCTGTAATCCTAGCACTCTGGGAGGCCGAGGTGGGTGGATTGTTTGAACTCAGGAGTTCGAAACCAGCCTGAGCAAGAGCAAGACCCCGCCTCTACTAAAAAAATAAAAAGAAAAAGAAATTAATCGGACAACTAAAAATATATAGAAAAAATTAGCCGGGCATGGTGGTGCATGCCTGTAGTCCCAGCTACTCGGGAGGCTGAGGAAGAAGGATTGCTTGAGCCCAGGAGTTTGAGGTTGCGGTGAGCTAGGCTGACAGCACGGCACTCTAGCCTGGGCAACACAGTGAAACTCTGTCTCAAAAAAAAAAAAAGAAAAGAAAAGAAAAGAAATATGACTTGCCATGGTGCAAACTCTGCCTGAATAGAAATCAAGACAGGCATGAGTTAGGTAAATAAATTCCTTCTCCTTCTTTCCTTTCATGAACTGTTCTGAGGCAGTTAGTTTTCTCTGGAAACTTCCCACGTGGCCAAGTGCTGAGTGATGAGCTGTATCTCTTTAGAGCTCACCTCAGGGTATGGCCAGTGTGGTAATTATCTCCCAGCAGCATTGTCATCCTCCCTACCTCACTGCCATCTTCCTCAATCCCATTGCCTGGGTTTCCAGGTCCCAAATCAAGCATCAACACTTAAGACAAACATACACACAAACAATAAATAAATAAATGGTGGCAGGAAAAACACAGTCACATGGATGACTGTCACAGACATAATGTAAGTGAAAGAAGTCAGATACAAAAAAGTACATCCTGTTCGATTCCATTTATATCAAGTTCATGAATAGATAAACTAATCTATGGTGAGAAAAGCACAGGATGCTGAGAGAGGCTTCTAGGGGTGTGGGAAGTGTCCTCGAGCTTTATGTGGGTTGTGGTGAATAGGTATAAGCATAGTTTAAAAAAAAAAATCAAGCTGTACACTTAAGATGCATGCAATTTACTTAATGGAAATTATACCCCAATTTTTAAAGCTTGGGGAAAAAATTTAAAGGTTTCAACTCTCAAGTAGAGCCCTTACCCCTACCCCCATATCAAAGTTATCCTCCATGGTAATTGCAACATATGAATTATTTTATCCCTATAAAAAAATCCAAGCTGTGCTTTTAAAAGTCAACAACAATACCAGAATATACCTTTTCCAGTTTAGAGCTCATCTAGGCAATGAACTATGTGGCCAAATGTTCCAACCCTCATTCCAACTAGGATCATAATACAAATTAAAACTTTTTAAAACTGGATGATTGGGACATGGAGCAAGAAAAAACATACAAAAAAGTAATCTGAAAATTGAAATATGAAAATTCATTTCTTACTTCTGCCTGCGCCAGGCCCCAAGATTACCTCATTAACAAATTCATTATGTAATCAGTACAAATTTAGGAAGGTAGACTGAAACACACTTGGAGTGAACAGAGCAAAGAGTACCCACCTCCCAGCCCTACTCTACAAAGGCTGCCGAAAGGTGAGGGGGAAGAGAGAAGATTTTACCACCAGCTCCAACCCCTCCTAAGTATAGCTCTCTGGGGTCTGAGAATGTTTGGTATTTTCCTTGCCTGTTATGATGGGGCTCATAGATGGAAGAGATTCTGATAACCTTCAGCTCGTAAGAAACTCTTCAGTCAGGACATTCGAGCACTACCCACAGCAACAGGAAGTCAGTGGCAGAGAAAGGAAGTTAGGCCACAGTCCTACTTCTTGACCCAACCAAGACAGCAAGGAATAGGCAGTTCTCAGGCAGAAGTGTCTCTCCCACCCAGCTGTAAATATGGCTTCTTAGTCAAAAGGCAGCTGGGTGGGGAGCACCAGCTCAGCTGACAAATGCTTTCTCATCCCCTAGTAGGACCTGTATCCATCTATGCATGAGTCATTACTTTAAAGAAAGATTTGCACTGCCAGTGAGCATTGATGGCTTAAATATACACCATATCGGAACTGAAGTTTAAAAACAAATTAAAATCTGGAACAAAGACTATCTGGAATAAAGGACAAAAGGAACAACAGGTTTGTAAGGAGGGCTATGATAGAAACCTGATGATAGGTAAAGAGGATAATGCCGGGAAGTTCATCTGGCAAGCCATGAAGAGGGAGGGCACTGTTTCTGATTGCCTAAAGCAGGACACAAGGGGACTGACTTTATTCTGTTGCTTCTGCTGGGAATGGAATATGGGCCAGCCTAACATTGCCTCTTCTCATAAAACAAGGGGCACCTCAGGGAGAAATAAGTTTTCTAAAGGTTCAAAAATTAATGGGAATTCAATTAAATTGATAAAAACAGAAAAGTAATCAGTATTCTACTATAGAAGGTTAAGAACTGTGAAAGGTCGAGAGGCTGAAGCAGGAGGATCACTTGAGCCCAGGAATTGGAGGCTGCAGTGAGCTACAATTGGGCCACTGCACTCTAGCCTGGGTGACAGAGCGAGACCTGTCTCACAAAAAAAAAAAAAAAAAGAGCTGCGAAAGGGATAACACCCTCAAGTTAAAATGGAAACAAATGCACTTAGCCTCTATAATGGAAATTTGTTTTCTCAAAAGTCGTTTTGGTGATTCTCTACCAACCTGGATCAGTCTAAACTTTAGATGCTAAAGCAAAACTAAAAAGGTTCAAAATGATGAGCAGCAATACAAAGGCATCAAAAAGCAAGTCTTCCACTACACTAGTTTCTTTCTAGAAAATGGCGGGGAAAAAAATTGGAGGCTTGTAGTTCAAAGTGGTATTAAAGTGCTGAACCCAAGATAATAACGCAGAGTAAGGCTTGAGAAGAAAGGAAAAGGGGATTTAACGTCCCCTTCATTCAAATCTTCCTCTGCCTTCTTTTTTCCTACCTTTTTGGGCTCTGCATGGGCCGGGAGGCTGATGATGAATGGGAGGGAAAGGAAAGGTGGATGGGAAGAAGAGTTCAAGGCACATCCTCCTGGTATTTCTTTCAGAAATTACCAAGTTAGATTGAATCTAGGGAGGATGGAATTTAACAGGCTACATGCTGAGAGGTCACATAAACAACTGGCCTCTGAAGAGTAATCATGAATGACGCAAGTGTGTTTTAACACCTTTCTTTCAAAACAACCACACAAGCTTTCCTTTTTTAACTTATTCTCCCGCATCAATAGATATTTTTGTCTTTAAGAATATATACCTAAACTTTATTTTTAAAAACTTCCTATAGTACTATGAATAAAGTTCAAAATGTTTGGCAAAGCCTAGAATAATCTCTATTATAGTTTATTGATGCCATCATTTTTATTTTTTTAGAAACAGGGTCTTGCTCTGTCACTGGGGTTAGAGTGTAGTGGCATCATCATAGCTCACTGCAACCTCGAACTCCTGGTCTCAGGCAATCTTCCAACCTCAGCCTCCCCAGTAGCTAGGACTACAGGTGCTCGCCACCACACCCAGCTAATTTTTTTATTTATTGTAGAGATGGGGTCTCTCTGTGTTGCACAGGCTGGTCTCAAACTCCTGGCCTCAAGCAACCCTTCCACTTTGGCCTCCCAAAGAACTGGGATCACAGGTATGAGCCACCATGTCAAGCTGATACCCCCATTTTTAAAAAAGAAACAGAATATAATCATGGAGCTATTGAATACTTAATTTAAAAAATATTTGGTCATAAAGACTGATAAATACATATTAAAATGAAGGAATGGAGATGATGGTTCTCTGAAAAGGACAGCAAGCAAGATGATTAGAACATGATTGCAAGGAACAAAAGACACATTAAAAAAAAAAAGGTAAAAGATCCATTCTCTCAGGTGGCATGATGGTACATGCCTGTTGTCCCAGCTTTTCAGGAGGCTGAGGCAAGAGGATCACTTGAGCTCAGGAGTTCAAGTCTGCAGTGAGCTATGATGACAACAGTGTTCTCCAGTCTGGGCAACAGACCAAGATCTCATCTCTAAAAAAAAATAAAATTAGGCCAGGTGTGGTGCCCCATGCCTGTAATCCTAGCAGTCTGGGAGGCCAAGGTGGGAGGATTGCTTGAGCTCAGGAGTTCGAGACCAGCCTGAGCAAGGGCAAGACCCTGTCTCTACTAAAAATAGAAAAATTAGCCAGGCGCAGCGATGGGTGCCTTTGGTCCCAGCTACTCAGAAGGCTGAGGGAGGAGGATTGCTTGAGCCCAGGAGTTCAAGGCTGCAGTGAGGTATGATAACGCCACGCCACTGCACTGTATGGGAGGCGACAGAGGGAGACTGTCTCAAAACATAAAAAATTTAAAAATTAAAAAAAAAGATCTGAAGATTCTCTCTTCAAATTTGTTCACTTGAGCATGTTCTTCTATTATGGAGGTTCTGAACTAGAGCAAGGATATTTAAACAAACTCCAGAATCACCTAAAGAGTTTATCTCTTTTTCCCAGTACTAAATTGATAACTCATTAGTCATGAATCAGAAGAGAAAGAAGGATTTAAAATAAATACCTGTTCCCTGTTTCTTTTTCAGGAGAGATGCACAGGCAGCATTAGTAGCCATGTCGAAGGCCAGCTTCTTCTCGTTGTTTCTTAAGTCTGTTCTAGCACCTTCCCAACACAAAAAAAGTAAATTAGGTGTTTTTGAAGACTACATGGCAGCAGCCGATCCTCTTTCTGCCATAGCTAATCATTTTTGGCAAAACTAACTAAAGGACGATTCTGGCCAAGAAGTAAATTTTTTCAAAACAGTACAACTTTCTCAAACAAGTATTTTTGGCATCTTTAATCAGGGAGTTTATTGCCACATCTGTGATAATTATGCACAATAAAAACAGAGTCTCTCCTTTCGAGTCCCTATAGGATGGAATGTCAACTTTGCATTGAGGAGTTTACTGTCCCCACGGAGCCTAAATTTAATAAGCCCTTTGCTGCTGCTTCTTTATAGAAGACCAAGTGGGTTGAACTTGAGGGGATTAATATTTTATGTCTGTAAGTATACCCGCATGCAAATTAGCAGAATGGCAACACAATAAAACCCAGAAGCAATTAATTGTTCCTGCAAACCATCTTCTACCCACTTTGTCTTCATTGTGTTAAAAATTACATTAGAATTCATGAATACATTTGCACTGTTAAAAATTAAAAAATACAAACATATGCTGACATAAGTCCCATTTCATCTCCCATG
>NW_012146190.1:2708355-2714468 GCF_000956105.1 Propithecus coquereli | reverse complement strand
ACTTTAACTCATAATCAATAAAAAAGTTATTTTGATGTTTTACTTTTTTGTCTCACTAACTCTTCCAAATCTGGTGTGCACTTTATACTCACAGAACATCTCATTTCAAATGGCCTCATTCCAAGGGCTCAATTGCACCGTGGCTAGTGACTGCCATTTGAGACAGTACAGCCCTCAGTATAACCTTTAGGGGACACTATAGTGATCCTCGAGGTGTCTGACCTCTTAGACCTGGAGTTTACATCATCAACGTACCTAATATCTAAAACATTTCCCCTCATGTATCCCGTCACATTGCTCTGACGATCCCTAATGATGTTGATTCCATGACTTGTAGCTGGGGGACTCAAACATCCTACATTATAGGCCTTGGAATAAGGGTATGGTATGGGTGATATGCCTGGCTCTCTTTAAGAGTTAATTAATGGCCAGGTGTGGTGGCTCATGCCTATAATCCTATCACTCTGGGAGGCCAAGGCAGGAGGATTGCTTGAGCTCAGGAGTTCGAGACCAGCCTGAGCAAGAGTGAGACCCCATCTCTACCAAAAAATAGGAAAATATTAGCTGGGTGTGGTGGCATACATCTGTAGTCCCAGATACTCGGGAGGCTGAGGCAGGAGGACTGCTTGAGCCTGGGAGTTTGAGGTTGTAGTGAGCTATGATGATGCTATTGCACTCTACCCAGGGCAACAGAGCGACACTCTGTCTGAAAAAATAAAAGGGGGGGGGGTGTGATGAACTAATATCTGTGGGTCAAATGGATGGAAGGATGGTCAGTCCATAATTTCACTGTCCCCTCTGACTTGTGAAAACAGGGGATCAGGGTATCCTCTCTCATTCTCTGTCCATCTAGCACCTGCTCAGCTCCACGCAGGACACTGGAGCCACCTCCTTCTTTCTTATCTGTCAAGGCTTTCCCGTGAGAACAGAGGCCTTAGCAAATTCACCCGCACAGTTTTCTCAGACAGGATCTCCCTATACACATGTATACACACACACCTCACATAATCCTTCCTTCTAAGGCCCTAAAATCCTGCGGAAATGTACAATAAATTCTTACTAAAAGTAACGTGTAATTTTAAAGTTTGCCTAGGTTTTAATTTATACTAAAAACTAACATAAATAAACCCCAATATTTTCCATAACAACTGCGATACAGAGTAGAGATTAAAAGCCCAGTTTTAAAATAAGGAGACTATTATTCTTCCTACTATTTCAAATGATATAATTTGATGTAGCCCATTTTTCAGGGTAAGCGAAGACCAGATAAACTCAGCACAAACTTTACCTTTTTCCAGAAGCAACTGGACAATATCTGCATAACCCTTCCAGGCAGCAGCATGCAAAGCTGTGTCTCCCAACTTGTTCTACGGTGATAAAAAGAGAAAGCATCATCTTTAAAATAAAGAGTAGATGGAACGCACACATTGATTTAGGTTTAATTTTAGTTAAACCTAAAATGAGAACAAAGTGATAGAACCATGTAAAATTCTAAAGACTATAGGAAAGGAGACTTAAGAGATGGGAAAGGAGCCCTTTTGGGGGGATGGAAGAGATGGAGAAGCAGACACTGACTTGGCAGAGCACAGGCTGAAATGCAGGTGCCTGCGGAGCGAGGTCCGGGAGGAAGCACGCAGATCTGCCCCTGCAGAAACGTAGCAAGGTGTAGGGAGTGGAGATTCCCGGATATGCTAGGGCAGGAATGAGGCATGGATGTGAAAACAGGAGTTCTGGTGGAAAGTATTCACAAATCATTACAACCCCAGAGCCCTTTTCTCTCTTCTTGCTGCCAGATGACCCAGTAAAGATGATAGAATTACCCTATTCAGAAATTAACCGGATAGTTTCCAAGCTTATAGACACTAGGTACAAGAGAAGGTGGCAATATGGCCAGAAACCAAAAGCTGAGGGTCAGGTGAAAAAGCTACCAAATGAACAGTAAGGCCCCTCTCTCAGCTAACCTTCATCTACCCCGCTGCCCAGTGTGTGCTCTCAAGTGCATACCCCAGGCAGGAGACTCGAGGACACGGCTCGGGTGAAGCAGTACAGCCCCCCGTGGGAGATCGGGGGAGAGTACACTTATATGGGCACTGGGTGTCACCCAGCAAAACAGGCAGGACTCACAACGTCACCCCACAGAGAGGCCCACCAGCCACGAGCCCCAACAAGCACACAGCTTCCAATCACGCTTGAAAATGAATGGACAGACAATGACATCAGGTACTGGAGGAAAGCCTACAATATTTAGGGAAAAACCAAAACAAACAGAATTAATGGATCTCAGAGGGAAAAGACCCAGTAGAGTGAATAGCACAAAATATGTTTCTAAAAGCTATAATTAACACATTGGTGAGCTATAAGATGATACTGTGTCATGAAAAAAGAAAAAGATGCTATGTAAAAATAACAATCAAAATAACGTGAGAGCTTATGGCAGACAGAACTCTAAAATGGCCCCCAAGTTCTTTCCCCTGTAGTACAGATCCCTGTATAATTCTCTTCCCTTATGGGTGAGATCAGTGAATATAATAGGTTATCACTATTATATTATATTATATTATCAGTCTCCCGCTGGCCTTGGGGAGAAAGCAAACAGCCGTGCCGTGAGCTGTCTACAGAGAGGAATGGCCTCGGTACAGGAAGTCCTGACTTAACATCGTGGATAAATTCTCAAAAACTGTGACTTTAAGCAAAATGACATAAAACCAATATTTTTCCTCACCAACATTATAACAAAATGGCATTAAAAGCAATAATGTTACTCAAGGACCCGTGTACGTGGTTTCGCTTAAAGATTGGACCCAGTATATCTGAAATTTTATCACTTTAACTCATAATCAATAAAAAAGTTATTGTGATGTTTTACTTTTTTGTCTAACTCTTCCAAATCTGGTGTGCACTTTATACTCACAGAACATCTCATTTCAGATGGCCTCATTCCAAGGGCTCAATTGCACCGTGGCTAGTGACTGCCATTTGAGACAGTACAGCCCTCAGTATAACCTTTAGGGGACACTATTGTGATCCTCGAGGTGTCTGACCTCTTAGACCTGGAGTTTACATCATCGACGTACCTAATATCTAAAACATTTCCCCTCATGTATCCAGCCACATTGCTCTGACGATCCCTAATGATGTTGATTCCATGACTTGTAGCTGGGGGACTCAAACATCCTACATTATAGGCCTTGGAATGAGGGTATGGTATGGGTGATATGCCTGGCTCTCTTTAAGAGTTAATTAATGGCCAGGTGTGGAGGCTCATGCCTATAATCCTATCACTCTGGGAGGCCAAGGCAGGAGGATTGCTGAGCTCAGGAGTTCGAGACCAGCCTGAGCAAGAGTGAGACCCCATCTCTACCAAAAAATAGGAAAATATTAGCTGGGCATGGTGGCATACATCTGTAGTCCCAGATACTCGGGAGGCTGAAGCAGGAGGACTGCTTGAGCCTGGGAGTTTGAGGTTGTAGTGAGCTACGATGATGCTACTGCACTCTATCCAGGGCAACAGAGTGACACTCTGTCTGAAAAAATAAAATAAAAGGGGGGGGGTGTGATGAATTAATATTTGTGGGTCAAATGGATGGAAGGATGGTCAGTCCATAATTTCACTGTTCCCTCTGACTTGTGAAAACAGGGGATCAGGGTATCCTCTCTCATTCTCTGCTCAGCTCCACGCAGGACACTGGAGCCACCTCCTTCTTTCTTATCTGTCAAGACTTTCCAGTGAGAACAGAGGCCTTAGCAAATTCACCCGCACAGTTTTCTCAGACAGGATCTCCCCATACACGTGTACACACACATACCACACACAACCCTTCCTTCTAAGGCCCTAAAATCCTGCGGAAATGTACAATAAATGCTTACTAAAAGTAACTTGTAATTTTAAAGTTTGCCAAGGTTTTAATTTATACTAAAAACACAAATAAACCCCAATATTTTCCATAACAACTGCGATACAGAGTAGAGATTAAAAGCCCAGTTTTAAAATAAGGAGACTATTATTCTTCCTACTATTTCAAATGATATAATTTGATGTAGCCCATTTTTCAGGGTAAGCGAAGACCAGATAAACTCAGCACAAACTTTACCTTTTTCCAGAAGCAACTGGACAATATCTGCATAACCCTTCCAGGCAGCAGCATGCAAAGCTGTGTCTCCCAACTTGTTCTACGGTGATAAAAAGAGAAAGCATCATCTTTAAAATAAAGAGTAGATGGAACGCACACATTGATTTAGGTTTAATTTTAGTTAAACCTAAAATGAGAACAAAGTGATAGAACCATGTAAAATTCTAAAGACTATAGGAAAGGAGACTTAAGAGATGGGAAAGGAGCCCTTTTGGGGGGATGGAAGAGATGGAGAAGCAGACACTGACTTGGCAGAGCACAGGCTGAAATGCAGGTGCCTGCGGAGCGAGGTCCGGGAGGAAGCACGCAGATCTGCCCCTGCAGAAACGTAGCAAGGTGTAGGGAGTGGAGATTCCCGGATATGCTAGGGCAGGAATGAGGCATGGATGTGAAAACAGGAGTTCTGGTGGAAAGTATTCACAAATCATTACAACCCCAGAGCCCTTTTCTCTCTTCTTGCTGCCAGATGACCCAGTAAAGATGATAGAATTACCCTATTCAGAAATTAACCGGATAGTTTCCAAGCTTATAGACACTAGGTACAAGAGAAGGTGGCAATATGGCCAGAAACCAAAAGCTGAGGGTCAGGTGAAAAAGCTACCAAATGAACAGTAAGGCCCCTCTCTCAGCTAACCTTCATCTACCCCGCTGCCCAGTGTGTGCTCTCAAGTGCATACCCCAGGCAGGAGACTCGAGGACACGGCTCGGGTGAAGCAGTACAGCCCCCCGTGGGAGATCGGGGGAGAGTACACTTATATGGGCACTGGGTGTCACCCAGCAAAACAGGCAGGACTCACAACGTCACCCCACAGAGAGGCCCACCAGCCACGAGCCCCAACAAGCACACAGCTTCCAATCACGCTTGAAAATGAATGGACAGACAATGACATCAGGTACTGGAGGAAAGCCTACAATATTTAGGGAAAAACCAAAACAAACAGAATTAATGGATCTCAGAGGGAAAAGACCCAGTAGAGTGAATAGCACAAAATATGTTTCTAAAAGCTATAATTAACACATTGGTGAGCTATAAGATGATACTGTGTCATGAAAAAAGAAAAAGATGCTATGTAAAAATAACAATCAAAATAACGTGAGAGCTTATGGCAGACAGAACTCTAAAATGGCCCCCAAGTTCTTTCCCCTGTAGTACAGATCCCTGTATAATTCTCTTCCCTTATGGGTGAGATCAGTGAATATAATAGGTTATCACTATTATATTATATTATATTATCAGTCTCCCGCTGGCCTTGGGGAGAAAGCAAACAGCCGTGCCGTGAGCTGTCTACAGAGAGGAATGGCCTCGGTACAGGAAGTCCTGACTTAACATCGTGGATAAATTCTCAAAAACTGTGACTTTAAGCAAAATGACATAAAACCAATATTTTTCCTCACCAACATTATAACAAAATGGCATTAAAAGCAATAATGTTACTCAAGGACCCGTGTACGTGGTTTCGCTTAAAGTTACAGGGTTACAAGAACTTATTGAGGATGTTAAGTGAGGACTAACTATACTACAGGTGCAAGAAATTCAGTGCTTCTGACAGCCTGAATGAGTTTGGAAGAGGACCCTGAGCTCCAGATGAGAATCCAGCTCTAGTCAATACCTTGATTTCAGCCTAGGACACACTGAGCAGAGAACCTACTTATGCCATGCCCAGAACTCTGACCTACAAAAAGTATAAGCTCCTAAGCTTGTGGTAATTTGCTACATTGCAACAGAAAACCAATACAGAGCTCTGGAAAATTAAAAAGATAACCAAAATAAAACATAAAGGTGAGAAAAATCTGAGAAAAACTAAGAAAATTGGAAGTTCAATCTAAGAGGTCCAGTGTCTTACTAGTGGGCATTCCGGAACCAAAAGAACAAAGACAACGATCAGGTAAAAACTATAAAACTAATAACACAAGATAATTTTCCAAGTTGAAAGAGTTCATCATAATTATTGGAAAACGACACACACTAAGGCACACCATGGT
>NW_012146190.1:2697512-2708305 GCF_000956105.1 Propithecus coquereli | reverse complement strand
AACTAACATAAATAAACCCCAATATTTTCCATAACAACTGCGATACAGAGTAGAGATTAAAAGCCCAGTTTTAAAATAAGGAGACTATTATTCTTCCTACTATTTCAAATGATATAATTTGATGTAGCCCATTTTTCAGGGTAAGCGAAGACCAGATAAACTCAGCACAAACTTTACCTTTTTCCAGAAGCAACTGGACAATATCTGCATAACCCTTCCAGGCAGCAGCATGCAAAGCTGTGTCTCCCAACTTGTTCTACGGTGATAAAAAGAGAAAGCATCATCTTTAAAATAAAGAGTAGATGGAACGCACACATTGATTTAGGTTTAATTTTAGTTAAACCTAAAATGAGAACAAAGTGATAGAACCATGTAAAATTCTAAAGACTATAGGAAAGGAGACTTAAGAGATGGGAAAGGAGCCCTTTTGGGGGGATGGAAGAGATGGAGAAGCAGACACTGACTTGGCAGAGCACAGGCTGAAATGCAGGTGCCTGCGGAGCGAGGTCCGGGAGGAAGCACGCAGATCTGCCCCTGCAGAAACGTAGCAAGGTGTAGGGAGTGGAGATTCCCGGATATGCTAGGGCAGGAATGAGGCATGGATGTGAAAACAGGAGTTCTGGTGGAAAGTATTCACAAATCATTACAACCCCAGAGCCCTTTTCTCTCTTCTTGCTGCCAGATGACCCAGTAAAGATGATAGAATTACCCTATTCAGAAATTAACCGGATAGTTTCCAAGCTTATAGACACTAGGTACAAGAGAAGGTGGCAATATGGCCAGAAACCAAAAGCTGAGGGTCAGGTGAAAAAGCTACCAAATGAACAGTAAGGCCCCTCTCTCAGCTAACCTTCATCTACCCCGCTGCCCAGTGTGTGCTCTCAAGTGCATACCCCAGGCAGGAGACTCGAGGACACGGCTCGGGTGAAGCAGTACAGCCCCCCGTGGGAGATCGGGGGAGAGTACACTTATATGGGCACTGGGTGTCACCCAGCAAAACAGGCAGGACTCACAACGTCACCCCACAGAGAGGCCCACCAGCCACGAGCCCCAACAAGCACACAGCTTCCAATCACGCTTGAAAATGAATGGACAGACAATGACATCAGGTACTGGAGGAAAGCCTACAATATTTAGGGAAAAACCAAAACAAACAGAATTAATGGATCTCAGAGGGAAAAGACACAGTAGAGTGAATAGCACAAAATATGTTTCTAAAAGCTATAATTAACACATTGGTGAGCTATAAGATGATACTGTGTCATGAAAAAAGAAAAAGATGCTATGTAAAAATAACAATCAAAATAACGTGAGAGCTTATGGCAGACAGAACTCTAAAATGGCCCCCAAGTTCTTTCCCCTGTAGTACAGATCCCTGTATAATTCTCTTCCCTTATGGGTGAGATCAGTGAATATAATAGGTTATCACTATTATATTATATTATATTATCAGTCTCCCGCTGGCCTTGGGGAGAAAGCAAACAGCCGTGCCGTGAGCTGTCTACAGAGAGGAATGGCCTCGGTACAGGAAGTCCTGACTTAACATCGTGGATAAATTCTCAAAAACTGTGACTTTAAGCAAAATGACATAAAACCAATATTTTTCCTCACCAACATTATAACAAAATGGCATTAAAAGCAATAATGTTACTCAAGGACCCGTGTACGTGGTTTCGCTTAAAGTTACAGGGTTACAAGAACTTATTGAGGATGTTAAGTGAGGACTAACTATACTACAGGTGCAAGAAATTCAGTGCTTCTGACAGCCTGAATGAGTTTGGAAGAGGACCCTGAGCTCCAGATGAGAATCCAGCTCTAGTCAATACCTTGATTTCAGCCTAGGACACACTGAGCAGAGAACCTACTTATGCCATGCCCAGAACTCTGACCTACAAAAAGTATAAGCTCCTAAGCTTGTGGTAATTTGCTACATTGCAACAGAAAACCAATACAGAGCTCTGGAAAATTAAAAAGATAACCAAAATAAAACATAAAGGTGAGAAAAATCTGAGAAAAACTAAGAAAATTGGAAGTTCAATCTAAGAGGTCCAGTGTCTTACTAGTGGGCATTCCGGAACCAAAAGAACAAAGACAACGATCAGGTAAAAACTATAAAACTAATAACACAAGATAATTTTCCAAGCTGAAAGAGTTCATCATAATTATTGGAAAACGACACACACTAAGGCACACCATGGTAAAATTTTAGAACACCAAGGATAAAGCAAAGACTCTCAGCAAGATAAAAAGCAGATCTCACATAAAAGAATGAAAATCAAAATGGCATGAAACCTCTCACAAGCAGCCCTGCAAATCAGATACCAGAGTCATGTCTTCAAAATTCTTAGGGCCCTGCCAGAAATGCAGCCTCTTTCTGCAGCTCCAGGGGCTCAGAGCTGAAGCGTCTTGACAGTGAGCTTGTGCGCGGCCCTCGGCACCGCTCAGGGAAGCCTGTTGGCATATCCATCACCTCAGAAAGGAACTTCTGTATTTTATTGGGGGATCTCTAAATTTTCCTTTCATATGTTCGAATAAATTTTTTCTAAACAACGGCAACAAAAAAAAATTCTGAGGGAAATTATTTTCAACCTGGAATGCTGATCAGCCGAATAATCAATCCCGGGCTCCCCTTTCTCAGTAATCTACCTGAAGATGTTCTCTGACAAAAGGAAGCCCCAGGACCCAAAGAAGGGGAGATACAACACAGCAGACAAGGAAGGGGACCCCCAGGAAGACAGCAAAGGGCAACAGAGACCAAATCGCTCAGACTGGAGCATGAGGATGGAGAGCTCCAGGAAGTACCAGTCCAGGGAGAAAAAATAAAGTCACTGATTAACTTATCCATTTTGGGAAAAGTGCATAAAACAGTGTAGATGTCTTAGATACAAAAATAACCCTAAATAAAAGTCAATTAAACACAAAAGCAGAAAGTTATATAAACAGTGAACACTAGGTAGATAGCCATAATAATGCAAACATTATGTAGTAATATAACCAAAAACTATGGTAAGATACATTGGGTGGAACAGAGGAAGGGCTGGGTGCTGGGAGGTCAGAGCTGACAAGCTTAACCCGTCACTGATCCAATAGGAAGCCAAAATGCATATGAAGACGACTCATGACAAGAGAGCTCCAAACACCTATTCCTTAGTAACATGGAGGTATGTACACGAAGAAAGAGCTCTAAGCTGAAAGTGATATATGAGGAGGAGTGGGCAGTGCTTTTGTACGATTTGAATTTTAATAAAATAATTTTTAAATCATGTGCTTATAGTATTTTGATTAAAATACTTTACATGCCCATTAGTTGTGCTGTGCTAACAAGATCATGGCAGAGTGTATCAAGTGATTTCCACGTAAGCAGGCTCACCTGTTGGTTCAGTTCAATGTTTGGCTGAGTAAACAGCATTTCCACTATATCTGAAATTCAAATAGAGAAGATATTATTTGAGAATGAAAAGTAAAAGGCTGACAAATCCAGACACAATAAATTTTAAAAAGATGATTCTTTGAAAACATCTTCAAGAAAATTATAACGAATTTTTAAAAATACATGTAAATGGAAGAACTTAAGAATCTAAAAAGTAAAATTATTTAGGGAAAAATATGTTTTCTAATAGTTTTTGCTTTTGCATTTTCACATAACCTCTATTAGGAATATTTTAACATTCATTATAATACTTTGTATTCCTATAACTAAATTTTGTTTATTAGCTAAAATAAAGTAGTCTTCTTTTGGGAGACGATAACAAATTTTCCTTTGGCTATGTTAGTTAATTGGTTGGGTTCTTTATTTTTCATTGCTGTTAGCTTTATTTTTTTCTTTAGAGAGCAGTAGAAAGAGAATGGGTGGTAGATTTTTGGCCAGGATGAAATACATCTAGAAATTCAATTTGTCATCATTATTGATTATAACACAGAAAGTATAAATTGAATCACAAACTTAAGCAAATGGTGTCTTTCTCCTGAATCTAATAGTCTGCGTTAAACTTAAAATGCAAATCATAAAAGTATACCTTGGGAAAAGCTAAGCTAGAGGAGTCAGTTCTGCCCTTTTCTTCTGTTAGATTACATAGTCAGTTTGTTTTTAAACTAATATTACTGTCATTTTCTGGTAACCTTTCTAAGCCAGAAAGAGCAAAGGAAGTTTCCGATCTTTCAGGTGAGAGAGGCCCATGCAGTGAGGCTGACAGATCACATTCCACCCACTGTTCTACAGAGCTTCCAGGAACAAGGCTTTGTTTTGGCTGACATTCCGAAAAGAATAGCCAATGGGTTTCATTTTTTCGTTTTTTGTAAGTGTGGTTCCCTAAGGTGAAACACATTTTCAACAGCATAGAAATTTACAATAACAAATAAAATGTCATACCTTTGTGACCTCCATGACAAGCCCAGTATAAGGCTGTGCTTCCAGCTTTGTCTAAGCCATTAACACCCACTCGGTTGTCCAAACACTCTCTCAACCAGCTCAAGTTGCCTGAAAGAATTTTATGTTTATAAAAACACAAGAAAAAAGCTTTTGTTTTTTTTGCTTTCAAATCAATTTCACCCTGCATAAATTTCCATTTGTAATAGATTAATCGGCATGTCTTAAATTAAGACCTGCCCCATAATGCATTTATTACGGTATATTTTGACTTCCAGTTTATTAACGGAAGGCATTAACATCAATTTTTAATGGTAGGTTAATGGGAAGAGTTGCCTAAATGGGTCTACTTAAGGTATTTCTGTGACTATGACCAGGGTTGGAAACGCGGTGCACTCAAAAGGTATATTTGGGATTGCAAAGACTGTAAAAAAAAACATATACACATATTTTTTTCTGGAACTTAGGAAAAAACCAGTTGAATCTAAGAACAAATAGATACTATCCCTATTCTTATTTACACTGCATTTTCAGTTCTTACAAGAAAAGAAACACTAAATAACCTACTTAAAGTTGCTGCTCCTACATCCTAAAATCTAACTATTAATTTAAAATCCTCAGGCTAATGCCCTAAGTATCTAATTCCCAAAGAATTTTTAAAATATCAGTTTAGTAGTTCTACTTATGTATAACCCTAAACCAGTAATTTCCTTCTGCACATTCAGATTTCAAAAAGATCTAAAATAGAATGAAATAGAGCTCATTGAGGCTTTACGAAGACTTTCCATTATCTATAGCAGGGTTTCTCAACAGTGGCCCTATTGGCATTTGGGGCTGGATTTATTGTAGGGACTGTCCCACGTACTGTAGGATGTTAAGCAACATCCTCTGCCTCTACCCAGAAGATGCCAGTAACGCCCCTCCAGTCATGACAGTCAAAATGTCTCCAGATATTACCAAATCTCCCTGGGGTTTGAAGGGAGAAATCACCCCTAGTTGACAACCTCTCATCTACAGAATAAAGCCCAAGATAAGACTCATCATTGTTTGGCCCTGGCTCTTCCCCAGACGCATCCCTGCTGCTCCCTCCCTCTCCAGCCAAACCCTCACCACTCCTACACTCTCCTAAATCTGTACCCTCTGGACACCTCCACCCTCCCGCCCTCCAGCTACTCACTCTGGCCTCTTCAGCCTGTTTAACTTAAGCCCATTTCAACTGCTATACTTATCATACCACATTTCACACATATTTCTCTCATGCCAGCCTTTGAGCTTTGGAAGTCACAAACCATAACCATAAACCATGTCTCTGTCCACCACTGAACACAGGATAGGAAAAGTACTCAGAAGACTAACATTTTAAAAGTAAAATCACACTTACCTCTCTAGAATGACAGGAATCAGGACAGACATTTACCTCTAGGGGAGGCAAGGATTTAACTGGGAAGGTGGACAAGGAACTTTCTGGGATGATAGAAATGTTCTAGATCTTGATCTGGGTATTGGTTACATGGGTGTATGTATTTGTCAGAACTCATCAAGCTATATAATTAAAATGCAAAATTTCATTGTACTGTATACCTCAATCAAAAAGAATCACACCTACCTCTTTTTGCAGCTTCATGCAATGGATTGTCAATGGATTCTGCCTGCTCAGCCACTAGATTGAAAACAAAAAGTGCAAACCCAATGTTGAAGTGCCACCCAAAGAGTCACTGAAGCCACTCACTCGCCATGGCCCCCCAGCTTCAGGAGTGCCAGGGCCTCGACAGGGCATCCCTTACTTAATGTGGACCAAAAATAACAGAAAAGCAAATGGATAGTTCCTGCTTTAAAAGAAGCTGAATTATGTGTTAAATGAAATCGAGCCAAGCAATAAGGCAATACCACAGCAATGAACTGGAAGTATAAACAAACTAACAAAACACCCACAGCAATGAACTGGAAGTGTAAACACAACCTGAGTGTAAACATTAACCTGAGTTAAATGCATAATTGAATTTACTCGAGTATTTAAGAAGCAGTCACAAAAATGGAAAAGAAAGCATTTGATGTTCATTTTTACATTCTTCCTACTTTGAAGATGCCTGAAAATAATTCTGATTCCCTTCTGTGTCTGCATGAAGGAGGGGATAAGGGGAAAATACTTTGCTTACTGTATTTAGAAACGACAATAACATACCTATCTGCCCCTAAAGAGGGTATGTTCACTGCTGCCCTAGAATCAGTAGGAATGTCCAAAGGAAGACGGTTGTTCAGACAGACTTCCAGCTCGCCCCCTCCCACCATTAAAGGGCTATCACAGGACATGCCCTGGGCTGCCAGGGGTCCAAAGCAGCAGAGGCTCATTCTCCACCCTCAGTGTCTATGACCGAGGCTGGAAACGCAGTGCGCTGTAAAGGTGTATTCGGGATTTCAAAGGCTTAGAAGGATGTAGAAATGTTGAAAGTCTTTTTTGGCAAAGAACAGTAACAACATTAGACCAGGGCAAGCAGGGACCGTGTGCTGAGCCCCAAGCCTAAGCCCTCATGCCCATCCTCCAGAGCTCTGCGGGACCTTCCCTGAAATTTTCCAAGTCTCTCCAGTGCCCGGAACTGGTGCCTGACACCAGCCCTATTGTTCTAAGAATTCATCTGATGCCAAAGTCTAAGGAATCTTAAGTCATCTAAATCCAACCCTGTCATTATAATGATAGGGAAACTGAATCCCAGAGGTAGTGGGTTAGGTGTCTTAACTAAGGTGCTCTGTGATCAGGAAGTGGAAGAAAAGAATTAAAAACCAGAACCCTTGTTCACCAATCCCGTGCTCTTTCGGCTTTACTCTGCTGCTTTCTACATAAGCGTTTTTATCTGTTTTGTCCTCTTCCAGCTAGAAGCAGTTTCACGGCAGGAGTCACGTCTTATCCCTCAAGCTCCCCAAACTGCCGTGATAAGCATTTAATGAACGTCACTGCTCCAAACATGAAGTAACAAGGCTGGGTAACTTCATCACAAAAGAAAGGGCTAGTCTAAGAAGTGGTTTGTGAGATTCAGCTTAACAGCATTAAAAAAAATTGTTTTAAGTGTTGAATAAAGTAAAATCAAAAGCATTTTCTTGGAAACCTTGGGTTCTTTCACGAATGCTACAGTGCATTCTCTTAGACCAAGGAATCCTAAGCACATCTGGCGTCCATGGCCATTTTATTAACAGGAGGGCCATGGAGTAGAAAATGTCCTAGAATGGCAAAAACTCCATTGTTTTTTCAGTCATAATAGCAAGCAGAAAGGCCTCAAGAATCAGATAGTTGAAAGTGAACAAAGTATAGCTAAAGCAAACCCACTTGGGCAACACTTACCATAGTTGCTTGGAATTAGTCCAGTCCGGCCTTTGGAGGTACCTTTCCACCAATTGGTATCACTCTGGTAAAAGAAGAGTTAAACTAAGTGATGCCAAATCCAGTTTGCATTCAATCACTTTTAAAACCTTTTAGCTCACAGGGTGTACCTGTTTTACACAATGTCCACCCGCCCTACCCACACTGATCAAGCTTCCTCACACCCCAGCTACGCCGTTCATTTCTCTTACCATTAAGTTGCAAATATACATGCATCTGCCTGCAACAACTCAAATACACTTCATCACAGAGCCTCAACACCCAAACAAATCGAGATAATATGAAAGAGAAGGAAAAAAAATTACATTAGTTTAGACTAGCTATATGACTTTTTTGGTCTAGAGTTTCACTTCTCTTAGCTTCAAGATATTTTTTTGGAGGGGGTGGGGGGTGGTTCTAAAGACTTCTTTCTTTTACCTTAATTTTGTGGGTAACTTTTTATTATAGAAAAGTTCAAACCTATACATAAGTAGAAAGGACAATACAATGAACTTATACATACTCATTTCTCAACTGCATGAACCATCTACTCATGGCCGATATTGTTTCTTATACGCCCCCACAACCACCCTCCCCTCCTGGATTATTCTGAAATAAATTCTAGACATCATATTATTTCATCTGTAAATATTTCAGTATGTACCTCTGAAAGATAATGACTTTTTCAAAGATAATTATAAGATTATCACAACTTAAAATTTTTTATCAGTAATTCCTTAATATCATCAAATACCTAGATTAATACTCAAATTCCCCAATTGCTCTATAATTTGAGATCCAAATAAGGACCATACAATATGATTGATTGATTTGTCTCTTAAGTTTCTTTTAACCTATAGGTTTTCCCTCCATTCTTTTTTTACCTCTTACAATGTATTTGTTGAAGAAACCAGTTTGTTAGTTCTACAGAGTTTCAAACACTATAGATTTTGTCTGTTGCATCACTGTGATATAATTATATTCCTCTGTTCCCTGTATTGCCATAAATTATTTGTTAGTTCTAGAGCCTTAATTAGATGCAGCTTCAAATTTTTTGGCAAGGCTATTTCATAGGTAGTTTTGATTTCTCCCACTGGGAAACACATAATGTCTGGTTGGCATCTTTTTGCAATGTTAGTAGCCAGTGATGACCATTGTCTCGATTCATTATTTTGTATCGGGCTGCAAAATGGTGACATTCTAATTCTATCATTCCTTCTTCATTTAAATAACTAGAATATCTCTTTAAAGAGAAACTTTCCCTCCTCAACTCTAAGGTTACCCAGAGATGAAGTTCATAGAGAAAAGGCAGGAAAAATGTTGATTCTTTTCCTTAACAGTTATCAGAATGAAAAGTTGGTTCCCTAGCATCCTCTCATGCTAACCAATCACGTTTGCTTGTTTTGAAGTAACATTAGAAACTCATAAAATTTAACCATATTTAATGTGTTTCAATCCTTGGGAGTTGTTGCCCTAACTGATACTCAAATTGTCCCATCTTTGGCCAGTGGGAGCCTCTTCGAGTTAGTTCTCATCTTTCTACATGATCCTACTAGTCTTTGGGAACGTCTTTGTTTTCTAATAACAAGATGTTCTGGGTTTAACATGTACATCTGTTGCCCCAGAGCTGGGACCAGCCATTTCTCAAAGGACCGAAACAAAATTTTATTATCGGGTTGGTCACTTTTTCTAGGTCCTGTCAAAAAGCAGAGCAGGGAATATTTTTGTTTTGTTTTATTTTAGATAAAATACAACATGATCCTTCCAATTCAAATGAAAGACAACATAGTGTTGACTTAACATCATCCATCTGTATATCCTTTCTGCCATGTATATCCTTTCTGTCATGCTGAAAATCCCAGTTATCGACATCACAGACCTAATAATGACTCATTTGCTCTAAACCACAATACACATGCAACAATCTTAGAATTAGCAATACCAACACTTCTCCCACAAGATCATGATTTACAACAGTTTATTATTATTATTATTATTACTATTAGCATTTCTTTTTGTCCTTCATATATATTCTACTAGAGATGTTCAAATTGCTGAGTTTTAAAGACACTTGGAATACTTCCTCTCTCCTCTCTGTGTGGTTGTGCCAATTACCAGGACACAATTAAGTTAATTGAATTCATTCTGCTTTTAATTTTTAGGGATTGCTTTTTACTATGTAATTTTATAACTATGTAAAAGTTTATATAATACTGAAGTCAAATCTTCAAAATGAGGTAAAATTTTTTAAAAAGTCCATCTTCCATCTATGTTTATTCTACCCTACTTCCTCTTCTCCACATAGAAAAAACTAGTTTTATTCCACATAGAGTAAAACCAAATTTTATGACTGATCCTTAGACTTTTTATTTTAAATTGAGGAAAACAGGTATATGTATACCCTCTCACTTTTTCTTAGATAAGTGAGAGCATACTATCTACATTTTTTACCTTGCTCTTTTTCACTTAAATTATGCCATAATAGCATACAGAGATAGTCTTCATTCCTGTTCATGGCTGCATAATATTTCATTTGTGGACAGACCAAAGCTTATTCAACTATTGTTTTATTGATGGAAAAGGCTACTTTCAATCTTATGCTACTATAAATTGTGCTAAAATGGATAGACGTGTACATATGTATTTTTGTGCACATATACATTTAAGTAGTTTACAATGTTATGGCCACATAAAACAGTCTTATATTAAATATCTTTAGTACATATGCAGTATTGCAAAACGTTGGCTGGGCTTACCATGTCAGTAATGTAAATAATATCACCTTCTTCAAAGTACAATTCATCCGGCTAGAAGAAAACAAAAAAAGGTTTGACTCCATGTGATTTTTCATGAATTAGAATTCAATGATTAATTAAATAGATTCCAGATCCTAAAGTATCCTTATAACCAATGTGGTTTTTATATACTTAAATCAGCTCATAAGCCATGTAACAAAACATTATTGACAAATTAATACATGAATAGAAGGCTGAATTTTTTAGATGATGAACTTAAAAGAATTATATATAAAACAAATAAGGAATCCCTCCACGCACACACATCTTATATTCTTCC
>NW_012146190.1:2692133-2693867 GCF_000956105.1 Propithecus coquereli | reverse complement strand
GTATTTATTATGTGCCAGGCACTGTTCTGGGCATTTACAAATAGTAACTAATTTAATCGTCACCAACAACAGTATGAAGTGGGTGCTATCCACATGGTCACGTTATAGACAAGAAACTTGTCCAAGACCACAGAGCAGGTACGTGGTAGAGCCTGGACTTGAACGATGAGTGAGATTACAACGCTCTTAACCATGACCTGCTTTCTCTCATACAGAAGCATCATGGTGGCCATTATTGGTTGTCATGGTGTCATGACCAAGTTAAAAGCCAGTGGCCTATGTCACTTCCCCTCCTCACACCCCACCTTCATAAAATGGTACCAAAAAACCAAGAGCAGCACCTTTTACTTGCAAGGCATACTTGACCTCATCTGGTCCTCTCAACGGCCCACTTGGCAGGGCTGGGTTAGGGGTATAATCTCTATTTCACAACCAAGCTCAGACAGGCTAAAGAATTTAGCACAAAACGCAGAATGAGTGGCAGGGCTGGGCTGCTACCTCAGCTTTTGGAATCTCATTCTGGAGCTCGTTCCTCCAGGCAAAGTGCTATAAACCTATGGCAGCCCAGCAAACTTTACATGACACGGCAGGACCCTGCTGGTTTCCCTTCAGAAATCAACACACCTCCACCACACAGCAAATGCTGCTCTCTCCCCATCAGTGTCCTGAGTCTTTACACTGGTCTAACCAGTCCAGCCAGGTCTCTCTGTGACTATTTATTGGATTAAGGGTTGGGGGAGAATAAAGAACCAAACAGGGGTGGGTGGTGCCAAGACTACCTTGCCTATAAGCAAGACAGATGAGAAATGGGTTGGCAGGAAGACCTGGGAGCCACAGCTGGCTAGTGTTCGACCTGTTCAGTGGATCACCAGGACTGGGCTGGGCTCTGCTGTCCCTGTCTCCTGAGGGTAGAACTGGACCCAGGCCTCCTTGGGGTGCTGCACATGTCAGCACGTCCCTCAGAGTCCAACTCAGCCTTTCAATCTTGCCTGGTCCCAATCACTTTAAGGAGGCCAGGTCAGTTTGGGATACACAGTGGTGTATCCATCCATCCAGAGAAGATGGCTAATGGTGGCAGGGGAGAAAGACCAAACTGAGCTTCCAGCATTGTCTAACAGAAACTCTCACTCAGAAAACGAATGTCAGAAGCTGGGTGGGGTGGCTCACAACTGCAGTCTCAGCTACTCAGGAGTCTGAGAGGTGGGAGGATGGCTTGAGTCCAAGAATTCAAGGCCAGCCTGGGCAACACAGCAAGACCTTGTAAGAAAGGAAGGAAAGGAAGAAAAGGAAGAAAGGAAGGAAAGAAAGAAATGAATGTAAGACTAACCCAGTTCTGGGATAGTATCTAAAACTTAACAATGGGTACAGCATGGGCACTGAACCCATCAGGAAAGACTGTGGGAGCCAGAAGCTACATGCTCTGCCAGATGCTCTCCCTTTCACATGTAGATTGAGAGGAGGAGGAGACGGGATAAATGTGGAGGCAACAGGGCTTGGGTGTCGTTACTGACCACTGCCTATGATCCTTGGGACCAGGGATATTAAAAATACAATAACATTTTAAATACAGAGTATTTTTTAAAACCTAACTAATTATGTGTATTTTCTCATGCATATCCAATACCAAGATTTAAAAAAAAGAAAAAAAAGCATTGGAGAAACTCCATCATGAAGCAGAACTGTAGGTAAATTAACCAATACACAACCAATCAAAAATATTTATTAAATGTCTAT
>NW_012146190.1:2683037-2692083 GCF_000956105.1 Propithecus coquereli | reverse complement strand
AAAAAATTAAAGACCTCTAAGATTTTCTCAAATTTGTCTCTAAAATATTCTGATGATGAATGACCAATATTACTACCAATATGTTATGAATATAGAAAGTGATTGGGAAACAAACTCTTTCCTTTAGTATTTCCTTGCTGCAAACTAGATCACTCTCAGAGAAGCCAGAAAGAGGACTCATTCCCTTCTACGGCATCCCAGCTGGGCGCAGCAGCCATGCCCCATATCAGTAAGGGTGGCCTTCGCTGGCAATCTGAACACCATTTGACTATCTCTCCTTTAGATAACATGAAGGCATGGGAAGGAAGAATGAAAGAAGTAAGATGATGAAATGAAAATAGGATATATGTGAACTGCAGCATTTTCCCGAAGTTTTGAAAGAGTTCAATACCTTGAAGAGATCTGTCCTGTTTTAGAGCTGTCCCGGGCCATTCTTACTGGGTACGTTTCCAAAAGCTAATCTTGCCCAGTGAATCCTCCTCAATCAGTGCTTTTAGAGAAGTTAAGGAGTTATCTTGCCCTATGGTTTTAGCCTCTTTCTAAAACCATAAAAGTCTCTCTAAATTTCCACATTTAATAAGAATCACTCACCCTTGAAACAAAAAGACAGGTTACAAAAAAGTACCAAACAAATAGCTTCTAAAAACCAAGTGCACACACACAAAATCCTGATAACTAGTCTTCTTTATAAAATAAGTAATAAAGTCAGGAGGAATAGGCAGTAACTGCTTAATGGGACTGGGGTTTTATTTGGGGGTGATGCAATGTTTTGGAAGTAGACAGACGTAGTAGTTGCGCCACTTAGCGAATGCACTAAACGCCACTGAACTGTTCACTTTAAAATGGTTCATTTTATGTTATGTGAATTTTACCTCAATTTAAAAAATGTAATAAAGCCCAAAAGAGGTAAAACTTTTAATGTCTTTAAGCAATTCTTGCTCGTGGTTTGGTAAAGTACATCATTTGGAAGATGCCACTAAGTCCAGTTACTTCACTACCTCTCACTGCTGTCTCAGTTTTTAAATTAATGGCTGCTGTTCAATAACAGTGTCGGCCACAAGCCTGCCATTAGGTCAGACTTGCTATTCAAAAGAGACAGCAGCAACAGGGACTCGATTTCAGTCAGGTATATAGAAAAAATTAGCTAGGCATGGTGGCACATACCGGTAGTCCCAGCTACTCGGGAGGCTGAGGCAGAAGGATTGCTTGAGCCCAGGAGTTTGAGGTTGCTGTGAGATAAGCTAATGCCACAGCACTCTAGCCCAGGCAACAGAGCAAGACTCTGTCTCCAAAAAAAAAAAAAAAGGGTTATTTATTCATCCTGAGGAATTACAGTGCATGGTTTACTCTCTTTTAATTCATGGCTCCCAGAAGCACAGTGCTACTACTTATAAAATACCTTCTTCCGAAGAAACCAGGGGTGCTTTTCCTAACCTAGCTAAGTAGGTAGCCTATCAAATTCTTTAGACTAATGGTGGCAGTACAGACAACAAGGCAATGGCATGATTTTAAAAACAGATTTTTATCTATAATACTCATATTTTCCATTAAGAAACCACTAGCAAGACACTTGATGTAAATTGTTCGATGAGGATCTACTTTTAAATTCCTGGCATCCAATTCACGGAACAGAAATGGAAAAATAGTGACACCATGAAGTAAGCACTTCTCTATTTCCAGCATGTTCTTTGGTTTTGAACCACATTCCTCCTTTCCTCTCTCCTTGAAGAACCACAAGGTATCAGACCAAGTACGCTGCTGTCCACTGGGATGTTCCAGCAATGAGCACAAATTTAGTGTCATATATTCCCATTCCCATTCCATATATTCTTGGTAACATGTAATTCCGAGGGCATTAATTTTGTTAGTTTATGAAAATTTATATTTTATGAAAAGTTTAGAAAAATTGTGATAGACTTTTGAAAGTTTTTAGATTTGTCAACCTGGAGCCCCAAAAAATTAATAAAAAGAAAAAACAAATTCTCCATAGATGTTTTATTTAATACTTTGTTGTATTTATTATGTGCCAGGCACTGTTCTGGGCATTTACAAATAGTAACTAATTTAATCGTCACCAACAACAGTATGAAGTGGGTGCTATCCACATGGTCACGTTATAGACAAGAAACTTGTCCAAGACCACAGAGCAGGTACGTGGTAGAGCCTGGACTTGAACGATGAGTGAGATTACAACGCTCTTAACCATGACCTGCTTTCTCTCATACAGAAGCATCATGGTGGCCATTATTGGTTGTCATGGTGTCATGACCAAGTTAAAAGCCAGTGGCCTATGTCACTTCCCCTCCTCACACCCCACCTTCATAAAATGGTACCAAAAAACCAAGAGCAGCACCTTTTACTTGCAAGGCATACTTGACCTCATCTGGTCCTCTCAACGGCCCACTTGGCAGGGCTGGGTTAGGGGTATAATCTCTATTTCACAACCAAGCTCAGACAGGCTAAAGAATTTAGCACAAAACGCAGAATGAGTGGCAGGGCTGGGCTGCTACCTCAGCTTTTGGAATCTCATTCTGGAGCTCGTTCCTCCAGGCAAAGTGCTATAAACCTATGGCAGCCCAGCAAACTTTACATGACACGGCAGGACCCTGCTGGTTTCCCTTCAGAAATCAACACACCTCCACCACACAGCAAATGCTGCTCTCTCCCCATCAGTGTCCTGCGTCTTTACACTGGTCTAACCAGTCCAGCCAGGTCTCTCTGTGACTATTTATTGGATTAAGGGTTGGGGGAGAATAAAGAACCAAACAGGGGTGGGTGGTGCCAAGACTACCTTGCCTATAAGCAAGACAGATGAGAAATGGGTTGGCAGGAAGACCTGGGAGCCACAGCTGGCTAGTGTTCGACCTGTTCAGTGGATCACCAGGACTGGGCTGGGCTCTGCTGTCCCTGTCTCCTGAGGGTAGAACTGGACCCAGGCCTCCTTGGGGTGCTGCACATGTCAGCACGTCCCTCAGAGTCCAACTCAGCCTTTCAATCTTGCCTGGTCCCAATCACTTTAAGGAGGCCAGGTCAGTTTGGGATACACAGTGGTGTATCCATCCATCCAGAGAAGATGGCTAATGGTGGCAGGGGAGAAAGACCAAACTGAGCTTCCAGCATTGTCTAACAGAAACTCTCACTCAGAAAACGAATGTCAGAAGCTGGGTGGGGTGGCTCACAACTGCAGTCCCAGCTACTCAGGAGTCTGAGAGGTGGGAGGATGGCTTGAGTCCAAGAATTCAAGGCCAGCCTGGGCAACACAGCAAGACCTTGTAAGAAAGGAAGGAAAGGAAGAAAAGGAAGAAAGGAAGAAAAGAAAGAAATGAATGTAAGACTAACCCAGTTCTGGGATAGTATCTAAAACTTAACAATGGGTACAGCATGGGCACTGAACCCATCAGGAAAGACTGTGGGAGCCAGAAGCTACATGCTCTGCCAGATGCTCTCCCTTTCACATGTAGATTGAGAGGAGGAGGAGATGGGATAAATGTGGAGGCAACAGGGCTTGGGTGTCGTTACTGACCACTGCCTATGATCCTTGGGACCAGGGATATTAAAAATACAATAACATTTTAAATACAGAGTATTTTTTAAAACCTAACTAATTATGTGTATTTTCTCATGCATATCCAATACCAAGATTTAAAAAAAAGAAAAAAAAGCATTGGAGAAACTCCATCATGAAGCAGAACTGTAGGTAAATTAACCAATACACAACCAATCAAAAATATTTATTAAATGTCTATTAACATAGCAACAACTACTCCTTCGATAGTAACATTACTCCTTAATAGTAACAGCAGCTTTACAAAATTAATCTTACTTAATTCTCACTAAAACTCCATGAGATTATTATTAGTCTCACTTAACATATGAGAACACTGAGACAGAGAAGTTCAATAATTTTCTCAAGATCACACAGCTGCTAAAGAGGCAGAGTGAGGCCGGGCTCACGCCTGTAATCCTAGCACTCTGGGAGGCCGACACGGGAAGATCGCTTGAGCTCAGGAGTTCGAGACCAGCCTGAGCAAGAGCAAGACCCCCATCTCTACTAAAAATAGAAAAATCAGCAGGGTGTGGTGGTGCTTGCCTGTAGACTGGAAAGTCCAAGAAGGGAAGGAGAACAGCGCAGCAGGGCTGGGATGGGGGCTGGACAGCAGAGGACCACGTCTGCCGTCAAATAAAAGTTTGGTGATGGAAGCAAAGAACATCAGTGTAGCAGTGAATACAGATGCAAGGGAGAAGCTGGAGTCTGTAGGCCAGAACTGAGGAAAGGCACAAAGTCATGAGGAACCAAGGGGAGGAGGAGGTCAGTGGGAAAGGACAAAGGTGGCACCTAAGAGTACCGGGGGCACAGAGGAGAAAGACTCAGGAGTCACCTTAAGTCTCAAAACTAAGTACACGCAGGTCCCATTCGAGAGTCAAGGAGGCAGAGAAAATGGTCTATTCATTGAGTGGCCAGGATGGCAGCTGTCCACCACCTACTCTCCCCAACTCTCCCTCTCCGCAGGGGTCATGCAACCAAGGACACAACTGATAAGGACGATCAGAGGCATGTAATGACAGCCTGGTGTGAGCTGGAGTTAGACAACTTCTGGGCCTCACACTTCCCTACTTGTTATGGGATTTTGGTGTCCCCTTCAAAATTCTTAGGCTGGAGTCCTAACTCCCAGTGCAGACTATCCCTGACTTATAAGGGCTCAACTTACAATTTTTTGACTTTATGATGGGTTTATCTGTGTATTAGAGGCATTTTTGACTTACAGTATTTTCATCTTCCGATGGGTTTATCAGGACGTGACCCCATCATAAGTCGAGGAGCATCTGTACTTCCAAATGTGACTGTATTTGGAGATGGGGCCTTTAAAGAGGTAATTAAGTTAAAATGAGGTACTGAGCATAGGCCCCAATCCAAAGACTGGTGTCTTTGTAAGAAGAGGAAATTAGAACATAGGCACACACAGAGGAACGATTACAAGAAGACACAGAGTGAAGATGGCCACTTATAAGCAAAGGAGAAAGGCCTTAGAAGAAACTAACCCTGCCAACACCTTGATCTCGGACTTCTAGCCTCCAGAATTTTGAGAAAATAAATTTCTGTTGGGTAAGCCTCTCAGTCTGTGAAACTTGGTGATGTCAGTCCTAGCAAACTAATATACTACCCATTATCCACCCCATCCAACACAGGAGAGTTGTCAGTGGAACTTCTTGATGAGAGGAATAAAAAACCCATTATCCCTTTCTTGTTCCAGAAACAGTCAGCTTACAAAGTCTGAACACGCACATCCCACTATTAGCTGCCAACACTCGCTGGCGTGCACCATGGAGTAGGCCTTAAATATTCGCCCCACTGTATGCCCACAGCAGGGCTCCCCTGTGGAATGGCGAATCTTACGCCCATTTTAAAGTGAGTAAATGACAGATCGGGATTTGAAGGCAGGCCCTGGGCCGGTGGCTGAATCAATGCTCAGTGCCATTTGTTCTGTGCTACCTTCTAAGATGCCTCTGACTCTGGCGAAAGCAGGGTCCAGGGCAAACCCGGATGAAGCCAGCAGCAAGCTGGCTGCCCACAGAAGGAAGTCTCCAGTCTCTAGTGTGTGAGAGAGCGAAGTCAATGAAAGCGGGCTCCCCTTCCTGGTTTCCTCCTTTGCCTCCTAGCCACCTGGACTCCCTGCTTCACTGTCTAATCACTCCCATATCGAAACTCTCCAATCTCCTAGATGGCTTTCCACACCTCAGCTGGAGTGATTCTCCTAAAACTTTGCTATCTAATCACTCCTGTTCTCAAAACCCTTCAATTCCTTTCAAACTTACCCAGAGCAAAATTCAAACGAGATCCACAAGGCCCCACCTGAGCTGCCCTCTGGCTCCACCCCAACACTCTGAGCTTGTCTCCTACCACCCTCTCCCTTGTTTGAGACTTTCCAAGCCACACTGTCCTCCCTGCTGCCTCTCGAATCCACCAAGATGCTGCTTGTGAGAGAGTATGGGGACAGGACTCGGGCCTCATTTCTGACCAAGGGAGGCAACATGACCCAGCCTAATTAACCGTTGAAGAGCAGAAACAAACGACCTCCTAGCTGCTGGAATTCAGCACATACCCATATAAGGAGGGAGCTAATTGTCTCTTGAATAATATCTTCCGGGACCACTGAAGCAAGATGCTGACACCAACTGGTAAGGAACCTGGCTGCAGAGAAACCAGACCTATCCGGATCTAACCACCTCAAGCCAAAACAGACCCCATATTGACCTTACTCTGACTTTTCCCTTGTTATAGTCTCATTTTAATGCTAAAAATCATGGCCAGGGGTAGAGATTTAAAATGCTAATGATACATGCAATTCATGAAGAAGCATGACCACCAAGTGCACAGCAGTCAATGGAACCCCACCTCTACATGTGATGACATCAAAGCTGACACCTCTTTACAACTCCATAGAAGTTTCCCAGCCCTTTGTTCAGAGAGCCAGTGTGGCTGTCCCCCTTAACCAGCACTGTCTCCCTTTTATTTAAGCAAAAGCCCCAGTAAAGCCCTGCCCGCCTAAATCTTTCTGGTTTTATGTCAATTTCTGTTGACTTGGGAACCAAGAGCTCAAAGTCCAACATCACTCGCGCTTGCTGTTCCCTCTGCTCCCTCACTTCCTTTAGGTCTCTCCTCAAATGTCACCTTTCTAGAAAGGCCATCCCTGAACTTCCTATGGGAAAAAATAACACTCTTCCCACCATTAACCTCTTTGCCCCTCACTGTCCTTATTTTGCTCCATAGCACTCAGCCCTGACAGTCACATCCATTTTTCTGCCACTGCCTGTCTCTCTCCTCTGGGATGCAAGCTCCATGAGACTGTCCTTTCTGTTGTCACCGCACCATCCCCAGTGCCTGGCCCAGTCTCTGGCATGTAACAGGAGCTTGATAAGCCATAGATGGATGGGTGGATTTATGGATGGATGCCAGAAACTGTAACAATGGAAAACATGCACAGCAGAGACATAAACAATCGCTCTGGGAGGTCAGCAGAGGGCGCCATATGAGGTAGCCTGAGGTAAAGGGTCAAAGAGAATGCGAGGTTATCATGAGATTCAGAGGAAGAATGACTAAGACAGAGGTGTTGTGCTTTGTATGCAAGTCACTTGGTGATTTTACAGCAGGTGGTGTCACCACATAAGGAGAAGCTATGTGAGATGACAACGTGACCTCAGGACTGCAAGGACATGCAAATTAACCCAGGGGCTTAGCTTGCACACCTCTGGACTGCAGTAGGAAGTGACCCGCACTCATTCCTGTGAGCTGCCTAGGTCTGTCAAAGAAAAAGCAGACCATTCAAGCCAGAGGAAGTGTCTAAATGAAATTGCCTTAGGTTTTTATGTCAATTTTAAAGTTAAAAACTGAATACTTACCGTTCTGGGTTCAAATGTATACAAAGCTCTGAAGACTTTAACTTGCCCTAAAAAAAGAGAAAAAAAAACCTGATCAATTCTTTCATTTCTGAATCTGCTCTCAATAGAATTATCCATTATATCCTTCAGAATTTCTTCATTAAAAGCCCATGTGAGAAAGATATTTCAATTTAAGTACCTTTTCCACCCAGGAGTCACTTTTAAAATATTTGTTCAATGAACACAAGAATAAACAAAACATACACCTCTGAAAGATGACTTTGCCTCCTCCTAACAGTAGGAGCTACATGATTATTTGTACTTAGGTTCTGTCTTTTTTTTAAAATTTCACATAAAATTTTTTTCATGAAAAATACTATAAACAATGTTAAAAGACAGCCAACAAACTTGGGCAAAATACAGATATTGCAATATATGTCACAACAAAGGGTTAATATACTTAAGATATTAAACCTTTAAAAGACAGCTGACCAACTTGGGCAAAATACAGGTATTTGCAACATATATCACAACAAAGGGTTAATGTAACTTAGGTTCTGTCTTTTATAGAGTCCTTCCAACACTAAGATCTAAGCGTAAAAGTATAAAGGTAAGCATCTTAACATAAAGAAATAATATGAAAATTTGCACTGGTTTAATATTCTCAAATCAATGGGTTGTAATTTTATATTTTCCAAAAGAAAAGAAAATACCATGGAGGGGGGAAAAAAAAGGGCCTGTTAGAGAAACCTGTGATTTTCTTAAGTCTCAAAACAGAGAAGAGGGTGCAGTAACTGAGCAACCAGGTCGCAGTCCTGAGCTGCTGCCAATGTCTCTCTTTACACACCCTTCTGCTGCATTTCCGTAACACTCTGGATTATAATCACTGATTGGCTGGCCTGTCTCATGTGAAGGCAGGAATTCTTACTTGTTCAATTTCCCTGCACCTACTTGGTATACAATATGAACTTAATAAATGTTTGCTAAATGAATATAGTCATCCCTCAGTATTCTCAGGGGATTGGTTCCAGGACCCCTTTGGATATCAAAATCTATCAATGCTCAAGTCCCTGATATAAAAGGGCATAGTATTTGCATCTAACTTACACACATCCTTCCATATACTTGAAATTATCTCTAGATTACCTATAATACCTAATACAATACAAATGCTAAGTAGCTGTTATATGGTGCTTTTTATTTGTATTATTTTTTATTGTTGTAATGTTATTTTTATTGTGTTTTTTCCCAAATAATTTTGATCCCCGGTTGGTTAAATCCACAGATACAGAACCCACAGATACAGAAGGCCAACTGTGCACAAGTAAAAGAACAAACTCAAACAGTAGAGGAAAAAGGCTATAAATAGCAAAAAAAGGGAGGATCTTTTATGAAATAAATAGATTTAGAAAGGATATCAAAATAGAAGGACTATCTACTTAAGAGGTGACTTCAGTTTCAGCACTGGAAGAACCTTTATAGATGACCATCTAGGAAAAGAACATCACTCAGAACAGTGGTTTCCAAGGTGGGAGACAGGAAGACTCCTTCAGAGATTATTACATTTGTATCATATTCCTTTCCATTCCCATTGGAACATATTTTATAAATAACAGCACAAAATAATACATATACAACTTATAAATTCATATATATTTATTGGGAATGA
>NW_012146190.1:2674329-2682322 GCF_000956105.1 Propithecus coquereli | reverse complement strand
AGTACAATGGTGGTTACCAGAGTCTGGAGACAGAGGGATTGATGAATTATTGGTCAAAGGACACAAAATCTCAGTTAGATAGAAGGAATAAGCCCAAGAGATCTACTATACATCATGGTGACTACAGTTAATAACGATATACCATATACTTGAAAGTTGCTAAGAGAATAGATTTTAAGGGTTTTCGCCACAGAAAAAAGTACGTGAGGTAATGCATATGTTAACTAGCTTGATTTAGCCATTCTACAATGCATACATATCAAGACATCATGTGGTATACCATAAATATATACAATTTTTACTTGTCAATTACAAAAAAAAATGCTGCAGACAGAGCCACAGACACTGACAGGCAGAAAACAGTCTACACAAAAAAGCAGGTTGTAGAGCAGCAGGCCAAGTACCAGCCTGTCGATGTTAACAACACACACACAGACATACACGCTAATAACCTTGAATGACAGCACCATTTGTGGGGGTCCATCACACTCCACTTTACATTTATTGTTTACACTCATTACACTGAGTGCGCACTACTGTTATCATCAATGAAAATAGTAACGATACGATTTGGGGCAGGGAGGAGGAATCATTCTCTTTCTTCTAAACACCTTAATATAGAAGAGCAGCTCAGATCCCCCGTGACTTAGTGTGTCTACAAGAAAACACTTTTTGCCATCAGAATTCTAGTGCCACATCACTCCTGCTCTACTAGGGGAGCTTAATACGCAGAAGCAAAGTGAAAACTTTTTTTGTTTGGAGTTTGTTTTTTACCCACACTCACACACCCTCCAAAGACAGGAAACATCAAGTGGGAGGAGGAGCTGCCAAGAGAAAAGTATTTTCTGCTGACTGGATTGTCTCTCTGAGAGGGGAGATCAGTTATCTTGATTGCTTTCAACTTTGCAAAGAGAAGTTACACAAGGAAGCAGTCCACTTGTGACCAAAATCAATAATGACAGAACATTCTTGTTCCTTTGAGGGAAGGCAGCAAGGAAATGTGTTATGGCTAATTTTGGAAACAAGATCCAATGCCAACTTAACAGGCTTAAGTAAAATTCAACAAAAATTAAAGAACCTAAAAACAAATACATGGAGTGTGACTAAACCACTGATTTTCATAATGCTATCTTTTGTGATCAACTTACTTACAATGTTCCCAACTGAAAGGAAGTGGGCGATTTATTTGCATTTTGATTTATACTAAACATTGAACAGCAGGCAACTCCTTAGGCTACTATGGAAAGGAACATTCTATCTGCTGTAGAAAACCCTTTCATATGCACGATCCTATTTATTGCTTAATGTTGGGACATTAGCCTCTTGTGGATCCCTTTTGATTCACACATTATAAAAGTTCTGGGCCTTAATTTATTCCATTCTCAAAATTGGGTCAAGTAGAAACAAAAGAATATAATAGAAACTACCATAGACTGTGAAAGAAACAGATGACTTTCTTGATTGCAGTTTAACAACCCTAGATATTCTCTCATGAGAACAATAATTAATAATACTTAATTCACCGATCATTTTTACATCACATTTAATTCAATTTTGAGCAATGTTCTATAGGTCTATAGGTTTAGTGAGTACTGAGGGGAAGAAATCGGGGAACTCCAGGTTTCTACAGGGTGTCCCAAAAGTCACCATTCCTAGGGAAAATGGGAAATTGTAGCTAAATGTACCTTTATTTACAAAATATTCATTACAAGATTTTACAAAATTTTTCCTTTGTATGGAGACTTTTGGGACACCCTGTATATTCTCTTCCTTACAGACATCTAAAAAACAGTAAACACCTTAATAGACCATTAAGAGCAGGCATTGATCAATTCCAAATTTATTTGTTCTTTATACATGTAAGGAGACTAAATTAGATGTCTTCTTCAAGCTTCCTCGAGTTTGATTATTTTCTCATCGAAGTCTGGTTACGTATAGCAAAGAGATAAAGTAGAGCTGAGAAGACTATATGAGTGACCTGAAATCACCCTGGAATTCACCTGAACTGAGGCTGAAAAGAGGCCCAATCTTTTGTCTGACGCTTTAGGTGAATCTTGCAAGAACCAGCATGTGGACAGCATTCAGGATTTGACAGGGCTGTTCTGCTTATATAAGCAAGATAAGCAAATTGTTATTAAAGCAGCAGCAGCAGCAGACGCCTGCTGGTTCTCACTTCCCTGGCTCCTCACCTTGCCAGGCATGCCCTTCCCTTTTCTCTCCAACTCCACCCTCCCCCTATGGAGGAGGAGTGAGTCCCTTAGCCATCAGCCACACACTATATTTTCCTCTGGAATTAGACTGACCCCAGACTTCTAATAAAGGAACCCTTGTCCACCGCGGTCGAGGCGTGCCATGGTTGTAAAGGGAGGGGTTCTGAAACAGGGTCTTTTACAGGCAAAAGGTAAGAGAAATTTCTGCTTCTGAGGTATGCAAACACAACACATATCAGTGCACCTCTGAGGCCCTGGAACACCACTTAGAAGGACTTGGAGCTTACAAATTCATAGAATTTCTAACCTATTTTATTCCCCATTGGTGAAGAGGTGGAGAAGAAGCTTCTAGAGCAGCAGTCCCCAACCTTTTTGGCACCAGGGACCAGTTTCGTGGAAGACAATTTTTCCACAGACCGGGCAGGGGGATGGTTTTGGGATGATTCGAGCGCATTACATTTATTCTGCAGTCAAACCGATCTGCTAATGATAACCTGATAATCTGCAGCCGCTCCCCAGCACTAGCATCACCACCTCAGCTCCGCCTCAGAGCATCAGGCATCAGATTCTCATAAGGAGCGTGCAACCCAGATCCCTCGCATGTGCAGTTTACAGGAGGGTTCGTGCCCCTATGACAATCTAATGCCGCCACTGATCTGACAGGAGGCAGAGCTCAGGCGGTGATGCAAGTGATGGGGAGCGGCTGTAAATACAGATTAAGCTTCACTCACTCCCCCCCAAACCTCCTGCTGTGTGGCTGGGGGGTGGGGAGCACAATTCTGGAGAAAACCAGCATTAAAAAGGGACTGCTCACTATAAGGGACAGACATACAATAAATAACAAGAAGAATGACCATTCAAAATATCAGACCTTAGTTATCTGTAGAAGATGGACTATTTGCTTTATCTTCTGTTTAAGAATGTTGGGAAGCATGAGCTATTTAGATGGCTTGCATTTAAAATGGCTGTGATAATTATTACATAACCACCATGATGGTAACAATGGAAAATACTGACAATGAGATAAACTGTAGCACATTCAGACAATGGAATATTATTCTGCACTAAAAATAAATGCACTATCAAGCCATGAAAAGACATGGAAGAACCTTAAATGCATATTACTAAGTGAAAGAAGCCAGTCTGAAAAGGCTCCATACTGTATGATTCCAACTATGACATTCTAGAAAAGGCAATAAGATGGAGACAGTGAAAAGATCAGTAGTTGTCAGGGTTAGGAGGAGGGATGAATAGGTGGAGCACGGAGGATTTTTAGGGTGGTGCAACTACTCTGTATGATACTCTAGTGGTGGATACATTTGTCTACACCCATAGAAACTACAACAACAAGACAAATCCTAATGTAAACTATGGACTCTGGATGATAACGATGTGTCAATGCAGGATCATTAATTCTGAAAAATGTATCACTCTGATGTTGATAATGAAGGAGGCCATGCATGTGGGGGGCAGGAGGATATGGGCAATCCCTGTGCCTGCCACTCAATTTTGCTGTAAACCTAAAACTGCTCTAAAAAATAGCCTATTAACTTTTTAAAAAAAAATACTGACAATGCTAAGTGTTAACAAAGACATAGAACAATTGGAATTTTCAGACACTGCTAGTGGGAGTGTGAACTAACACAGCCACTATAGAAAATGGTTTGGTAGTAGCATTAATTCATTTTTCACGAGTCTTAAGATGCCTTTGAGATCTCAAATTACATTTTTGGGAAAGGACATAATTAGAAAATCCTTCCCAGCATTTGTATGACCAAAATATTACACACAAAAATACCCCCTACCTAACTGTCTCACTATTCCCAAAGCACAATGAGTCTCAACGTTTTTAAACTGTGGGTCATGACTTATTAGTAAGTTGTGAAACTAATTTAGTGGCTATTAAAAAAAATTAAGTAGAACAGAAAACTGTATTTAACAGAAGTAATCATGGTTTTGTGAAATTTTTATTTCATTGGGAATGAACAGGTAGATTGCCAAATATTTAAGAAAATTACTAAATACACATTTTTGGCATAATGCCAAATGGCCAAATATTAAAATCAATATTTGCCAAAGTTAAATGTGACCTTCACAGGATGAACTACTGGGATACAAGAATAGACATGAATTTTATTTTAAAAATTAATTATGATTATAATCCCATTATTAACATTCCAGTAGACTCATTTTTAAAGTTTGATATAAAAGGGCAGGAACTAAAATTCTTTGGCACTGTCAACTGCAGCCTGATGGGACTTTTGCAAAACAAAACAAATGCTCTCTCTGAAATGAGGTGTGTGAAAAAGCAAGACATTTTTGCACTAATTCTGCCAGTGTAGCTACTGCAGGTGGTGATGTTTCCAGTACATTAGTAAGTGCTCCTTCCTCCCTAACGGGAACCAACTGAGGTCAGGACTTGCCTTCTCCTCATCTCCTAGACTTGAAGAGTTGCTTAATGATGAGGATGCAATTTCGCTGAAGGTAATTCCACAAAGAATACAATGGTTTCTACAGAATTATTAATGATTGCACTCTCTCAACATTAATTCTCAACCTATACCCCTAATTTTTTACTCTTTATATAATACTTTTTGGACTTAAATTAATTATTACAACAGTTTGCTCTTCTAATAGTAAATATACATTTATACTTTCAACTGACAGGAAGAATATCGACATATAAAGCACACATTCAGAGTAAGTTACATTATATAAATCCACATGGCATGCCTTGTTTGCATTAGTGGTACTGCTACAATGATCAGGCAGGAGGGTTACCTGTGCAATCTACAATCCTTGCTCAAGCAGAAGTCTTGGCAGGCCAGAAAAGATACTGAAGTAGGCGTTCCACCATTTGGCCAGTCAGCCAAAGGTGAATGACAGATTTTGGAAGAAATGTATGGCTAAGGTGAACTTCTGTCAAAAAAGGTTTGGAAGCCACTGCTCCAGACTATCTCATCAAATTAGGAATTGGCTACAAGACTCTACAAAGAATGGGTAAAATTTCCCCTATTTTGTGAATTTCAAAATTCAGCCAGTATATAAAAACAATATTCTCTCATCTCCCCCAAAAGGAGATAGTTAAAATCAATCTCAGAGCTCTCAAAAAGAAGAGGAAGAGGGCCGGGCACGGTGGCTCACGCCTGTAATCCTAGCACTCTGGGAGGCTGAGGAGGGCGGATTGTTTGAGCTCAGGAGTTCGAAACCAGCAAGAGCGAGACCCCGTCTCTACTATAAATAGAAAGAAATTAATCAGACAACTAAAAATATATAGAAAAAATTAGCCGGGCATGGTGGCGCATGCCTGTAGTCCCAGCTACCGGGAGGCTGAGGCAGGAGGATCTCTTGAGCCCAGGAGTTTGAGGTTGCTGTGAGCTAGGCTGACGCCACGGCACTCACTTTAGCCTGGGGAACAGAGTGAGACTCTGTCTCAAAAAAAAAAAAAAAGAAGAGGAAGAGAATTATTTGATCATAAGAGAATTGTAAAAAACAAGAATTTACTATATACATATAGTTTTTTCTTATTTGTCTAACAACATACAGGGAGTATTATTAATCTTCTTAATTTATACCCTGTGGGATAAAAAAAATTGTGTCACCACCTCCGAATATTCTCAGGGCAAGTAAAAATATTAATGTTATTTCTACTAAGTATATTTAAATTATTCTATTAAGCATTCATGATGAAACAGGATGTTTTCTACTCAAAAACAAAACAGACAGTATCCAAGAGTCAAGGCCATCGTTTTCGATTCCTAGGGTGATAGGAAACAGCTGTGCTCAGTTGGGCCAACACGGGGTCCCCTGGGCTTTGTGGATTCCAAGGCCTATAAATGAGGTGATTAGCTCAGAACAGCCTTCTTGGCCCAGCTCTCTATTGGTATCAGTCCACAAAAGCCCACTGCTCTTGAAAATAAAAATAGAGGCTATAATCCTTGGAAAGAAAACCATAATGTGAGCATAACAATGTCCAAGAGTTTTTGACGTAAGGAATAAATTTCTTCCCTCATGCTTATATTCTCGGATTAATGAAATCAAATTCAGTCAGTTCTATTTGGACATATGCCTTTAAAGGACATAACTAGTAGAAAAGACTATGAACATGACATTTTCACCCCTCTTTCTTCCACCATCATCTCTTGCCTGCCACTTCCCCTACCCAGTCCAAAAAAGAAAAAGAAAAAGAAAAAAAAACCCTAAAGAATTTGAAACGTGTCTTGATTTCAGCTGCAGAAAAGGCAGACTTGTTAAAAACAGTAGCCAGTGTGTTTTCTCACAAGAGGGTTCTGTTTATTAACAGTGTGCCTTTCTAATCCATTTTTTCCTTTGCTTATACTTTTCAGTGCCTTTTAGCAACTTGGATACGTTTACATCTTGAGGGACCAGACCCGCTGGTTAATTCATTTCTCCTTCACCACATAACATAAAAATCCCAAATAGCAGGGTTCAAAATTTCAAATGACATGCTCTTTGCAACTGTGTCTTGACTGGGAGCAACGGTCCCTAAAAACCCTTTACCCCAGGACAAACTGCTTACAAAGTCAATGTGAGGAAACCTTGGGAAAGAATGGAAGAAACTGAAATTTAAAAAAGAAAAAAGGCTACACTGGTGATGCCACCTTCTGCAAAAGCCAAGATCAGTCCAAGGGCTGACCCATGACAGCAACCCGTTTTTGCTGTGAACCCTGAACTAAGAATGGTTTTACATTTTTAAACAGATGGGAAGAAAATGAAACAAAAACAATATTTCATGACACGTGAAAATGATCTGAAATTCAAATTGCAATATCTATGAATAAAGTTTTATTGGAACCCAGCTATTCATTTGCTTTTTGTCTGTGGCTGCTTTCACAATATACAATGGCAGAGCTGAGTAGTGTAATACAGACCATTATGTGGCCCACAAAGGCTAAAATATTTACTATCTGGCTCTTTACAGATAATATTTAACCTCCCTCTCCTATGGTCCCCTTTTCCTGTAAGTAAGAAGTTAGACAAAAGGAGCATATGCCACAGCGTGAAAAGCTGTGGCTCCAAATCTGCCTCTCACTGACCCCAAAACCCGTCTGGGTCTTGGCCTCCTCCTGTATAAAATGATTCGTTGGGCAAATGACTCCATATACCCAAGATTAGAGACAGTAAATTCCCTAACACTAAAATCTTTAATCCAAAACTAAATTATCCTTTTAAAAAAAATTGCTCTTCTAAGCTCACATTTATTGTACACTTACCATGGGCTAGACACCATGCAAAACACTAACTTGCAGCAATTTATTTAATCTTCAAAACAATCCCATGATGTAAATACTCTATTAACCCCATTTTACAGCTCAGAAAACTGAGGTTAGAATGTGTAAGTAACTAGTCCAGGTCCACACAGCTGGGGGCAGTAGCAAAGAGGCTTAAATCCAGGCCATTTGGCTCCCAGAGCCCATGCTCTGAACACTGCTAAGAGAGATCTGAGATTTTAATGTTGGCACTCAGGGAATAAATGACATTAAACAAATTAATATTTGTAAAATCTTGAGTGCAGTTCCTGATGCATTGTATGTGCCCATAAATGTCAGTTATTATTAATTATTGCACCTTTTAACCTTATTCTGGGGTGTATTCTTTGTGTCTGTCCTCACTGAGAGTATTATCAAAATCCTAATCCTGTATATTATGAATTTATCATTTACAATATCCCAGCAAGAGATATCCTAATGCTTCTGTTAAGCAAAGCATAGCATCTAACGTTATGTCCCTTAAGAGTTATTAAAGAATTAAATGTGAATTTA
>NW_012146190.1:2666129-2673804 GCF_000956105.1 Propithecus coquereli | reverse complement strand
TTTAGCATTTCCCTTAAAAATTAGCTTTCAGGGGATGTACTTATGTTTTGTTGTTAGGTAAAAAAGCCTGGTGGTAATTTTATATATGCAATCAGCTATGTAAAACAAAAATATGCACAGAAGAAAAACTGGAAAGAAACAACACCAAAATGTTATCTCTGGGTGGTAGGACTATGAGTCATATTTATTTTCTTCTTTATTTTCTAAATTGTTTATGATGGATAGAATTCCATGCACAACCAGGAAAATATGTTCTCTTTTGATGCCCTATTGGAGAATAACTTACAAGTAACCTGTATTTTTATTTATCAGCAAAGTATTTATTTACATGAGTCCTCCTTTGTTTCCTTTTTCTCCCTGACCTTGACATGAAAAAAAACTGGTGGAGAATTAAGCAACTACAATGCCAAGTACACCCACAAAACTGAGAAGACAGGGACATGCAAGGCAACACAGTGAGCAGACTCCCAGGGTCAGTGCAGGCTGTCATAGGGGGTGACGTCTACTTTGATTCTGGAAAGATAATAGTAGTTACCGAAGCAAAGAGGGGCAGCAGGGGGATGTTCCAGAATAAAGAGCAGTACAGACACACAGGGGCTGGAGGTAGCAAGCGTGGTCTAGGAACGCGCCCAAAGCCTGGGGTAGAAAATGGTGTGAGGTTAGGCTGGGGGCCTGAGCATATGCTAGGGTTTCTCAAATTCTTTTGGGGCCCACAGGAAGAAATATACTTCACATCAGAACCCAGGACACACACACACACACACACACACACACACACACACACACACACATTCATAAAACTTCAAAAAGGTTTTACAAAAAATTCTTATCCTTACTCTGAATGATTCACTCTGATATTTGTTTGTTTTTATTCTATTTTCTTTCTTTCAGAATGCTAGTCATACTGACTTCATAACCTATTGGATCACCACTCACAGTGTGAAAAAACACCAGGTCAGAGCATTTAGTATATATGAATGTGTGTAACAGGGTTTACAGACTAAATGGGAAATTTCCAGATTTAGATATCTGGTACTATTAGCAACAAAATGCTCTCAGCATGTATTAAAAATGGCCTAGTCTTAGCCCTCTATAACGACACGTCCTAGCAAGACAACATTATGATAAAAATGTCCTTTATTTATAGCAGAGCCCCTTTCAAACCTGGTAAAGAGACAAGGATATACACAGTATCTAAGAAAAAAAGAAAAGAGAATCACTAGAGACAGCATTGAGTTTAAGCCAGGTGCTCAATCAAAGCTGACTCGATACATACACAGGGATCAAATCTGTAGCTGAGGGTATATTACTATTTCTAGTTAATACGAGAACTCTGGTACAATAGTACAAACTCTGGACATGTGAGAAGGATTATAAGACACGAGAGGAAAAAGTAAAGAGCAAAGAATCAGCAATAACTTTGAAAACTAAGCCCCTCTCTGTTCAAAAGACAAAAGGATTCAAATTTTCTTATGTAGCACACACAAGAGACTCCACAAAAGTCCAGTCTCAAATTATAACAGAACCAAAAAGAGGAAAGCGAGTTTAGAGAAGCCATCTATAAGAAACCAACAAGATGTCCAAAATATTTCATTTCTTCCAAGATCATGTGCTCACTAAGACAACAGCGTTTAAACTGGAAATTGTTTCCCTAATTGCATCTTCATTCAAGGCTCAGCAGCACTACTTCAAAAGGTTTGCATGTGCTCTTTTCATAAAAGTGGCAAGGCTTGCGTAGTGGGCCTGGAAATGTTGCACATGGCGCCACTACCCGCCACTGTATTCCAGGGCCAGACTTGGCGTGTCATTGATGGCTCAGTCCAGGCAGTCCAGGTGGGGAGGTCCTTCTCCAGCTTGGCCTGGCCCGGAAAGTCGGGATTGTTTATGGAAAGGAGGGGCTAGACAGACCTTGGGAGGGTCTGGAAAGATCGAAGGAGTCCAAGTGACTCCCAAAAAGGCCAGAGGATAATTTTAACTCAAAGAAATGTCAAGGTGTCTTCCCAAACCAGTTCAGATCTTGGGAAGAGGAAGAGGGACTCAAGAAAACAGAGTCCTTTTGGATTTCCCCAGAGAATGACAAGGCCAGACAAATGAAAAGCTGTGGTTTTAAAATACGGTAAATTACAGGACCATTCCTGTGGAAATCCCTCTTTCTCTCAGGGCCTTGGTGGGGGCAGTAAGAGCTATGACAACACCCATAAAAGTCACATACTGACCTCCAGCCCCTCCAAAGCCCAAGGCCACACCCATCTCTGAGATTGCATGCACTCACGAAGTTTGTTTGTTTTTTTTTAACTCTTTTTCATTGATGGAAACCCAGAAGGTCACTTTATCTTTTTATGAACATGGGGACATGGATGGGGAAAGGCAGGCGATGGAGACAGTAAAATTTGCCCTTAAACTTCGAGGAATGGCCGTGGTCCCCTCCCAAGCCCTGAGGCTGCACAGCTATTTGCTGTTTAAGATGTGGATGGGGTGACAGTGAAAATAACCTCTCTGCCCACAGGGACAGAAGAGGGAAGAGTCAGTGCTCTTTGGGGAAGTGGCTTGCCACCAATATGCAGCGGTCATCTAAATTGTAGCCTTTCAAATTAAACACCAGGAATCTGCTCTTCTCCTATGCCCCCTGTCCACACACACAAGTAACCTGTTATCTCGTTGCCATGCGTCCTAACAAATTGCCATTCTTTACCTTTGGTTTTAAAGATAGCTAGTGGAAAATCAATACTTAAGCATGATTTTTAACTATGAATAGAATGATTTTTGTTTGAATTCTAAAGCCACAGCAATAAAATTTATTCCTGTTAGTGTAATCCTATGTCCTTAAAATTGCCATTATATCAGAATCCCTATAAATACATAAATGTTATTTTCTTTAAAAAAAAAAAAAAGGTTTTTGGTTTCTGCCAATGTAACTGGCAGAGCGATGGGTGGACTGAAAACCAATCTCTTAGAAGACTCATCGTCCCTCTTCTAGAGAGAAGCGCTGAAAACCCTCCTCTCTGGAATCGAATGTGAGAATTTCTATAAAGCAAGGCTGCACTTGAATCCATGGCTTAAAACTGTCACTTCCAAAAGAGATGGGGAAAAATAGGATGGAAAAAGAAAGGAGGATTCTGAATGATATTTTGCATGGAGAATTAATTTCTAAAACCTAGTAGAAGACAGGTCTCAGATCTCAGGTCTACGGAGTTGAGTTATAATCAACTAATTATAATTATTGAGTTATAATCAACTTTACATTTTCCAAACATAAAAGTCCTCACTGTCTCCATGGTCGTTCATGAATGACAAGCGTTGGACATTTTGGTCCTTGCAAGAGTCTCACTGGAATCTGTGCATATAGAGCACCAAACACATCCCTGCAGGGCTATCCCAGTGTTCTCTTTTTCTAGACAGCTGCAAAACAAAACAAAACAAAACAAAAAACAAAACAACAAAAAAATGCTGCCTTACATACCCAAAGCTTAAGTGAAATCATATCAGACCTAATAATACATTATGCCCCCTCCTTAACCCTCATCCTAGCCTTTCCACTCTTTGTTTTTCATGGACTTATGAAAAACCCTTGTTTAATTCCTCCACATTTTGCTATTCATATGACACTGAGCACTGAGAGTAACTGGGAGTGGGGTGGGAGATAATAAAAAGTGGCCCCAGAGTCTAGGAGAAGCAGCACAGAATGAAATTATTTAGCAATTTGAGAAATTATTTGAAAGGCCAGTCTAAGGCAATGAAGTCAATTAGAATCAGATTTAGTATCAGATGAAGAAACTGAGGTCCAGAGTGGTCTAGTGACTTATCAAGGTCACCCAGCAAGTTAATTAAAAAATTGGGACCAGAAGTTCATCCCAAAATGAATGTTTAATTTCCATTACTATACTCTGTCTCCTCCTCCTCCAAAGCATAGCTTGATCCTATAATATCCCCTATAAGTGAGGCTTTATGCCTAAAGTCCCATCATTAGAGAGTCATTCATCTTAAATGGGAATTCCTTTTTAGAATCTTGTTTTTAGCTTATCTCATATTTTAATGTAAATACCTTTGGAAAGGGAATGAAAATAAATCAATGATTGGTTTAACACTGACGATGAATTTGAATTTGTTCATCAGCTGAGAAGCAGTGAATTTGTTCTCAGGGCCCTATGGAATTGATAGAAGAGGAAACCCAAGTTCCAGTTGTCCTGTTTTTTTTTTTTTTTTTTAGAGATGGGGTCTCCTCTTGCTCAGGCTGAGCTCAAGCAATCCTCCCACCTCGGCCTCCCAGAGTGCTAGGATTACAGGCGTGAGCCACTGTGCCCAGCCTGAGTCCTGGGGATTCTTTACGGCCCCCGTATTTAGATGCAGAATTGGTCCCCAAGAGTGGGAAGGCATTAGGCAAAGACCAGAAGCCCCTTCAGATGGGAGGGCTTCCCTGAAAGAGGAAGTGGGCAGACTCCATAAGCAGTAACTCCCACTTCATATTTCAGTTTAAGGCAGGCCCCATTTCTAGGGCAGTTGCTTGGGTGACTTAGATTCAGAACCTGAGTGCAGAGGATTAAAAGAGAATGATTTATTCCCCAAGAGAAGAATAAGGTTGAAAATTTTAAGTTTGGCACACCATTCCAATATTAACTTCGGAGGGAATGGTTTCTGTTGCAATGTTTCACAGCCACTTTCCTTGCCTGAAAAACAGGTAAGAATAGTTTCAGTTTAGGTTCTCCCAGGGCTACCGTCAGACAAAGCTGAGCACTAACTCATCAAAATGATAGGCCCCGAAAGTAGTAAAAGATTATGGGCTAGCCAGAAAATTCTGTAAACCTGCGTGGTCAACATTTCAGAGATAATCGTTAAGAGTCTGGTTTTCAAGCAAGGTAAGATAAGATTCTGAAATCTTTCAAATCCCCTAAAGTCTGAGATACCCGCCTACTATGTCGAAGGTTAGACAGGCTTCTCTCAGCCAATCCACCCTCACTCATGCTCAGTGAGCTAGAGTCTGGAAGCACTTTTTCCCCAAATATGGATTTGGTCAGGAAGTTCCTAGCAGGCAGACAGACACTGCAGAATAACTTCCAGGTTGAAGTCATTTCTTTGCCTCATGGGAGTGAACTGATTCAAGTCCTGGATGGGAAGCCAGGAATCCTGAAATAGAACCCAGGAGTTTCTCAGAACCAAGCAAAATTCCTGGAGTGCAGGGATGCCAGAAAGACCCTGTCTACGGTGCCTTCAGATCTTTGTAAGAGGCCTGAGGCAGCCACTTTAGCATGAGTATAAAGTGAGTTGGTTAGAAGGGCTCCCTTAACTTGAATTCACATTGCCTTCAGACTCCCTGGAAGTCAGGAGCACTAAGCAGAAAAGACCCACATTAAGTGCATTCTTGGTTCCCAAGAATATAAAATCAAAATAGTTTATCAAATTACAAGGGATGCCAAAGAGTTTTAAAATCCCTAACTCCTATCCTAAGTTGAGAAATTTGCCTTGTGGCTTTCTAAAAATTCTACAGATGCCCAGATACAAAGTGGGAAATGACTACTAGGTGGCCACAGCAGTCACACCAGTAACTTGTTTAGTTGATTCAAAGTTGCTAAACTTCTTTAACTCATGGCTGCAAACTAAAAACCTACAACTATTGTTAACTATGACAAACAGATAAGCAATCTGCACAGAGAGCTGATGTGTACATTTAAGTTCTCACTTTTTTTTTGGAGACAGAGTCTCACTCTGTCACCAGGGCTACACTGCAGTGGCATCATCACCACTCATAGCAACCTCAAACTCCTGGGCTCAGGGGATCCTCCTGCCTCAGCCTCCCAAGTAGCTGGGACTACAGGCACATGCCACAGTGCCCTGCTAATTTTTCCATTAATTTTTTTTTTTTTTTTTTTTTGTAGAGACGGGGGTCTCACTCTTATTCAGGCTGGTCTCAAACTCCTGACCTCAAGCAATCCTCTCACCTTGGCCTCCCAGAGTGCTAGGATTACAGGTATGAGCCACCGTGCCTGGCTTAAATTCTGGCTTTCTATGTGGAGCAGTACCATTTTCCACAAACTGTTACACTAGGTAAATGGCTTTCCCTTGAATACAGAAAAAAAATTCTCCAGTTTGCAGTTCCATATGCACGCATCAAGTTTCCTTGGCTTTTCTGAGAGAAGCTTAACCCCTATGCAGTCAGGCAAATGTGGACAGGAGGATGTGCTAAGTTATTTCATTTCTGCCTGAGTCAAATGACTTTCCCCTTTGCTGCCCAGCAAACTCTTATTCATCATTCAGGACGTGCTTAAATTACCCCTCTTCTAAGCCAGCTTCTCAGCTTCCTCAAGCTCCTTGCCCTGCACTTCCCAGCCCTCTGATCACACTTTGATAATGTTTCCTATCACACACATTGTAATTTTTCTGTTTAAGACATGCTTACACATTTTTAATAGGGAAGTAAACTGACATGACTTCTTTGGAAAGCAATTTGGAAATGTCTATGAAAACGACACTGCACATATCCTCTGACTTTATCCCATGGATTTACGCTTGTAAGCAACAACAAGGCTATTCCGATACTATTTGTTATAACAAACGATCAAAAACAAACTAAATGCACATTCATAGGGGTCTGGTTAAATAAGTGCAGTAGAATACCATACAGTTGGCTCTCTCCATACTAATATTTGTAATACTTTTGAAAGTCTTTAATTTGTTTCATAGAGAATCTTGACTTGATAGCTTGCTCACATCAGCCCACTGAAAGTTCTCTGTATCTTCTTGTAAAATGTATTTTCTCCACCCCCCCATGCCCCCTACGCCCCAAGAGCAAGTGAGGACAACTTCAGCAACAGTTCTCTTATGCCTGAGGTATAAGGTAGCATCAGAAAATCTCCCTGCGCTAGTCACATGGAAGTCAAGCGATGGGAATGCTGAAACACAAGAGATAGGAAACCTCACTATTTCTAGGAGAAGAACACAGCCTCCAGCTTTTGCTACTCTGTAATAAAGGTACAAGAAGAGCCCAACTACAGTCTCCCCCCCCACCTTCTTCCCGACAAAAAGACTTTATTATGCATCAAGACTTTTTATGTATCTCTCATTTATAAACAGTTTAGTGGCTGTGCAGTTACAAAGGACTCAGAAAGTATACAGTCCAATAGTCTAATACGGATCCAATGAAAGAGCACAGTTACAGTTATACAAAGCAAATGCCAGCAACACAACTGCATAATAAAGGTGGATGCCCAACAAAAGTGGGTCCAACCCAGTAGAATCTCTCACAGGGTTCTCTGCCCCAAAATATGCAGATTCAAGTTAAAGCTTGTGTTCCATTCCCAGGTCACACCAACCACTAACTAGCTTTGAGACCTTGAGTAGTTTACTTAACCTCACTAAGTACTACTCATCCATAAAACAGGGCTATTAGGAGCCACCGCACAGGAAAGTCAGAATAATTAAAGGAGACAGACCATATAAAGTGCTTGGTACAGTGCCTGACACATGGGGTCAAATAAATGTTAATTATCACTATCATCAGCATCATTCTGGAATTTTCAAGATGTTTCTCAGACTTTATTCTGCCATCAGGTATAAATGCAGCATCAAGTTTATGAGAGAAAACTATTCATGTGCATATTGCAAAGCCAGCCCCATATTCTCAGCTTTGATTAATTCCTTTATCTGGGAGGAAAAATTATACAAAAGTTGAGATCATTTTAGA
>NW_012146190.1:2645305-2664589 GCF_000956105.1 Propithecus coquereli | reverse complement strand
ACCACTATGATGTTCCCTCTTGTATTTCTCCTAGAAAGGCCCAGTCCACTCCAACACTTTTAAGACACCCATGGGAAAGATCTCAGATCTCAATGCCATTAAAATAACTACTTCTCAGAGCAAATAACACATTTTAATTTTATGAGCACTAGGAATCTTGTCATTGATCTTTTTTCTGTCTGCTTAAAGCTGAGGGCCAAATCTACAGTCCTCCTTTAGTAACTTTGTCGGATCTTTCAACATACATGTCCGTCTGTAAGCTAACTTTTCCTCGTGTTTCCTCTTATTATTCCTCCCTCCCTCTACACGACTTTGCTTTATCTTTTTTTTTTCTCTTTCCCTCTCTCAGATAATTTGTATTTTTAGAAGTCCTTTTGGGATGATGCAGGGTATAAACAAACCAAGAAATCAAAAATTAATAATACACCCCTCCTCCCCCAATTCCAAGCTTGCTTTCGACATTTTCACCCATATTAGCTTGCCTACAGGACAAGAAACTAAAGTGCAGCACCACCCTCCTTACTGCCACCAACGAGGGAGTGACCTTTTATATGCATTTGGGACAAGTCTGAGGACCAGAGGCCCTTCCTCCCCACTAGCTCTCAAATACACATGACCACCAATGTGAATAGTATACTGTGACTCAAGGCATTAAGGCAGAATAGCATAATCGTTAACAGCACAGACCTGAAGCCAAACTATGTGGGTTCTAATCCTGTCTGCTACCCCCACCCAGCTGCTGACTTTAGACAAGTTAACTAACCATTCTGTGCATCTTCATTTCCCCACCTGTGCAATGGGAACAATAACGGTACTGAACTCATAGGGTTACTGGGAGAAGCAAATGTGTTAATACATGTAAAAGTGTCTAGACGAGTGCCTAGCACACAGTAAATGTGGGACAGTACTATAAGAGGACACTTCTGTTTTCAATTAAGCCAGCCCACACAAAGTTTCAAGTCTGATTGACAGTAGTATTATAAATTACTAAATTACTGTAATTTAGTAAACTGTAAATTACTAAACCTACAAACCAGTTTCTATGGTGACTTTAATTATGTTTGGATCTCATTTATAAATTCATGTGGAGTTAAAGTTCTCTCTAAACCGCAGTCATGTTTAACTATGTGCTTTCTGACTTATTGAAGAGAAGGAAAAAGCAGTGATGTCAGACAACAAAAATGGTTCTTGGGAGTGTAACCCCAATTGGTAACAGGATAATCTCTAACCACACCCAAGTGTGCATGAATATGCAAGTATACATACACTCCTGCTTGTGTGTGTGCATCACACACATCCCTGTCAATGTCCCTCCAGATACAACACAGACATCATTTAATATGTCTGGAGAGATGAAAAACCTCATGCAATGTGTCCCAGGACTTTCTTTAAAATGAGTTAGTTTGTTCTGCTTGAGCACCATGGTACGAAAGAAAAGAAAAAATAAGGCACTTTGTTTAGCTATCAAAGAACAACTCTGCTTTGTTAGATACTAGAGGTCCTAATTTACATCAGAGTTTAGAAAGCTGCTACCTCATCCAAAGCACTTAAAATGCAAACTTCTCATCAGATTCCATACTTAATGCAGTGCAGAGGTCAACTCTAGCCACACCCCATCTCTGCTCAAGTCAGAGTCCGTCTCAGCTAGTTCCTTCACACGCGGCCCAAGATTTAAGTCCTCAGTGAATTATTATTCTACACATGTGAATATGTAATAATTTTTAAATAAAAAGACTTGATACTGCCACTGTATGATTGCAAAGAAAGAAAACTGGATAATTATGAAAGCTATAGTGCTTAACCAAAGTTTAGGAAAATTAATCACTGAAACTTACCTCTTGCAACGAAAGTTACTTAAAAATTCGATTTACATAAATTAAGTTTAAGCTTTCACTGTGCTGAAATTGCACAAGTTTGGAAGGAAAACCCCGAGAGTACATCGGAGCCATTCACCTTCCATTTCCAGCGTTTCCTTTAATTACCTACCCAAATGAATGCACCTGAGTTTGTTACAGTGTTGAATTGAAATGCGTCAGTATCCTTTAAATTTCCTTGTTTCTCCATGTCACAGAAAATACTCTAAGAACAGAATCAAAAGTGAACAAGGACTCTCGGCCAAGAAAACTGCTTTGAGGAACTTAGTAATCTCACCCCTCTCCAGTCTAGCACGCCAAAGTCTTTCGCAGAGCGGAGGCAAAGGACATGTACTGCAGGATAAAGTGACACTTCGGAATAGTAATAGCCGAGATTACTCTGCCGCATCCTAGCTTCTTTCCGCCGGGAGCATGAGTACAGAGTTTTCTAAATGCTCTTCCCAAGCTCCCGAGGTCAATTTCAAACTCTGCCTCTCTCATGAGTCCCGAAGGAGGCTCGCTCACCCACTCCACCCTGCAAGCAGCAACGCACTTCCCGTTCGCGCTGGCCGGTCAAGAATCCTAACTTGACAGCGCCACACTAAGAAAAGAGGAAGTGGCTAAAGGCCATTTCAAGACATATTTATTTATTTTTTTTTTTAAGGAAATCAATGGTCCTGTCTTTCCGGAAAACTTCAATGGGACGTTACCACCGCACCCGGTGGAAAGTTGCAGCGAATGACAATGTTGCAAAACCGAGGGCGACTCCTCTTTTAAAATATGTATTTTTTAAATCCTCGAAATGCTCTCGGTATCAAAAGCGATCTCTCCCCTGTACCGAACGCAATGAAGCTAAGAGCTCCCACCCTGGTGGGTCCAATCTCGGACGCGGGGCTGCGGGCGGGGTACGTGCCTGGTCCGCCGGCCAAGTGGCAGAGGAAGCGCAGGGCACAGCGGCGGCGCGGGACCCGGCGAGCGCCTCCCTTACCTGGTTTGACTGGTTTGGGTGGTGGCTTCGACATCTCGCTTCCTTGGGCGGCTAACCCTAAAGACCACGCCGAAAAGCCAACCGATCGCCCCGCCAGCCGGCACTCGGGCACCCCAGAGTTTCTTTTTGTCCGGTTTGCAGTCGTGCGCCTGCAAGCGCCCGCGCCCACCCTCGGCTGCGGGGAGAGCGGACGCAGGCAGAGCGGCTCGGCCGAGTGCCCCGCCCCGTCCCGCGGCCGCCAGAGCAGTCCCGAGCGCGCGCCGGGCCGACGAGGAAGTGGACGCCGCCTCGCCGAGCGCCAATTGGCTCTCCGGCTGGCAGCTTCGCCGCCGCGGGGGCGCGGGCGGCGCGCACGGCGGCGGAACCAGCCGGAGCCGAGCAAGGGCGCCGCGGGTGCGCGCCAGGGCCGGCCAGGCCGCGCGCGTCCCCGACGGGAAAAGGCCGGGACCGTGCCGGGCGCGCGCGCGCGGCCACGCTCGCAGCGGCCCCGCCCCAAAGGGGGCTGGATCCCGGCTCGGCGTCCGGCCCGGCTGGGAAGGAGTCTCGGGTGTCCACGTCTACCTGGCCCGGCTCTGACCCAGGAGGGCGTGGGGTAAAGGGCTATAAGCCTCTCGGTTAGCGATCAGCGGGTTGCGGCAGGTTAGTGACAGGCGCGCGCGTGGCCATCGCCCCTGCCGCTTTGCTTGAGAGGACTGGAACTGGCGCCAGGTGAGTACCTGCCTGTCCCCGCCGCGCCGCCTCACTGGAGCCTGGAGGTGTTTCCAGAGTGTTCCAGTGCAGGAACCTGGAACCTGGTTGCGTCTTGAAAATCCCGTTGGGACTCTTGCCTCTCTAACCGAGCAGCTACATGGCCTGCCGAGGAGGGCGTGTTCTCATGGTGGCTAGTGCTCTAACGCCCGGTAATAATCCTTAAAACGGGAGTGCTACCTCCGCACAGGTGTTGGGAAAGGTCACCAGGGACAGGATCAGGTCTTGCTCACCACGAGACAGTCTCATTCCCCAACATTGGAGTGGATACACTACGGCCTGCTAAGAATGTTTTCCACATTTTTTAATGGCTGAAAAGGAATCAAAAGAAAAATAATATTTTGTGGCACGTGAAAATTACATGGAATTTGTATTTCAGTGTCCATAAAGTTTTATTGGAACACAGCCACGCTCATTTGTTTATGTTATGCCTGTGGCCCCTTTCGCATTACTACCACAGGGTTGGGTAGCTGCCGGCTAAACCTAAAACATTTACTATTTAGCACTTTGCAGAAAAAAAAAATAGCTCCTGGCGTAGCAGATTGAATCTCCTGTGGGAGGCAGGAGCTAGAGCTTACACGGAAGGCAGTGGCATAAGTTCGAAATAGCATAGCCAGTATTGTAAACCAGTTGTCTATTTGGGGAAAGGAAAATTGAGAAGAAATGACCATTTACATGTGAACCTACATAAAATGAAACTTAAGAATTTCTACTAGGGATTGGTAAAAGATAAGAGTGTTTCCAACAGGGGAGGGGCATGAGTTGCATTTTCAGAAGCTTCAGCTTCGGGAGCTTTCTGCTTACCAAAGGGGAGCAAAGTTTAAACAATAGTAGGAAAAAACTGCCCTATCACATGGAAGAAGATAATCAAAATATTTGTTGAATACAATAAATAAGTGAAAAGTCCTGAAAACATTTTACTCTTTTTCACATGTCAGACTGCCCTTTACACGCGTTTGAAAAGCACAAGGCTTTGTCCTCTTTCAGACCGTTTGCATTAGGGAGTCGCTGTCTTCCTTACAGTCTACTAATTCTGCACCTGTCACTTTTCACCATTCTGCAGTGTAGAAGCCAGAATATACCATGTTTAGTAGTGAAATGGATTAACCACAGTAAACATATAAGAATTATGAAAAAACTCAACATTTTATGTAGGGTAAAAAAAATTATAAGAAAACTTAGCTTGGGGTTGCTCTTGGCTATCCTAGTCTGTTCTCCTTCTGCTATGCAAATGCTCTCTGCTGTCCAGGAACGCTTTGCACACGTTGGGAGGATAAACTACATAAATATTGCATGAGATTGAAGGTGGGTATATTTCTAGTGATAGGATGCCCTGAAATAATGAGACTAGAAAGTTCAAAGGGTTGTCTCTCCGGAGACATCAAATGATTTACAGTTTGTAGTTGATTGAGCTTGTACTTGCTTCATGAAGTCTGCTGCTGCATACGTTTGGAACCTGACAACTCTTGATTGCAAGCTTTTTAAATTTGATTTTTAATGGTTCTTAAAGAGGGCAATAGGCAGTGAAATAGTAGAAAGTGATGTGGAAGTGGACAGTGCCGGGCCTGAACTTGGAGTTCACCTGAAGCTGCCCTGTGCATCAACACTTTCTGAACTAAATGGCTTCAGGGATTGCTAGGCCCACCCCCAACCCCGCCCTAGCCACTCAGCCCAGCCACCTGTCTTGTTTCTGCATGTCCCAGTTTCCCACCCCTCCTATCACATTGTCACCTGCTCCTTGATAATGGTGTACACCCAACATTTACCCAGACTGCTAGCTAATGCAGAGTTGGGGGTTCCTGTTTTGGTAAAAACTCGAATTTCACTGTGGGATTTCCGTCCCATGCCCAGGGGATTTTCTGAGTAGGTTTACTTTATCTCACTCCAGGTTTCTGAATTGCTAGAATTTCCGTGAAAGTAACTCCCTCAAGCCTATTTCTTTTTCTTTTTTTTTTTTTTTTTTTGAGACAGAGTCTCACTGTGCTGCCCGGGCTAGAGTGCCGTGGCATCATCTTAGCTCACAGCAACCTCACACTCCTGGGCTCAAGCGATCCTCCTGCCTCAGCCTCCCGAGTAGCTGGGACTACAGGCATGCACCACCATGCCCGGCTAGTTTTTTCTACATATTTTTAGTTGTCCAATTAATTTCTTTCTATTTTTAGTAGAGACGGGGTCTCGCTCTTGCTCAGGCTGGTTTCGAACTCCTGAGCTCAAACAATCCTCCCGCCTCGGCCTCCCAGAGAGCTAGGATTACAGGCGTGAGCCACTGCGCCCAGCTGAAGCCTATTTCTTATGCTACGGCCATGCTCACTTGTTATTTGCTTGCTATGTAATTGATGCAGTAGCCACACATGTATGCACAGATGTGGCAATTAGAACGGGGACCTGTAGTCCTTTCTGTTCAATGTACACAGCAAATATATGCCCCATCAATAATACATCAGTAAGAATGACATCAATTATACATCAGAGCCTGACAATTAAGCTAGCACATGTGCAACATTCCTTCTTTGCCCTTAGTAATAAAGTGCTTTTTAGCAGCTTGGAGTGATGCAAAGAAGTTCATTGGTTTAGTTTCATTTCTGACTTTTCCAAGGTACTGGCTGTGTGACCTTGAGCAAGTCATCCATTGTCTGGGCCAGTTTCCACTTCTGCAAAATGAAGGGATGGACTAAACAATGTCTAAAGCTATATACTTCCCCAAGTTTGAGAATTTATGCTTCAACAAGCTATCCAAAAATAAGCAAGGTGGGAACAAAAAATGACAAAGGCTTATGAATTTTTATTTTATTTGACCAAGCGAGGACATCCATTTACTACCATCTACTGACAACATAATTTCATAAATTTCATAATTTACCACCAAAAAAGTAAGAACTATACCACCTCAGGATAAAGAACAGCCTCTCCCTTCCCCAAAGCAGGATAGTTGTCAGCCTTGCACTGACATATCAAAACTAAGAATAGAGTAAAATAAAATTAAAAAGCATAAAAATTACAACATAAAAATTTATTTTACAATATTCATTGTATGCAATTGTTCCCTTGATATACCTTGGCAATTTGAATTGAGATACATATTCAACAGTGTGACTCTGGGTGAAACTCAAATGCCCAACTTGTTCTGCTATTTTATTTTTATCACAGTCATTATTGAATTCTTGTCTCACATGGGTGTGTTAATGAAAGTGGAACCCAACCTTAAGCAATTGTACTCAGTGTGGAATATTCTAGATAAGTGAGAAGCAGCCAGGGAACAACAGCCCTCTCCCCACTTGGCTCTTCTCCACACCCCTCCCCAGGGGGAGCATGGACACAGATCAGGATGGGAGCACTGCTGGGGGGGGGGCGGGGGGCTCCAGCTCAGGGCCACGTGCCCTCCTGCTGCACAGCTGAGGTCCCTGAGCACCCACCCTGCACAGACAGCAATAAGGAGCAGCTGTCAGGAATGACCTTCAGGAACCACTATTCTAAGGTTCCCTCCAGCTGTGCTTCACTTTTTCACTTAGAGATGAAAATGGTCCATTGTAATATCCAAGGGCTGCTTTGGTGAACCTTAGGGGTATGAAACTGCCCTCCACCCGGTGGACTAGGAGTCAGCAAAAGAGCCTGTGGCTTAAACCTGACCTTCTGCCTGAACATTTGCAGTCAGTTTCATGATAGAAAAGATAAGCTTTGAAATCCAATTAAGGGAAATGTTAGCCCAATAAAAAAGGAATTCCATTCCTGTCATCAGTAAATCTGTGTGTCATTAGTAGGCTTGTAAAAAAAAATGAATTATGATTGTTTTGAATTTCATAAAAAATTTTGTGAAAATTTGGTTTTTTTCTTGTTATGTAAGTCCCTGCATAATAACCCAGATTTTGCCTCTTGCCCCACGAAGCCTCAAATATTTACTATCTGGCCTGTGTCCAAAAAGTTGGCCTAGCTGGGCCCTAGACTTAGGCTTTTGGGTGAGAAAATAGTGCCCTTGAAGGGCATTAGCTTCTTTTTGCCCCTGGCCAGCAGCGACTTTCTCCCTCTCCCACAAAGGGAGAGAGGCCTGCCCAGAGGGGTCCCTGCCGAGGGAGTGCTAGGTCATACCCAGGGGATTGAATCATGCAGGTGGAAGGTGACCTGGTTACGGGGAGGGTGAAACTTCAACTTCATAGACCGTGCCATGGCTAGCAACTTGTCTACACCCTGGAAAGCAGAGATGTTCAAGGGTGTGTGCTTGGCCATGAGGGCTCTTTCGGCTCACCTGACATTGGCTGACAGGCCCTGAGCGTGCACCAGCTACAGTGGCAGTGGGAAGCTCACTTAGGAAATCTAGGTAATGCGGGGCTGGGGTAGTCAAGAGATGGCTGCCATCTTTTCCTCCCAGCTGGCGCTCCTAATTTAGGACTGACTCACTTGTCTAGACATCTAAATGATACACGTTTGATTGTTTTTTTTATTTCAGGAAATATTAGGAAGACGTGATTTTCAAAGCTAATTATGAAAACATTTACTATTGGAATCAGTGGGTGAGTAATTTTGCTATAAACAGCTGGTCAAAATCCTTAGGATATCCAAATGGTGTTTTCATGCGGCTGGGATAGGGGAAGGAGAAGCAGCGAGGGATTCCAGGGTCCGAGGGAAGAGCAGGCCACTGTGGAATACAAAACCAACAGAGTCCTGGCTATGGAAATGCCAACAGGACATGGAAGACTTTCCTATAAACAGAGAAATAGAAGAGTCAGTCAACAACGCTTGCCTACTTTTCCATTTATTTTTCTGGAGCCAACACCAGAGGCGAGACCTGGTTGGCACTACTTTGGTTCAGGGTGATATATCATTCCCCATGTGGCTGCTCCTCCAGCGTAACGTAGGAGGAGATCTGTCGTATCTTTCCTGTTATGCCCAGCTTCATGCATGTGGAGTACAGAACGACCTCACCTCCATTCCTTTTCTATCGTACTTTAGGTGGCCATATATCCCAGGTACCCTGGCATAATTATTAATCATGTGCCCCCTCCCGCTCAAAAGTGCTCTAAATTATATGGTCATCCTACCTATGGCTACTAGAGGCAGGCATGGAAATAAGACATCAACAACAATTATAAAGGACATTTGTTGGCCGGGCGCGGTGGCTCACGCCTGTCATCCTAGCACTCTGGGAGGCCGAGGCGGGTGGATCGCTCAAGGTCAGGAGTTAGAGACTAGCCTGAGCAAGAGCGAGACCCCATCTCTACTAAAAATAGAAAGAAATTACCTGTACAACTAAAAATATATATATAGAAAAAATTAGCCGGGCATGGTGGCGCATGCCTGTAGTCCCAGCTACTCAGGAGGCTGAGGCAGGAGGATCGCTTGAGCCCAGGAGTTTGAGGTTGCTGTGAGCTAGGCTGATGCCATGGCACTCTAGCCAGGGCAACAGAGCCAGACTCTGTCTCAAAAATAAATAAATAAATAAAGGACATTTGTTTTGCTATCATGTTCATCTTTCTTCTATGTACATTCATATTATATGTGGCCCAATTAACAAAATATTTAAGATTATTAAAATTAAAAGTTTATAATTCTGGGGAGACCATTGTGTTACTGCATTGCTATAGTAAGTCATCCATTAGAAGTAAAATCAAGTGAACTAAATGTGAGAGCTCTGCCTTGCCTTGCCTCGCCTCCCATCTAATCAGAACTAAAGTTCAGTTTTTCTCTGCAGTACTTCTCTTGTCCTTCCCTTCCTTTTCACACTCACCATCCTAATTCAGGCTGTCATTCTCTAATTCTAGTCCCCCCTTCCTAATCTTTCCTATACACCTCTGCCAGTTTAATCTTCATACAAAATGTTTTAGTTTTTTCTCTGCCTGGTGAATTATACTCGATGGTTCCCAGTTATCTAGAATGAAATCTGAATATCGTGGTATATGAGGGCCATCCATAAATAATAAAGGAAATTCATTAGCCTGAGCGGTAGGCAGGCTGCAGGAAAGGTTTGATACAGCAGCTCAGTGGTATTGCCAAAGACAGTCTCTTTCTCCTTTGTGTCTTCCTTCATTTGGATTCATCCAAGCAGCGCCTTCTGACTGCATGCGTCTTCATAGCCTGCCACTGCTGGGGGCGGGGTGCTTCTCTTCCCCTACGTCATGGGTCTCCCTTTCACTGGACCAGCTCACTGCGCATACCCCGAGTCACTGTGGTGATAGGGATGGGATTACATTATTTGTTTGGGCTGACGGGTGCTGTTCTGGAGTTAAGAGTGGCATCAGTCACTACCAGGCCTCAAGAAAAGGCATGGAACCTGGGGAGGCAACTATTATGCAAAGTCCACTGCAGGATCCAATCCAACTGTCATGAGGTACCATCATAACTCCCTAAGAAAGCCTCCTTTCCACTGTCTCTTCTTAGCGAGTGTCATGATTTCATTTCAGTGCTGCTGCTTCTGTGAGGCCCATGCCAGACTCACCGACAGTGACTTCTGTTCCTGCCTTGCATCCTTCCTCCAAACCCACTGTGCTGTCTTTCTTATATACCTAACCACGTGCTCCCCTATGAAGTAATTATTTAGGCGAGACTGCAGGGAATAGTAGGGGTTCTGAAGGAATTCGAGGGGCATCCATGAACCTCCTGAAAATTTAACATATGTGTGAAGATGTTCATTTTTTCTGAGGAAAGGGCTTATAATAACTTCATCAGATTCTCACAAAGTTCCACAATGTAAAAAAGCTTAAGATCCATGCTGGAGTTAGACTTTGTATCCCATCTCCATTACTTGTTAGTTGTTAGTTACCTTGGGCAAGTTTCATTAGTATATAACTTCTTAATCCTTGATTTCCTCAACTGGAAAATGGGTGTATTAATATCTACCTGTTACAGAAGGGATTCTCCACCTGTTTCATTACAGACAACTTTTTTAACTTCTCCGTAACTGTCATGTTCCAAATACAATGAGCCCTCTCATTACCTGGCACATGAAAAATAAATGGGCCAGGAGTTGTGCATTTATTTGAATGTTGTGAAGAAAGAAGGAAGTGACACCAAGTAGTCAGATCCTGGATAGAGCATGCTCGAGGCACTCTTCACCTCTGTTTAGATGCACGTTCGAGGGAGGTTGTGAGCACGCCAAGCGGGAGGCTGAGTCCTAAGCTGTTACCTGACCAGGACAATTGCATTTCAAGTATGGGTCCTAGGCTCCAGCTTGTTTAATATCTTTTCTCCTGTCTCTTCCCTACGACCTAGACTGTCCTCTAGCTTGTCCATCTCCAAGGCTTTTATAAAAACGGGGTGCTTATTTCTCATTGGCTCCAGCTAAGTCAGTGAGAAGGGATCTAATTAGTATTGGTTCGACTGCATGATCTTAACAAAAGACATAAGTCTAGAAAAACACATTTTCTAGCCAAGTTGCATGTATCGTAATAAAGTTACCCATTTACCATCTATTTTAAACCAAACTCAGTTTCTGAACTATGGACATTCAGTATGGTTTACAGACATTTTTGTTAAAGAGGAAAAATGACATAATATTTTCTCAATACATAAGGTAACACCCACTCACTTTTCCTTGTTTTTAAAGAGATTGCCCATATCCTACCCAACTATGTATTATAATGTTAAACAAAAAATCTCATTAACCAAGTTCTTCTACTTTGTAGGGGTAAGATATTTAGGTAATAATTGAATTATATGCAACAAGCTATTTTGATGAATATTACTTCATTTTCCCTTTTCTAGATTATAAACGTTTTGGAATTGATCTCTTCTGGGATTAAACACAGGTTCTTGCAAATAGATGTATAGTCAGGAGTTTTTTTGTGCTGTGGACATTTGGTGGTGTGGTGAAGTCTTGACTTCCTCTCAGAGTGATGGTGGGGTTTTTTTGGGTTTTTTTTTTCAGAGACAGGGTCTCACTCTGTCACTCAGGCTGGAGTGCAGTGGCACAATCATAGCTCACTGCAACCTTGAACTTCTCTGGGCTCAAGCGATCCTCCTGCCTCGGCCTCCCAAGTAACTGGGACCACAGGTGTGCACCACCACACCAGGCTAATTTTTTATTTTTTTATAGAGATGGGGTCTTGCTATGTTGCCCAGACTGTTCTTGACCTCCTGGCCTCAATAGATCCCCCTGCCTCAGCCTCCCAATGTGCTGGGATTACAGGCATGAGCCACTGTGCCTGGCCTAGAATAATGACTTTAAATGCACAAAATAAAATACAGAAATACAAAGGAAATCAGTTATACTGAAATATAGTTATAAAATATTTTAAAAGAAAAATTTGTGACATTGTGATACATACACTTCTTTGTTAACATATTAAATAACAATACCCAGTGGTGGGTCTAAAAATGAGCATCAATGGTACTTCACGATATCTACCCCAACTATAACATAATATGAAAATATCTATGAGGGTGAGAAGTGGAAGGAGGGTGGATGATGTGATGGGAGGTTGCTTTTTGGGTACAGTGTGTGTTGTTCCAGTGATGGATGCACTGAAGGCCCTGACTTCACCACAGAGTAATATATCAGTGTAACAAAATTGCACTTGTACCCCAGGAATATATACAAATAAAAAAATTTTAATAAAGTACAATAAATAAATAAACACTAGATGCTCTAAAAAAAGAAAATATCTGTAATCTCTTGGTGACAAAGTCACAGGTGCTTACATTCCTTGTATTTATAATTAAAGGAGATTCTAAATTTTTGTTAGAATTGGGTGAAACTAAAAATATAATTTCTTTCCCATTCAAGTTCACAAAGACCCTGAGTTCTGTCCACAGACACTCTGAAGGTTCATAAGCCCCAGGTTAAAACACTCTTTGAGTTAATGACTGAATAGAGACGTGCCTCCTGGGTGGGAGGCTGGATGCTGGGAAAGTAGACAGAGGAGTTAGGTGCCCATTCTCCTCGATGTCAGTCCAACCAGGAGGGACAAATAACTGACCTGATGTGACAACCTACAAAGGACCGCCCCCCCCCGCCCACCTACCCCGCAAGGTGAATAGAGATGGGGAAAAGGCATCACAGAGAAGGAACTTCATTGTTGGCCTCTAATAAGCCACTCTATCTTTTGTGCTGTACATTGGAACAAAATCACAATGACCATGTGCACTTTTACACACTTGGACTAAAATGTGCTCGTATTCTCTCTGTTGCATAGCAACCTTGTGAATGTTTTGCCAGAGACAAAAATTACTTTGGTTCCAACATAATATCTGTATTTTTAAGTCTTAGCGTTGCCCAGATCACTTGCCCAGTAGTTAATTGCCTTTCTCCTCCATCCTTCCCAGCTTATTTATCATTTAGCACATCATATCTGCCAATGTCCATGGTTTTGCCAACAGAAAAAGCAATATCTATGAAAGAAATCACTTTTTTCTTAAGAAAATATTGCATTAAGTATCTTATTTTTAAAAGATCATTTTAAAGTATTTTATTTTTTTTAATGCATTTTCCTTCTTGGTATTTTCTATTTTTTTCTTTGGTTTAGTGTGACAAATGGTGGGAAGACAACACTAGCTAAGAATTTGCAGAAACACCTCCCAAATTGCAGTGTCATATCTCAGGATGATTTCTTCAAGGTATCTATAAAACTTCTTAGATCATTTATTTAACATAAAAATGTTTAATGAGAAAATTAATTGAATGTACCTTTTATGCCGAAGGTAGGCTCAGTGCAATAGTGTTATTCATCCACCAGATGGCACCCTCTATGGGTGCTGATCTTGGATTTTATTTTTCATCGCCCAAGCATTTTTTAAAGGCTTATCTCCTCTTTAGTCTATAATTGCATTATTTCTACCCTACACATTATTTTAATGGGTACTTTATTATTTTTCCAGCCACAGTCTGAAATAGAGACAGATAAAAATGGATTTTTGCAGTATGATGGTAAGTAGATTAGCTTGTAAAACATTATGTGCTTTTTGTTCATTTTCTTTTTGAAACTCGAACAACTTCACTCTCTTTGAAGACAGTCTTAAAATATGTTTAAATATATTGCTATACTTTAAACCTGCCTTTGTAGGTTTCATATTTATGGTGAACTGATTTATGTTGAATTATTTAAAGAAATGCAATCCTTTCCTCAGTTTTATATTTAAAACTAAAAACATTGGAATGAGAGATTTTTCTTCTGAAGCTGGGGCAAAATAGGTTCACTGTTCCTCTGTTCATTCCTTCACTGGACACACATACCTAACTATACTTACCATCTCCAATCCCTAGAGCAACCTCTAAGCTCTCATCCTCTCAGCTTTCCTTCCTGGTGGCCAAAGTACTGGACAGGTGTTTTGTTTTGTTTTTTTGTCTTTTCACTGCTTAGAAAGGTTTGTGAATATATTTTAGATAGACGCACCTCATTCCTTTACCTCCAGCTGACACTGTTTTGAAGCCAAAGGTTTAAAGTCCATCAGAAAACATTTATTTTCCTATAGAGAATATTATGCTAATAAACTATGTTATATTTAATGATCTTATTAACTTTTATAATTAACAAGATGATCATTGAGTACTTATGTAACCTAGCAACAGAAAGAGCTCCCTTAAAATATCAGAAAGTATGTTCTTTATTTTTAACTTTGATAACCTTTTGGGAAAATGTTACATAATCATTTCTTACAAACACGTGATAGTTTTAAGCCAGGCAATATTCTTGACTCACTCTGTATTCCTGTGTCTTGAGCTGTAGCCAAGATATTTTTTTTAATTCTCTTCCTCTTATCCAAAGGCTAGTGAGAAAAATTATTACTAAGTAAGAGAGAAACCAGGAAAACCTGTTTTCAGCAATTCCAAAGAGTTATTATTCCTACTTTGTTTTATGACCTCATCTTAACTAATTATATACTAATCATTCTATCACCCTGAGTAGAGTACGGTGTTGTTGCTCCATAAATTAATATAAATATATTGGAGACAGAAACGTCTCAGGAGTTTTGCAGAGCTTTGCCCTGAAGGAATATGTGAACGTATTAGTTTGCGTATCGAAAGCTGTTTCATCATCGTAGCTCACTGCAGCCTCAAACTCCTGGACTGAAGCAGTTCTCCTGCCTCAGCGTCCTGAGCAGCTGGGACTACAGGCTCGCACCACTACACCCAGCTAATTTTTTTACTTTTTGTGGAGACAAGGTCTCACTGTGTTGCTCAGTTTGGTCTTGAATTCCTGGCCTCAAACGATCCTCCTACCTTGGCCTCCCAAGTGCTAGATTTATAGGCGTGAGCCACTGTACCTGGCCTGTTATTCATGCTTTTTAACAAATTCCTGCAAACTGGTAAGAAAAACTAATATTCCATTAGAAAAAGTGTCTAAGGATATAAATAAACTATTCACAGAAGCAGTAGGTTATTTCATTAATAAATGTACAATAAAAAGTCAATCTGGAAGAATTACAAATCACTTTTTCCCCCACTTACCAAGTAAACAAAGATTTTTAAAGCAATGATAATTATCTAATGCTGTCATGGGCTCAAGAAAACAATAACTGTCATACAGTTTAGATGGAAGTATAAACTGATCCACCTTTTTAGAAGGGAGGTTGATCATATGTCCCAGAGACCTTAAAATGTTCATACCATGAGTTCATGTATCGCGCATCCAGGTGTCTATCTTAAGGAAAGATTTGAAGTATTCAGGTAAATGTGCAAATTTAAGGTAAGTCAAGATGATACTGAAATCTTTATAACCACTACAAGAATAGTTTAAAAATGTATAACTATTTCCTCTATAAGTTTATAGAGGAAATAGATAAAATCATTACAATATAGTTGCTAAATACAAAAAAGTATGAAACAGAGCAATAGAAGATCAAAGGATGATGTAAAAATAGAAAATAGTAGTGAAATGATAAATTTAAACCCAAATATATCAGTAGCTACATTAACTTAAGGGAACTAAAATGCCCCAAGGATTGTCAGGCTGCATTTTTTTTTTTAAAGCCAACAATAAGCCCCTCAAAAGAGATAGATTTGGCCAGGTGCCGTGGCTCACGCCTGCAATCCTGGCACTCTGGGAGGCTGAGGCAGGAGGATTGCTTTAGGTCTGGAGTTCAAGACCAGTCTGAGCAAGAGTGAGACCCCATCTCTGCTAAACATAAAAAAATTAGCCAGGTGTGGTGGCACGCATCTGTAGTCCCAGCTACTCAGGAGGCTGAGGCAGGAGGATCACTTGAGCCCAGGAGTTTGAGGTTGCTGTGAACTAGGCTGATGCCACAGCACTCTATTCAGGGCAACAGAGCAAGACTCTGCCTCAAAAAAAAAAAGAAAAAGAAAAAGAAAAAAGAGATAGACTTAAATATAAGGATGTAGAAAGGTAGGTAGTAAAAGGCTAGAAAAAGATATACTATGGAGACACCTACTGAAAGAAAACTAGTATAACTCTACTACCTGTAATAATACCAGACATACCTTAATAAGCTTTAAGGCAGAGTATTACTAGAGATAAAGAGGGATAAATGGGTTACTTCAACAGGAAAACACTCTAAAATTTGTATGCACCCAATACCACAACATGAGAATACATTAAGTAAAAGCTGACAGAACTAAGAAGAGAAATAGGCAAATCCACAATTAGTGTGGAAGATTTTAACACACCTTCCTTTGTGTTACTAGTTTGCTAGGGTTAACATAAGAAAGTACCACAGACTGGATTGCTTAAATGACAGAAACTTACTGTCTCACAACTCTAGAGGCTGGAAGTCCAAGATCGAATCGTCTGCAGGGTTGGTTCCTTCTGAGGGCTGTGCGGGAGACTCTGTCCCATGCCTCTCTCCTGGCTGCTGCTGGTTTGCTGCAGTCTTGGGCACACCTTGGCTTCATCTTCTCATGGTGTTCTCCCTGTGTGTGTCTGTGTCCAAACTTTCCCCTTTTGTGAGGACACCAGTCATGTTAGATTAGGGGCATGCCCTACTGCGGTGTGACCTCATCTTAACTAATTACATCTGCAATAACTATATTTCTAATTTCCAACTATATTTCACATTGTGAGCTATTAGGGGTTAGGACTTTAACATATGAATTTCAGGGGGACACAATTCAACCAATAGAAGTAATTAATGGAACTAGCGAACAAAAATTACTAATAATATAACAGATTTGAACAGCATAATTAACAAACTTGACCAAACTGACAAGTATAGAACATGCACCGCAACAACAGCAGAATACATATTTTTTCTCAAGAGTACATGGAACATTAGCCCAAATAGACCATATAAGCAAGGGCATGGAGCAAGTCCTAATAAATTTTTAATGGATTAAAGTAATGTTAATACAAAGATATCCTATAATCACAGTGAACTGAATTAGAAATCAATAACAAAAGGGTGAATAGAAAATTCCAACTGTTTTAAGATTAAGCAGTACCTTTTTTTCTGATTTTTAAAATCTTTTTCTAGTGGAAGATTTCAAACATATGCAAAAGTAGCTAGAAAACTATAATGAACTCTCTCATGGGTTCACTGTCCAGTTTTAATGATGATGAACTCTTGGCCTGTTATATTTTATCTATAACCTCATTCACTTTCTCCTTCTGTATTGTTTTTTCTTTTGAGACAGAATTTCATTCCGTTGCCCAGGCTAGAGTGCAGTGGCATCATCATAACTTACTGCAGGTCCAACTCCTGGGCTCAAGCGATCCACCTGCCTCAGCCTCCTGAGTAGCTGGGACTACAGGCATGCACCACCACCAGCTATTTTTTAAATTTTTCATAGAGATGGGGTCTCACTATGTTGCCCAGGCTTTTCTTGAACTCCTGGCCTCAAGCAGTTCTCCTGCCTTGGCCTCCCAAAGTGCTGGGATTACAGGTGTGAGCCACTGCACACAGCCCTTCTGTATTATTTTGTAGCAAATCCCAAACATCATTGCATTTTATCTTAAGCAAAACACTTACATATTCCATGGGTCAAAAGATAAATCACAATAAGAAAATATTTTTAACTGAATGATAACAAAACTATATCAAAACTAGTAGGACTCCTGGTTCCAGCCAAGAGGAATTAGCTCCATTCCTCACTGGTCCTCCCTCTTACAACTACAAACCCTGGACTTAATATAACAGAGAAGGGAAGACTGAAAGATGAAGAGGGTAAGCTGGCTAGGGACTTCAGCCCTTGAGGGCTGACATGGCCATGAGCTCCTTGGGTTTTCTCTTTGTCTCCTATGTATCCAGGATGAGATGCTGGAGAAGTGCACAACATGGAACCATCAATAGGCACAGACAGAAGAAGCATCAAGAAACCTGTCCTCTGTAATCAAAGGACCAGGAAAAGCGTGGCCTAGCAGAATAGAAAACCTTTTTGATAATATCCAGCCTGCTCTAAGCCAAACACAAGGAAAAACCATCTTCCCCTCATGGTGTTAGCAGAGCCAAATGGGGAGCTAGACGTCCAGATCCACCCAGCATCAGCAAGGCAGGGCGAGTTGGCAGTCCACATCACCCACAGGCTTTGTATCAGAGGAGCGAAACAGGGAACTGCACTTTCACCCCCACCTGGCAACACAGAAGCAGAGGGAGGCAGTGTGCAGTGGAGCAGTTTGGCACTCCACCTTCTCACTCTGGCAGTGTCAGCTCCTGTGAGCAGGACCGAGTGGAAAACTGGACTTCTGCCCTCACCTTGCAGCAATGAGGCTGAACTAGACTTTGCTTTCCCCCTTTACCCCAAGGAACCTCCCTCGATCCACAGGCCCAGCAGGAAGCTGAACATCTACCACCACCCCCCAGACCTGCACACTACACCTCAACAGGGTGACTGCCAGCAAAAAACAGATTAAATAGGATCCAGAATCTCGTAACACAACACCTGAAGTTTCTAGGACAGAAATCACTTGTCATACCAAGAACCAGGAAATCTAACTTGAATGAGAAAAAACAGTCAATAGGCACCAATACCATGATGACATAGATGTCAAAATTACCTGACCAGAATTTTAAAGCAGCATTATAAAAAGGCTTCAACAAGCAATCGCCAACGTGCTTGAAATACGTGAAAAATTAGAACACCCCAGTAAAAAAAGTATAAGATGTGAAAGAAGAACCAAATGGAAATTTCAGAACTGAAAAAATACAATAACCAAAATGTTAAAACTCACTGGATAGGCTCAGTAACAGAATAAATATGACAGAGGAAAGAAACAGTGAACTCGAAGATGGAAAAACAGAAATTACTCAGTCTGAACAACAGAAAATGGACTAAAAAGAAATGAACAGAAGAGTGCAACAGTAACAAAAGTTCTAATATCCATATCATTGGAGTCTCAGAAAGGAGAAAGAGTATGGGACTAAAAAAGTATTCAAAGAAGTAATGCTGGAAAACTTCTCAAATTTGGCAGAAGATGTAAAACTTCAAGAGTCTGGGCCGGGCGTGGTGGCTCACACCTGTAATCCTAGTCTGGGAGGCCGAGGCGGGTGGATCGTTTGAGCTCAGGAGTTCGAGACCAGCCTGAGCAAGAGCAAGACCCCGGTCTCTACCAAAAATAGAAAGAAATTAATTGGACAGCTAAAAAAAATATATAGAAAAAATTAGCCGGACATGGTGGCACGTGCCTGTAGTCCCAGCTACTTGAGAGGCTGAGGCAGTAGGATTGCTTGAGCCCAGGAGTTTGAGGTTGCTGTGAGCTAGGCTGACGCCATGGCACTCTAGCCTGGGCAACAAAGTGAGACTCTGTCTCAAAAAAAAATAAATAAATAAATAAAAGAAAGAAAGAAATTAAGATATGTAATGCAGGAAATAGGTTCAGG
>NW_012146190.1:2637547-2645255 GCF_000956105.1 Propithecus coquereli | reverse complement strand
AGGCAAATGCAGGGTCCACTTTACTCTTCTGTCAGCTAGGCTGACGCCATGGCACTCTACCCGGGGAAAAAAAGTGAGACTGTGTTAGAAAAAAAAAAAAAAAAAAAGAGTCTGAGTGATCCCCAAACAGATTAAACAAGACTAATCAAGAAAACAATAGATTAAACGACTGATCAAGAAAAAAATAGAGAAGAGAAGGCACAGATTACCAATATCAAAGGCAACGAAAGTAATATCACTATAGATCCTATAGACATTAAAGAGATAGGAGGATATTATAAACAAACACTTTATTCAAATAAATTTGAAAACTTAGATGAAATTGACAGTTTCCTAGAAAGATGTCATTTACCAAAACTAACACCAAAACAAAGAAAAAAAATCTTAATATTTCTATATCTATTAAATAAATTAATCATAATTTTAAAACCTTCCACTAAAAATACCTCTAAGCCCAGGTGGTTTGATTCAGTAGTTCTGGAGTGAGGCCAAGAATTTGCATTTCTGACTAGTTCCCAGGTGATGCTGATACTACTGCTCTAAGTACCACCCTTTGAGAAACACTGGTATAGGCTACTTTCCTAGAATTGCAATTGTCAGCTCAGAAAAGTGTGCACATTTTAAGTTTGAAAATGACATATTTGTGTTCTTCATAAATTTTTTATGACTTTTTATTATTTATCTATAAGAGCTCTTTGCCAAAGACGTTACAGATATTTTCCCCAGTGTGTCATTTATCTTTCAAACTTATCTATAGATATTTGTCTTCCAAAATTTTTGAATTTTTGTGTAGTCGAGAGAGAGTAGAAGTTATAAGTGAAGCAAGGTTAGCCATTAGTTTATGACTGTCAAAACTGGTAATAGGGACATGGCAGTTCAATGTACTTTCTACTGTTTTAGATGTTTAAAATTTTCCATAATAAAAATGTTTTAAACACTCCAGTTTATCAATATTAGAGTTTTAATTTATTATCTAAAATATTTGTTGTTAGGTATTTTGAAGGGTAAATAAAATGATGTTATCTTATACATTTACAGAACCCTGGATATGCAAAAAGTCACATCACAAAATTTTTGTTGTATTGATTTCATATTTTTGTGTGTTTGTTTGAAGTGCTTGAAGCACTTAACATGGAAAAGATGATGTCAGCCATTTCCTGCTGGATGGAAAATCCAAGGCACTCTGTGGTATCAACAGACTGGGGAAATGCTGAGGAAACTCCCATTCTAATCATCGAAGGTTTCCTTCTCTTTAATTATAAGTAAGCATCTTTACTCTAATATTGACTCTGAACGAATGGGAAAAAGACCTTGCGTACTAAATATGCTGTTATTTTAGGCCCCTCGCCACTGTATGGAATAGAAGCTATTTTCTGACCATTCCATATGAAGAATGTAAGAGGAGGAGGAGGTAAGTTTTAAATTTATCTTTGTGGATTGTAATTCAAAAGACTAAATTTAGGAAAAATGAGGAAAGCAACATTATTGAGCAATGTGTATAGCTCACTTTCCAAACAAGGACAACCTTAACTCTTTTATACAAGGAGCAAAACCTTTTTCCATAAATGGTCATCCACTGTTAGCAAATTACTTTTCTAAGAAAAGGGCCTTACATCTAGCTATTTGGCTCATTTCTCCTAAATCTTAAAACAAAGCAATCCCATGTTGATTATAATTTTGAGTTAGTGGCTGTGTATTCTGCTACAGCTACAAAGAACATCAGTTAGTTTAAAGTTTAATCCAACATGTCAGTATCTCTATCATTATTTATACTATTTGTCCCTTAATTCTTTTATAAGGCACTAGAGAAGAAAAAGATAATTATGAATGATAGTGAATTACAAAGTTAATTTCAGGATCAGAGAACTAAATCCATTTTATTGTCTTTCTAACTGCCATCGAGTTAGAACGTGTAATCCTGTTTAGATTTAATCTCCGAGTGATTTTCCCATTATGCTGACCATTATTATTTTACTTTATCAATTGTGTGTTTCTGTCAAAATAAGTTTCCTACGTGTTTTGATAGTACAAGGGTCTACAATCCTCCAGACCCCCCAGGGTACTTTGACGGCCATGTGTGGCCCATGTATCTAAAGCACAGACGAGAAATGGAGGAGAACGTCACGTGGGAAATTGGTAAGTGCCTTTTCTTCCCCCATTCAAAGCCTTTTGCTTGTCTTTCATCTCAAAGTACAGAAAAGAAAGGTGATGTAGAAGATTATAAAGGGATACTTGAAGCAGAACACTCTGGGCTGCCCCTCTTACAGCCTGTTCTCCTAGTCTCTGTTTCTCTGTCTGTGGCTCTTGTGAAGGTCTGGACAGTTATTCATTCCACCAGCATTGAATGATGCCTTCCAGGTGCAAGGTGCTGCCCCGGAGCTCTCAAGTTGAGTAAGGCAGAACTAGCCCCAACCCTCATGCAAGTGACATTCTACCAGGGAAACAGGCATTACAGACATTAGCTGCACAACCATGTCCTTTCCAGCTGTGGTAAGTGCTGTGACACCAAGCTCTAGGGGACTGCCCAAATCCCAGTGGTAGGGGAAGACTTCCTTGAGGAAGCTACATTTAAACCAAACTTTGATGGGTGTAACTGAATAAAGGAAGGTGGGTTGAGGGGATGGAAGATCACCCCAGTTGCGGCAGGGCACACAAAAAGGCCAGGGGGCAGGAAGGAACGAGCAGCGCCTGAAAGAAAGCTGGTGTAGAGAAAGCTTTGTGGTAGGAGAAGCCAAGGGAGAGAATTGATGCTGAATAGGCAGGGTCCAGACCCTAAAAGGCCAGTAGGCCAGATAAAGACTTTGGTCATTGTCCTAAGAGAAGAGGGAAGCTCTCTACGGAGAGGTTTAAACAAGGACATGATTCATACAAATTCTTGTTCTGGTAAGCTCCCTCTGGCTGTGTGGAGGATGGACGTAGAGGGTGTTATATTGGATGCTTGCACTCAGTAGAACTGGGTGATAGAATAGCTACAGAGGGGGCGGGAAGATGACAGACACCTCAGCAACTGACAGGTGTTATTTCAGAAAACAGGAAAAGGCGAAGGAGTTGCAGATTTGTAAGGGAGGAATGCAAGTCTGTTTTGCACTTAAGGAGGTTGAGGTGGCTGAGAGACAAAATGTAGCAATTTGGATCTGTGGCCTGAACTAAGAACAGATGACTGGAATGTAGATTTCAATGCAGAGAAGATAGCAGAAGTCTGTTGGATAAGGCAAAAGAAGCAGAGCTGACATACACTTTTCACAGGAAAGGGGGTGTGTCCATATTGTCAGAAACCTGTTGACCTGCGGGACAGGTGGCTGTGTCAGAGCTGAGCAGAAAGCACAGGGAGCTCATCCCCTGGTCCAGTGCTCCGGTTCTGGCTGCACCAGTTCCAGCTTGGGCCATGGGTTACAGGGATGTCCTCTTGCTGCCTTTCTCTCCCTTTTCACCTAAAATGCAAATCCGACCGTGCTCCTGTGCTGCTTGAATACGTTCAGTGGTCTCCGTGTCTCCGGGATAGCATCCAAACAGCTAGACATCGAGGCCTCTAAAGACTAAGGCACGGCCTTGGTCCAAAATCTCATTTCTCACCTGTTGCTGCTCCCCTCCCCCCCACATTCTAGCCATTCCAAACTGTGCATCTTTTTCCTAACAGGCAAAGTTCTCTCGTACCTCTCTGCCATGTTGTTTTCTGACTAGAAGGCCCTTTCCTTCCTTTAACCTAGGTAACTTCTACTTTTTCTCTAAAGCTGCTTATGCCAGTTTTATTAAAAATACGTATCTTCTGGGTCTGGTGAGTTCTGATTCAGTATATATGTGGCAGAGCCCAGACCACTGCATGGTTTAAGAAGCTTCACAGGTGATCCTAATATACATGTTAGAGAATTACTCCCTTAAATGACCCTGTTGGGCAAGCACCTCTTCAGTGCTCCTAAAGTACTACATGCACAGTGCCACTTAACTCTCTTCTTTCTTTCTTTTCTTTCTTTCTTTCTTTCTTTCTTTGTTTCCTTCCTTCCTTCCTTCCTTCCTTCCTTCTTTCTTTCTTTCTTTCCTTCTTTCTTTCCTCCCTCCCTCCTTCCTTTCTTTCTTTCTTTCTTTCTTCTTTTTTTTCTTTTCTCTTTTACTTAAATAATTGTCACATAAGCCAGTGTGGATTTATCTGTAACAAATAAAAACTTTTGACCTATTGTACCTGGCTGTGATCTATTTCTTTAATTGCTATTAATTTCTTTGAAGGTATGGTCCTCGGTTCTTTGGTTAAACCTGTTGGTATTTGTGGGAGATGTCAGGTGCTAAGGTAAACATCCTATGTTAATAAGCCTGTTAGCATTTAAACTGCCCTCTTTTCCCATTCTCAGTTTACCTAGATGGAACGAAATCTGAAGAAGACCTCTTTTCACAAGTATATGAAGATATAATACAAGAACTAGCAAAGCAAAAGTGTAAGTATTGTGCTATCAAAGTGGATAGTGGAGGAATAAAATAGTTCATTACATGCCCAAGAATGGCATACCAGAATGCTAATGTAGGAGTGATTGTATTCATTCATTCTTTGCTTTGAGGATAATTTAGAATCAGAAATTCTGTGTAGGTTTGGAGACTTGATTATTTTGTTTGTCAATTCTTATTGTTGTTGTTGGAGACAGAGTCTCACTCTGTTGCCTAGGCTGGAGTGCAGTGGTGTCATCATATTAATAGCTCACTGCAGCCTTGAACTCCTGGGCTCAAGCAATCCTCCTGCCTGAGCCTCCTAAGTAGCTGGTACTGTAGGCACATGCCACCATGCCATGCTAATTTTTTATTTTTTGTAGAGGTGGGGATCTCACTATGTTTCTTAGACTGGTCTTAAACTCCTGGCCTCAAGCGAGCCTTCCACCTTGTCTTCCCAAAGTTCTGGGATTATAGGTGTGAGCCAGTGTGTCCAGTCTGTTAGTCAAGTTTTTGGGGGTGAAACTATTTACCCTTTGTTATATCTCTTAATGATATTTATGTTATTTAGTTTAAAGTTTTTAGTGGATGGCTGTCCCCAGTGGAGTGGAATTATCATTTGGGCATAGTGATATTAAAATGCTGATGATTTTGTTTTAATACATCTTGGAGTGCTTTTTTTCTTTTATTCCCTTAAAGATTTTCCATAAAATTTCTATTTTCCAAATAGCTCAAAAATAAACACAAGATTTAAAAAATTATTTATGGAGTGTTTCTTTAAGGTTTTCATATTGGACAACACTTCTTGCAAGTGATAGAAATCCACCTAAATCTGCCTTAAGCAAAAAGAAAGTACAGGGGTGATAGTGACTTCGGGCTCAACTGGTGTAAGGAGCTCAAATAGGGTGCTCAGAGTTCTGTCTCAGTTCTGCTTTGTGTTTGGGTTTATTCTGAAGTCAGGCCCTCTCCGCTGACAGATGTGATGTCTGTTGGCAACATCGTCTTCCTCCTAGGTCTGACAGCCCCAGTATAAAAAGAAAGTTTATCCTTTTTAAGGATTGTCTATGAGTTGATAAATGTTGGAACTGGGTGTTAAGTATAAGGAGGTTCATGGTATTCTCACTTCTTTTGCATGTTTAAAATTGTTTATTTTAAACAGATTTTTAAAAAGCAGTTTTCCATTTTAGTCCAGATGAAAAGTCCCAGAGAAGACATTGATTGGTCCTACTTGGGTCACATGACTCAATCACTATTGCTAGGGAGATGACATACTCTGATTGGCCAGGACTAGATCATGTACCCTATCTTTTAATTAAATACTCCACCTAGGACCTCCTGATTTAAAACGTTTCCCAAAGGGAAATCAGGGCAGGAGCTAGAACCTAGAAGGAGGAGGATGAAAAAGCATGCTGGAAGGACAAAACTATAGATCTAGCTGCTGTTATATTTGAACTATTTGGATTAAAAGGATTTCCGTGGCTAACATGAGCAAAATGCAATCATCAGCTGGCTCAAGAGAAGACGGTGTGACTCACTCTAGCAGTGAAGAATTTCATATGGTTGTTTAGGTGAGAAGCAACTGCCCTAGTCCAAATGTTGTCACCTCTCAATAAGAATTAGATTCTTATCTTACATCTTCAATAAATTACTCTTTGCCCAACTAGGCACTTCATTGATGCTAACCACTCCTAATTTCAGGATCAGCCCTTCATGTAGGCATAAACCCATTTGAAGAAATTTCAGAACCACTTTAAAATTTCTTCTTGCAAGTGGAATTTATAATCCTTTCCATATATGCCCACCCACCCCTGCCATCTGTTACTCTGATGAAAGACAGGCCTCCCGTAATGAAGCTCAGAACACTGACATGAGTAGATGTAAGAGGGTGTGAGGGGGAGGAGGGGAGCAGCCATCCTAAATGATACCACATAAGCCAGAGCCACTTCTCTGAGAGTTATTGGCCCCCCTTTCTGGCACTAATGAGATGATTCTGGGGGTGTTTCAGCTGCTGGACTTCTCTGTCTTCTCAGTAATGGTAAGTGCTAGGGTCCAATTCTCCTCTAGTGACTAAGTCAAACCCTGGAGTTTGGCCTTATGGTCTACTGACTGATAAAGATGAAAGGAGCCCTGGTTATGTAGTTCAGGTAAACTGCATCCAGTTCCATTTCCAATCCTGCCTGGCCATGTGTTCCAAGGCCCAGGAACAGCCGGCATGTTTTGATGGGTGCTGCAAGCCCCTAAGAAAGGACATTTCCATATATGTGTGACAAACCTCCTTTTTCCTTGTCTAGAGGGAGGTAAGGAAGTATTCAACTATGCCATTTTAGGCTATCTTGCTTATGTTCTCGATACTGGATAAAGTTACAAAACAAAACAAAAAGAATAACAAATATTAGAAGAGGCATAAAATTGGAAGCAGATCAGCTTTTCCTACCTCCAAGATTTATGTTAGTTTTACTCAGTTGCATAAAGTACTGTTTTATTTGTAGTAACCCATCACCTTTCCTAGTTCTTCCGTCCACAATATCCTGGCAAAGCTGGCCTGAGGAATCTTAGCATAGCCTTGTTTAACCCTAGTATGACACTCAGCTAGCAGAGGAGGCCTTTCAGATGTTGCCAGTAACTACTGTTCAAGTCTTCTCTCATAATATCTCATGAATCTGTTTAGATAATTTTTCATTCTAAGTATATAAAATCATAATTATGATAAAGTAATAATGAAAGGGAAACAAGAAAGATTGAATTTAACTTTTTTCTTTATTGATACATAACATTTTATATTCATGGGGTGCATGTGAGTGCTTTCTATATGCATAGAATGTGCAGTGATCAAGTCAGGGTATTAAGGTGTCCGTCACCTTGAGTACTTATCATTTGTATGTGTTGGTGACATTTCAAGTTCTCTCCCAGTCTGCTATCTGCTATCAAACATTAGAACTTATTTCTTCTATCTAACTGTAAGTTCATACCCGTTCACCAACCTCTCTTCATTTCCCCCTCCCACCCTCACACCCTTCCCAGCCTCTGGTATTTATCCTTCATTCTATATCTACATGTGATAAGCTTTTTTTAGCTCTCACATATGAGTAAGAACATATAGAATTTGTCTTTCTGTGCCTGGGTTATTTCATTTAACATAATGACCTCCAGATCCAACCATGTTGCTACAAATGACATGATTTCATTCTTTTTTATGGCGAAATAGTATTTTATTGTGATTATATGGCACGTTTTATTTATTCATCTGTTGATGGACACTTAGGTTGATTGCCTACCTTTGCTATCATGAATAGTG
>NW_012146190.1:2632209-2634692 GCF_000956105.1 Propithecus coquereli | reverse complement strand
TTTTTTAAAATATTAGGTTCAACCCACAGTTTGAAAAACACTGCTCTGTACCATCCCATACCAACACCACCTGCAAATATTAGCATTACCAGGAGTAGCAGTTACACGGAATAAATGAACAGTTCACTGTGGTATCTGGGGGTTTTTGAGTGTTTTGTTGTGTTTTTTTGTTGTTGTTGTTTTTTGCGTGTATCTAATACCATTGTATCTCTTATGTTGAGACTTTGTTATAGATTGGGTTTTCCCCTCCTGTGGTTTATTTTGTTTTTGTCAAACAATGGTCTAAAAATCACAAAAATAAGCAGTTACTTGAACCATGTGGAATTCAGGGGACCTTTCTTTGGAAAGCACAGGCAAGAGATCTGAATTGTGTGGTCTCTTGAGACCACTTTCAATGATGGAATTTAAATTATGCACTGATCAATCTTTTGTTTATTAATAGCAAACAGATTTCCCACAAATGTCTCAATCTTTATAAATATAAAATATATTGTTATAGTAACTTTAACCGTTCTCTACAGACTCATTCCATCAGCTCTCATTATTTATTTCTAGCTAGATTGCACTCAGGGATGATCAGGGGGTTCTTTAGTTCCCACACACTACAAAAAAATACAAAACAAAAACAAAACCTACACTCATTACAGTTCATCCACCTAGCAGCTATGACTTCACTCAAGCTATTTAAAGTCTTGATTTTCTCTCTTTAAGATGGGGATATCAATAGTATTTACTATGCATGTAGAGTAGAATAAGGATAAAGTTTGAAATCCTTAATGTGGCCTCTCCACTCTAGCCTCTGTGTTCCTCGCTACCCTCATGTCCCATCAGAACTGAGTCGCATAATCACTTCTCACTGCGAGGGAGGCTGGGAAGATGTCATGATAGGTTCGGAATAGTCCTGACACTTTGACTTGGGATATTGTCACAGAACAACATCATGGCTCTTTTGGCCAGGAAGGAGGAGGAAATAGGAAAGTAACTGAAAATGCCTTCCACAACCTTTTTCTGCATACACTCCCTGGCCATGATTTTATCAAGCTTAGGTTGCTGTAAATTGTGTTACTTATACAGTAGGAGGTTTTTTTTTTTTAAGGATAAAAATATAAATATGATTATTAAACTTTATTTCCAAGAATTTCTGAAATGCCCTCCCCCTGTATAGAGGCATGGCCCTCCTGATTGAGAATCATTACACTTGACTTTTCTCCCTGCTAAGCAGAGAAAGTCTCTTTATCTTGCAAAATACAAAAACAAAAAACCAAACAACAGGCATTAAAAATGGAAACATTCAAATAATCTTGGGAAGAAAAAAGTAGAGCCTTGCTCTGTCACCCCGGGTAGAGTAGAGTGCAATGGCATCATCGTCATAGCTCACTGTAACCTCAAATTCCTGGGCTCAAGTGATCCTCCTGCCTCAGCCTCCCATGTATGTGGGACTACAGGCACGCACCACCATGCCCAGCTAATTTTTCTGTTTTTTTGTAGAGATGGGGGTCTTGCTCAGGCTGGCCTCAAAGTCCTGACCTCAAGCGATCCTCCTGTCTTGGCCTCCCAGAGTGCTAGGATTACAGGCATGAGCCACTGTCCCTGGCCTGCTTAGTATTATCAGTGAGAAATAAATAGGAATCTGAAATGATACCAGTGCTTCATTTCTATATGTGCTGCCTTACATTACAGTTACTCTTTAGCAGAGGAGTTAATGGCAGTATTGTATCTATTTAGAAAAATAGTATATATATTTGATAAGGAGCAAATCTCTGCTCTGTATATATTGACAAAGAGCAAATCTGCTGAAGTCTTCGCTTTCTGTGCGTAAGTAACCCCAATCCCTTTAGGATGAATTTGCTATGGGAAGGCTTCAATGAGCTTAGTATTAAATATGGGTGGAGGAGGTTTAAAAGACACTCAGATTTATATTAATACTAAAGGTTGAGATTCAAACCAATAGTTTTCCTTTTAAGGATATGCTGATGATATTACATAGAATCATAAAATGTTGGAGAAGTATCAGCTGGTCCAATGCTCTCTATCTCAGTATAGAAAATGACACCAGAGCTGGTGACCTGTCCAACACCACACAGCTAGCTAGTGGAAGGACCCAGGCCAGGCCACAATCCTGACACCGTATAAGAATGCACATATACATTTTTCATTTTAGAGCAAAGAATGGCAGAAAAATAACCTGCTAGAATACATGATCTCTCCCTCCCTCCCTTAAAGGAAGCAAACTGAGGAGCCTGGAAAGCTGTGTCAGGGAAAAATGAAGCTTGCTTTCTGCACTTTTGGAGCCCAGTCAAGGAGGCGGGCCAACTCCTGAGGTTACCTGTGGAACAAGAAGCAGTGGTGAGCTCCTGGGAGCTCCATGCCACTGTCTAACTGTGCTAATCTTCAGTTTATAGCTCTAGCTATTCTTTCAATACTCTACCAGGCCAGGTTCAGTGGCTCACGCCTGTAATCCTAGCACTCTGGGAGGCCGAGGC
>NW_012146190.1:2629930-2632159 GCF_000956105.1 Propithecus coquereli | reverse complement strand
AAGGGCAGTGTGGTTAATCAGCCATGCTATTTCTGTTTTTAAATTAGCATTTAATATTTAAGTAAAATATAAGATTTGACGTTGATATTTTAGTGCAGAAGATGTCACATGCCTAATTGCAAATCAGAGGAATGAGAATTTGCAAAATAAAAATTTAACTATCAAATGTTTGTGTTTTTCTATTGATATTTTTACATTGAATTTAAAATATAATGTCTGGTTATAAAATAATACTCTAGCATAATTATCTAATGTACTAGTCCAAATTAATGTAAGATCACTTAACCATTTCCCAAGTGTTGGATATTTGGTGTCACATTGTGTCACAAGTGTCACATTGATAAACAACATGCTATAAAAATATCTGCACATATTATTTGTTGGTCATCTTCTTCTTCTTCTTCTTCCTACTACTCCTCTTCCTCCTCCTCTTCCTCCTCCTCTTCCTCCTCCTCTTCCTCCTCTTCTTCCTCCTCTTCCTCCTCCCTCTTCCTCCTCCCTCTTCCTCCCTCTTCCTTCTTTCATTTTTTGTAAGAGACAAGGTCTCGCTATGTCACCCAGGCTGGAGTACAATGGCATGATCATAGCTCACTGTAACCTTAAACTCCTGGGCTCAATCAATCCTCCTGCCTCAGCCTCCCAAGTAGCTTGGGATTACACACGCCAGCTAATTTTTTAAAAAATTTTTGTAGAGACGGGGTCTTCTTATGTTGTCCAGACTAGTCTTGAATTCCTAGCCTCAAGCTAGGAGATCCTCCCACCTCAGCCTCCCAAAGTTCTGGGATTACAGTGTGAGCCACTTTGCCTGGTGGGTTTTTTCTTTTCAAATTATATCCTGGGGGTAAATTCTCAGAAGTGGCACTTACTTACTTGGTCAAAGGGTATAATCATTTTGACATTTATTTGAAAAATGAAATATCACACTAAAAAAACAATGTGCGTTCTCCAACATAAGCTGTGTAATAAGAATGTGGTAGCTTTATCAATGAATTTCTAAGCCAAATCAAGTATTTAGCTAGGCTTCCTTCATTTAAGAAAAAGGATTAAAGGTAATAATGCTTCTTTCCCCACATCAAGGATAATATTCCAAAACAAGGCCGGGTGCGGCAGCTCATGCCTATAATCCTAGCACTCTGGGAGGCCAAGGCTGGAGATTTGCTTGAGCTCAGGAGTTTGAGACTAGCCTGAGCCAGAGCGAGATCCAGTCTCTACTAAAAAATAGAGAAAAATTAGCCAGACAACTAAAAATAGAAACAAAAAATTAGCCGGGTGTGGTGGTGCACACCTGTAGTCCCAGCTACTCGAGAGGCTGAGGCAGGAAGATTGCTTGAGCCCAGGAGTTTGAGGTTGCTGTGAGCTAGGCTGATGCCACAGCACTCTAGCCCGGGCGACAGAGCAAGACTCTCTCAAAAAAAAAAACCAAAACAAACAAACAAAAAAATTATACTGCAGTCAGCCACCCTTTGTGATTTTCTGCTAGTCCTCAAACTATAAATATTTCATTCCCTGAAGTAAGGGATTAATATACCAATTACAAGTGATACTGGATATCTATCTGATATTGTCAAGGAGGCTTAAAATTTAGTGCAAGGATGAAAAGAACGGGACTTGGACTTGATTTAGTTTTATAGGAAACCAGCATTTTTGGCTCTAGAATCCTTAGAATCTTAACATCCTTAGATTTGTTGTTGGTGGTGCGAACATTTACTAAAATTAGAGTTGGAATTCTCCATTAATTTCTTTTTTATATTTATTCCCAAGGTTTGCAAGTAACAGCATAAAGATGGGATGCAACAAATCCTTCCTGGAGTGATTTAGAAAAATCAAAGGAATATGTTTAAGAACCTTAACCAAGACACAATATGTACTGTGGTGCAATGACAGCTATTGTTTCATATGTTTGTTTCTTATTGCACATGGTTTTCTCGATGTGTGGAGCAGTAAATATCCCTACCAATGGACAGGAATCGACCTTAACAAGTTGCTCCCATTCCAGGAAGTGCATAGATACAGCATAGCTCACAGTGAGTCAGAAAGTCTTCACTTTCTGGACGTAGCTCTATAATAATGATCGTCAACCTTTTCTGACTAGAACCCAGAGTAAGAAATAAAGATTACATCACAATCCAGTGTATATGGAATCCATTGTGTGTGTGTTTGTGTATATGTGTGTAGGGGTGTGTATGTGTCTGTGTGTGTGTGTATACACACATCAAGTACCACAAGACA
>NW_012146190.1:2625985-2627110 GCF_000956105.1 Propithecus coquereli | reverse complement strand
ATGGATAAGAGAACATCAAAAGCAAAATTTTTTACCAAAGTGAGAATATCTGATGCATTTTTTCTCATGAATCCAGAAATGTCATCAAATGTAAAAGTAGAAACATAATAATATGCTCCACTTCCAGATCCTAGAGAAGTTAGGTAATCTTCTTTAAGATTAAAAATAGAGACTAAAACTCATATGAAGAAACCCCTATTGACTCTTCCCTTCAAACCCGCACAAGCAAATTCCTGGGACTCCCTGCTGGTAGCAGTGGTTCTCAAACCTTAACGTTTATCAGAATCACTTGGAGAGCTTGTTAAAACTTAGATTGCTGGTTTCCAGCCCCAGGGTTTCTAATGCATTAGGCTTTGGATAGGGCCCTAAAATTTGCATTTCTAACGCTTCTGTAGGTGATGCTAATACTGATGACCCAGGAACCACATGTTCAGAATTATTGCTCTATATAGCAGGCAAGTAGCAGCTTGAAGACCCAGAAAGGTCCACAGTAAAGTGTTATTTGGACACTGGAAGCCTAAAATTATCAGTATAATCAGCCCTTAAAGATTTTGCAGAATCACTCTTATGCCAGTCATTGATTTTATTAACTTTTAGTTCTAAATTTTCCCTTTTTGATTCATCTGTGAAAATGCATCTGGGCCTTTAGATACTTTCTTTTGCCAAGGGCATGATGTTAAGGTTTTTCAGTAGAGGGCGCTGGAGAGTCATTGCTAGAGGAAAAGGTTTTGCTTTTTGGTTCCTGTGTGCTTGCTCAGGATATGCCTGCAGCAAGCATGACTTCCGGTTTCAGCTCCTGCAGCGCATGGCAGGCAGCAGCGGTAGTACAGTGCCTCTAGATAGATACTACCCCGTGAGCAGCTTTTCCATGGTACCCAAGAGGCTGGATTTTACCAAATTTCAAAGAATACACTTCCAACAAATTATGTTACCATGGCACCAAAGCTCCTTTCTTCTCCGCCATTCCGTGAGCGATAGCAGTGTGCTTTCCAACGAGGTCTGGCTCTCCTTACTGCTGGAGGCTCTTCCTTGGATGAGTCATCTCAGCCCTACTGGAAGTGGCTGTTCCTTCTATCTCTTCTTTAGTGTTTAGACTAGCCAATCCTTTGTTGATATTTTATTTAT
>NW_012146190.1:2612390-2624980 GCF_000956105.1 Propithecus coquereli | reverse complement strand
ATAATTTTTAAATATGCCTTGCCTTTTTAAACATGATCTACCATCTATTAGTCTTAAAGTTATACAGAAGGACTTTCTTAAAATCTCAAAGTAACCATGATGGAATAATCCAACAGAGATGCTGCTGCTGTGCTGTTCTTTAAGGACTCAAAGCCTAGTACTGTGCTTATTTATTGAGTGAGTATTTGGACTTCGACCCACTGGCCTGTAAATTTACAATAATAACTAACCTATACTATCCTCCTCCATGTGCTAGGTACTGTGTCAAGTGCTGTTAAGAAAATTTTCCAAAACTTAGAAATAGTCAAAAGAGGTCCCTGCATCCTTTCATAGCATGTCTAGCCTACTAGAGCTTTGTCTAGCCTACTTACCCAATGGTTATCCAATTCTCTACAAATGTGTACCTTTGGGGATTTTCTCTTGATTAGGATATTTTACATCTCACAAAGGTAAATAGTAACTTGTAGAAACTGGATAGCCAGGGTTTCTTAACCTCAGGTCCATTGGCATTGGGGATAGATAATTCTTTTGTTGGGGGTCTGTCTTGTACATTGAAGGATATTTAGTACCATCCCTGTTTTCTACCCACTAGATGCCAGTAGCACCCTATCCCCTTATAGTTGGAACAATCAAAAATATCTTCACACATTGCCAAGTATCCCCTGGAAGGCAAAATCATCCCTACTTGAGAACTGCTGATAGTGATATAAGTTAAATTTGTACAGTAGGGATGCAAATGATTTTTCTAGAAGAAAAGATAACCCTAAAAGTTGCAGTTTTATTGCTCCATACATTAACCAGTTGTATATCAAATTAGCAGTCTTATTCAAGCACCTGTCTTTCAGCCACCACGAATACTTTGCTGTCTCTAATTCTCTTTGACCCAACCTTACCATCTTATCAGTTCCATAATTAACATGTTAAATCCTATTTTTTTTTTTTTTAGAGACCGGGTCTCACTCTGTCGCAATCCTCCCACCTCATTAGAGGCATGAGCCACTGCACCCAGATTAACTTTTGAAAAGTATGTTTTCACAGTACATACATTATTTAATCCTTATAACAACCATATAAATACGAGGCTTTGAGTGGTAAAGTAACTACCCAAAGTCACACTGCTTACATGTGTTAGAGCCAGGTTTGGAACCCAAATCTTCATGGCCCAAATAGTGAGCTGTTAACCACCATGCTATCCTGTATTTTGAGGCTAGCTCTAAAATTATGACCCAGCTTGTTGCCACTGCCCTTAGGACATAATTATACTTCCACTGTCTTGTCCTCCTGCTTTATATTCAAAGGAGCTTCACGGTTCAAAATCCAGGAACTAATCAAACAATCTAACTTTAGAACATTGTATGCTCACTTTATTGTTATATCACAGAAGCCACACCATAGAGGACTGACAGGATTACCTAGAATCTGTAGCTACTCAATTCAAGATGGCATGTTTAACATGCTCCTTGAACTTATCTCCATGAGTGAGCTGCTGCTGTCTCTCTCCAAGCAAAAGATGGACCCAGCAGAAATTCTTTGGGGACTTGCTTATGCTGGTATTCACTTTTTTGTTCCTCTTCCTATTTTACAATTGGGAGATATGGTAGAAGAAGGCACAAAGGCATCAGGGATTAATGACATCAGCACTTAAGGGTATTTTGTTTAGGTCTATGCTGATTGTGATGTGTTCTCTGTTTAGTACAACAGTACTAACCAAAGTCGGCAGCATATAAATGCTTATTGGACTCCCTAATTAAATAACCATTTGTCTGAGTCTTGAAGTTCTTAGGAGGTAACATAGTGTTATGAAACACATGCAATAATAAAAATAGCTATCATGTATAGAGTGCTTTATCACACACCAGCCAGCATTCTAAGCTCCCTACATATATTATCTCATTTAATACTCACAAAACTCTATTGGGAGATACTCTTATTTTTCAGATGAGGAAACTGAGGCACAAAGAGGTTAAGTAACTTTCCCAAGTCCACATAAGTAGTGACAGAGCCAATTCAAATTTGATTTCAGAGTTCATGCTGTTAACTACTAGATTCTACTGTAATAACAGAAGTGATTATCTATCAGATTGGCAGGAATAGAATGGGAAGGTCAAAGGAGTAAGACTTCACTGAGGATATGACTGGCTGAGTGTTCTGGAGGCCAGGCTATGTGGAGATCCTCCAGACCTGTATCTTCATGTGGTTCTTACTATCCTGTAGAGGTGGTGCAAGTTTCAGAAAAGAAGTTTCCTTCTATGATCACCTGACAGTACTGGATGAATTAAGGACATGTTGTCCAGCTGGCCTACAGCTGCTATACGGAAACAGCAGATTCATTTGGTGGGAAGGCTGACATCTATATTGGATAACCTTAGGTATTATCATTACTTTTAGTAAACCACAAACAACATGGAGAAGTAATGTTTACTTCTTACAGTTGGAGACATTGACTCAATGCACATTTTGGCATATTTGTAAGTTAAAAGAGTGATTATTAAGTTTGAGCATTAGTAAAAAAGATGATGTATACTGCCTGAAAATACTTTATTTCACTCAAATACATATAGAAACACATAGTGCTTCCCAGTTTTCTACCACATCCATGAAAGTTAGGATGATCTTAAGAAGTGGTACTCTGCTTGACAACAAAGGAAAATGAGGCACCAAGAAGTTATTTTAGGCCACTGAAATGGTCAGTATTAGAGCCAAACTTGTTTGGTTTATTCCAGTGTAAATCGTGAACTAGGTTTCTTTTCCCATCCAATATACTTTCTTCTGTTCTCTTTTTCTTTCCAATAAGATTGCAATAAGGCTTTCATCAAAAAAAAAATTATTTTTCAGGATATAATAAGTCTGGACCTGCAGTTGTCGGGTCCTCTGTGTTTTGAGGAGTCCTGTGCTGTCAGCAGAGGGAGAGGAAATCAAGGATGGAGCATGGAAGGGAAGTGGCAGCAATGGTTGGTCATGTTGAGAAACGAAGCAGCAAGTGGAAAGTGCGTGGAACTGCAAGTAAGCAGACCTGGCTTCTCCTTCTGACTCTGATGCTTGCCCATGGGCACGCCATTTCACTTGCCCATGCCTCAGGAAGTAAAGCTTCCCTCAAAACTGGAATTATCCACTTCCACTTCATGGTATTTGATTAAAAGAGTTAATGAATATAAAGCATCCAGTCAAATGCCTGGCACCTGGTGGGTGTTCACTATTATTAGCTCCATCTTTCAATCCCAACCTTCTTGATTCCATCCTACAAACCTAAGACTGTTCTTAAGATCAAATAATATGTTATGAAATCATCTGAGAAGTTCTAAAGGGCCCTGCAAATATTAAGGATGTTAAAAGATTATTAGACATATCTGAGCCTATCACCATGGCTAGAGGTGAGTCACCCATTACCCTTGGAATTTTTAAAAATTATTATTCTTTCCCCTTCAAGTCTTCCTTTGATACTCATATTAATCATTTTCACCCTATAAAAAATGAATGGGTATGGTAGATCATATGGTATATTTTCTCTAGGACCTAAAGCTCTACATAAGGGTAGTCCTCAGCTTTTGCAACAATAGATCATCTAATCTATCCATAATATCCCCATCCTCCATCATCCTGATTTCAAAGCAGATATGTCAGGAAAGAAGGGGAAAATGATACAAGTGACTTTGGTATAACGTTGTATTTCGCATCACCGCCTGAGGGTATCTCTTGGGGCCTTTGGAGGGGCCTAATAACACCTCTCTGTTTTAAAATGTAGGTTTTATTATTTAGGTTTGTTGAGGCCAACAGATCAGGAGATAACTGCCATTGAAGAGATAGTTTGTTACAGTTCCCAAGAGGAAGGAGCATGCCACACCACGCAGGGCCACACCGGGAGGCACCAAGGTTGGTCAGGAGGCAGAAGTAAGAGAAAAACATGGGCATCAAATTTTATTATGGTTTCCACAGGAAAGGCAGGGCAAGGAAGGGTAAGCAGATTTAGGCTTGATTAGTTTGTTTATTTGTTTGTTTTTGAGACAGTCTCACTCTGTTTCCTGGGCTCAAGTGCTGTAGTGTCAGCCCAGCTCACAACAACCTCAAATTCATGGGCTCAAGCAATCCTCCTGCCTCTGCTTCCTGAGTAGCTGGGACTACAGGCATGCACTACCACCCCTGGCTAATTTTTTCTGTTTTTAGCTGTCCAGCTAATTTCTATCTATTTTTAGTAGAGATGGGGGTCTCACTCTTGCTGAGGCTGGCTTCGAACTCCTGACCTCAAGCAATCCTCCCGCCTTGGCCTCCCAGACTGTTAGGATTACAGGCATGAGCCACCATGCCCGGCCTTGGTTAGTTTTAATGTTCAGTTGTCTCTGGAGTATAGGAGCAGTCCTGACTTGTCTTGTACCTGGCCCAAGGTTGATTAGGGCAGGAGAATATTGGCTTGGTCTATGAGAGGTACATAAAGGAAGTGGTTGGGGGATATGGCCTCTGGATTGGCCAATTTATAAATGAAAGGCCCAGAAGGGTTTTTTACTATTTCTAGGAACTAGCTAGCCCTGGGAGGGTCAGCCTGTCCCTGGTCAGTGAGGCCCCAGATGCCAGAGCATTAAGAATACAGAATATAAGAAAATATAATTAATATACTCCCCTCTTTTCCACCTAGACTCAGAACAAATTGAGCAATAAAGCAAAGAAGAGGCAGATGGTGGCTAAAAGGCCCCCCCCCAGTTACTGATAAAGCCTACAGTGGAAGAGATATCTTAATGTGAGAGTAAAATGAGTCTCCTGACTCCATCCAGAAATAGTCAGACTTACTCACAGAATCATAGGCAGCATTAAAACAGGACACCTTTTCCAACTGGAAAGGACTTTATGGCATGAGTAACAGAGAAGAAATTGTGCTTACTGCAAACAAGTTTAATCCCAAGAGGAAAAAAATAGGGTCAGGAACCAAGCCAAGCATGTCTAGTTTATTCTTCCCAAATGTACCGACCAGATGACTCACTCCACCTTTCAGAAGCGAATTGAATAAAGATTAGGGAAAGTCATTGCTTGACTGAACTCCCTTTTCCTGGATGGAAACATCAAGAGTGAGAAAGAATCATCACTCCCACTAAAACACATTGACTTTTCTAGAACTTTTAAGAAGATAAATTCTGACACTTTCCTAGTTCCAGCTTCAGGTTTTACATGTTAAATCCAGTTTCAACTAATAGATGTTCAGAAGAAGAGAAATGATTCAAACCACGTAGGGGCTCCTAGGCAGCTGCCTAGGCTATAAAATTTAGGGTGAACTTTCAGACTCTTCTGGTATGTGGGAAATATCCTGCTTGTGGTTCTTGGTTGTATACTCTCCTACTTCCACTTTTCTTGAGCCAGGGAAAGGGCCAATAGGCCCATGCACTGGGAAATGATCATCTGCGAGATATATCAATAAAAAAAGACATAGAGTTGGTGTTTAAGGCCTAGAAGGGCCTCCAGGTGGTGTGGGGAAAAAAGAGAAAGTCATTTACAGCAGCATACATGTTTATTGTCAACACTGATTCATCTATATCAGGGTCATCACATTATGTCCCATTGGCCAAGTCCAGCCAGTCACCTATTTTTTAAATAAAGTCTTTTTGAAACACGGTTTACACATCTACTCCTTTTTTTTTTTTTTTTTGAGACAGAGGCCCTGGGTAGAGTACAGTGGCATCATTATAGCTCACAGCAACCTCAAACTCCTGGGCTCAAGAGATCCTCTTGCTTCAACCTCCTGAGTAGCCGGGACTATAGGCGAGTTCCAGGATGCCCGGCTAATATTTCTATTTTTAGTAGAGACCAGGTCTCGCTCTTGCTCAGGCTGGTCTCGAACTTCTGAGCTCAAGAGTTCCTCCCACCTCAGCCTCCCAGAGTGCTAGGATTATAGGCATGAGCCACTGCGCCCAGCCTGCGTCTATTCCCTTATGTGTTCTCTGTGATTGCTTGCACGCTATGACAGCAGAGTTGAGTAGCTGCGAGAGACCTTACGGCTTGCAAAGCTGAAAATATTTGCTGTCCGATTCTCTGTAGAAGTTTGCCACCCCCTGCTCTATATGTTCACTGTAATGTTTATAGATCCCCTACACTGTGTCAAACACAGTACTAGAAACAGGGATAATCTGTGCCTTAAATGAGTTCATATTCTACTGGGCAACCAGACATTTTAAAGGATAATTACAAAGCACTGTGAGAAACTCAGTAAGAGAAGGAGAGTTCTGAGTTTGCATTGTTTCTACAGCAATGCTTTTCAAAATTTAATGTGCCTGTGGATATGTTTAAACGCAGATTCAGATTCAGTAGGTGAGGCTTGAAGTACTGCATTTCTAATAGTATCCCAGGAGAAGCTGGGCTATCAATGAAGCTGGTGTAGGGTCTACGCTTTTGAAGAGCAAATGTGGACCAAAGGTATAACTCATTAAAAGTTGGATAGAAGGGAACCTCCTAGACTGAAAGGATTTTAAGGGAAAGACAGGAGTCATGACAGGGTGTTAAAGTGATTCTGCCAATCCAAATAGGCTAGCCCAATTTTATTCCTTAATAATAATTTCAGAAAAGGTCAAAGCCAGATGGTAAAACCAGGCCAAAATCTTGGAGACTGGATTCGCAGTGAAAAGGGAAGTAGAACGTGTCTTTCTTACCTGTACGAGGTCTTCAGACAAAGCACAAATCTGTGTTTCTGGCAGAGTGTTCAGATGACATTTGTAGGCCTTTTGCCCTGAAAGTACTTTGGTGCTCCCATATTTACCACTATAAGTAATTTAGAACAACAAGAATCATCTATAAAATAAGCGTGAGGACATGCCACAAAATTCTGACTTTTTTCCCTATAATTACTACTTTGATGCTTTTTGGGGAAGTAATAAATACATAACTCTTTCCAAAATGTTTTATTTGGGTACATTTGCTTAGCGGATACCCTAAGCATGCATAGGTAGGCCTATTAGGTAACTCAGCCCTGGATTTCTGGGTTGGGAATCATGGAATAATGTCAGTTCAGAGTATCCTTTTAACTTGAAATGTTCCCCAACAACAACAACAAGATTTAAAGCTTAAGGGATGGAAGATATTTTTGTAGGAACTACTTTAGTGCCCCTGGAAAGAAATACTGATAGTAGATAGCCTATGATTTATTGCGTAACTAACTTAGCACTCATCATTTACACAAAATCCATTTTACTTCACTTTTTAACAACAACAACAAACAATTAACAATAATAATAGAATTTTCTTTTTTTTAGGTTCTCCTTTCATCTTGCAAGTAATAGAATTTTCATTCCAAGTTTGAGAATAATTATTGAAAGCATTAAAACAATGTGTATACAAAGATTGTAACCGGATTTTGGTTCCTGTAAAGAATATAAAGATTCACTAAAGGTACAAGGTGACCGTTTATTTATAGGAATCATATTTCCAGTTCCATAGTGGAGAGTATTCTCATTATTTTAAAACTAAATTATTGTATCCTTAGCCTAGATACAGCTACAAGAACAAAGAGCACCTAAGCAAAACTATAATAGTTGGTTCCAAGTCAAAGACAGTATCCACAAAGAGCAGAATTAATAGAGGAATTCCAAATCATAATCCTAGAATGATGATAATAATTGTAAGGGGATTTTGGTATTGGGTCAAGGAAACCCCTAGCTGCCTTCCCCTTTTTCCTTAAGGTCCTAGATCAATAGCAGTTAGAATTATTGTTGATATAAAACTAGATTTTTAAAGTAAAGAGTAAGAAATAGTTTGTCTCCATAAACATAGTCCTCTCAGTTTTGGTCAGCAAAATATATCTTTTCTTACCCACCTGGAATACTAAATGCCTATAAATAACAATTACTTACAAATTAATAAGATTTCCAAAAGTAGAAGTACTTCATGAAACTTAAAGACAGAGAAGATCAACTTCAGTAGAGGCAGTAGATCCAGTAGTTAATAGTTTCTTCAGCTTCATAGACTTGCTTTCAAATATGGGCTTTACCATTTAATAGCTATATGACTTTGATAGAGCCACTTAACATCTTAAATTACAGTGTTCTCATCTGTAAAAAAAATAGTGATATTATTTTAAGTATTGTTATATGCAATGATACATTACAGTGCTTAGTGCCATGCATGGTATTTGTAAATTCATTTATTTATTCCACAAACTGGTTATAGAAAATCTTCACATTGCAAATACCGTGCCCCATGTTGGGGATATAGGCATGAATAAAATAGATATGCCTCCTGTCTCAAAGAACACACAGTCTAGTAGGTAAGGTAGTTAGTTAAAAGATCAGTTAAAATCGACATATAATTACAAAGCTTCAGTGAGGCATCCACCTGGGGAATGTGAGGCTAATAAAAATATACTTAGGATTAACAGATGAGTAGAGCTGCAGGTTTCAAAGCCTTTATTTATAAACATTTATCGATTATGAAATATCCTCGAGAATAATGAGGGAGTAACTTTGTTGGTGTGGCTGGGAAAATTAAGAGACTTTTTGTTAAGCATCTGACTTAGAGTGGAAAAACAATTTGCAACTTCGTGTTCTGATCATAGAACACGGAATTTCCTTCTCTTCAATTCAACATGTTCATCAATTGTATACCTGCGGGAAAGGCCAGCTTTGGAAATGGTATCCAAGTATCCCATGCTAGATAGTAAGGTGTTTTAGGAAATAATTTAATATGCACATTGAGAGCAGAAAAGAACCAACTAAATATAGAAAACTGCAGATATAAATATTGCTAACAGAACATTTTTTCTGAAGAAAATGTTGAAATCAAAGGATATTACCTGTCAAATTATCTTTGAATCATAGACTATTCAAGGTAGAAGGATCTTTCAAGAATAGTGCAACTGTTTCATTGTCTGTATGAGGACACTGATTCCAGACAGGTTAAATGACTTGCCCAACGTCACACACCTAGTTATGATCAACATCATAAGCCAAATCTGGCGTTCCTGCTCCCACACTACAATGCCCCTTCTCACTCTGCCCCATTCAGACAGTGTTAACCATAATGTTAAACAGTGACACACATGTAGTCACTCTGGTAGTTACACTGGCTCACTGAACACCACCTCTTCCCACTTTCTAGCATGCTTTCCTTTACTTTAGAAGTTAGAAAGCTAAAAACTCCATCTCCATATTCCCTTATAACTGAGCTTCCAACTTGGAAGGAGAAGTGAGCATGGTGAGAAGGTGGCAACATATAGGGAAACTGGATTTTATGGCAGAAGCATCTGGTTCTTCTAGGATAGCTATGGCACAGGTTTTATTGTCTGGTACTTAACACCGTAAGCGATGAATAGTGGGGCAGTGGTTGCCTTTGTGTCCATTAAAACAGTTTCCTTTGAAACAACTAATAACAGGTATGGCCACTGTAGTGTTCCTATGTGGCAGTCAAGCTTGGTTCCTAGGTCTTCCTGGAAGTTGTGTGTGCCTAATTTCCTTTAATAAATCATTTTTTTGCTTAAACTAGTTTTGCTTAAACTAGAGTGGATTCTGTTGTCTGCAACTAAAAATCATGACCCAGGTTGAGTAGCTTTCAACAGAATCTTAATGATAAAAGAAAGTTCTTTGCCAAATTCACTATTAAGAAGAAAACTGAAATTAAGCAAGTCGAACAACATATGTTAGTACTTACTATATAGAAGGAGTGTAGGAGATACAAAAAGACCTGATTCTTGCCATCAAGACAATTGAATAAGAGACCCACTATATGCCCAATAAGTAATGCAATGTCAGATAGGGCTAATACTCTGAAGAAAAACAAAAATGATTAAGAAAGCTGGGGTGTGCATGAAAAAGGTAAGGTGCCTCTAATAAAAAATAGTGATATTTTTCATAAAATAAGGGAGTGAAAAAGTAAAAAAAGAAAATGGTGATATATTTGTCCAAGGAATACCTCATACTATGAAAATGAATAAAGTATAGCTATTTACAACAATGTGTGGACAAATCCTTGTAATATTGAGTAAAAGAAGCAAGACATGATGCCATGAGGAAACAATCAGCCAAATACAAAATGTGGGATATTCTGCAGGTCAAATGTCTCCAAGCAAACAGAGACAGAAACAAACAAAAATGTTATAATAAAAATAAAGGACAAAGGGAAAGAAGAGACTGTTGAAGATAAAAAGACATATAGTAGGCCTGGGGCAGGATAAAGGTTGGGCACCACCAAGGCAAGGAGCCTGCTTTTGGCCCTAGGAGAGCTGGAGGTCCCTCACTATCTACCTAACAAAGCTGCTAGGAACTCTTTGGGGGGAAGGGGAACACCCTGAACCAATAATGGTTTAGAGAGCTCCCAAGCTGCTGTGAACTTTTATGTACAGGCTTTTGTGGATACATATGTTTTCATTTCTCTGGGGTAGATGTCTAAGAGTGCAATTGCTGGGTTGTATGCTAAGTACATGTTCAGTTTTGCAAGAAATGGCTACACTCTTTGTCTGACAGTTCTCCACTGGCCTTGGACTGACCCAGTGCTCCACCTTTTCTCACTTGTAGTTCTCAGGAATAACTGTGGAATGTGCTAAAAATGCAATATCCTGAGATGGAGGACTGGCTGGACCAGGTCAGGCTCTGTTCCAGTCCCCATGTTCATCGTTTCAGCACAGCTTGTCATGTTGCCCCCAGGATGTAAAACCCAAAGTGATCTATCTGCTTCTCAAGGTCACTCAGCTGCAGTGCAAGTAGGGCACATGCAGATGAGACTCCATCCTCCCAGGGCAACTTTCCTAAGCCTCGGGGGACTGGCTTGCAATGAATTTTATGCTTCTGTTGTCCCTTGCTGCCTATCTGTAAAGAATCAATCCACTTTGTGTGACGTGTATACATAGGTATTCGTTCTCACCAGACCAGACAAATTGGTAACCAAAATACAGCAAACCTACTTGTAGTCTTTTCCAGAGTGGCTGTACTATTTCATATTTTCATCAGCAATGTATGAATGTTAAGCTTTAACTACTTAACTAACAATTCTGTAGAATAACTAAAGAAAGCATGATGATGCTTTTTTATTATTAATTCCTGGAGGTTAATTGACCTCCTCCTGATGAAAACATTCCAAAGCTTTAAGCATAAAATGACTCCATGGTTTGGGAAGACATCTATAGAGGAAACTCACTGCAAAGGAGTTAGGTCAAGGAAGTCCTAAGAGAAGTGTTTTAAAACAAGGCTAAAAATTTATTCTAAAGACATCTAGGCCGAAGTGGCTCATGTCTGTAATCCTAGCACTCTAAGAGGCAGAGGCAGATGGATTGCTTGAGCTCAGGAGTTTGAGACCAGCCTGAGCAAGAATGAGACCTGGTCTCTACTAAAAATAGAAAAAACTTAGCCTGGTGTGGTGGCATGTGCCTGTAGTCCCAGCTACTAAGGAGGCTGAGGCAGGAGGATCACTTGAGCCCAGGAGTTTGAGGTTGCAGTGAGCTATGATGATGCCACCACACCCTAGCCAGGGTGACAAAGTGAGACTCTGTCTCTAAATAAATAAATAAATAGACATCTGAAATGAGGGTAGAAAGCTAACATTGAGCCAATCTATCAGGCAATTTATCACTCTTTATTTCATTTATTCCCCCCCATGACCCTGTGAAAAGGGTACAATGCATATTTTAGAAATGATACAATCAAGAGTTCAAGTAACTTTTCAAATAGATCACAGAGTTACTAAGTGGCAAAGCTAGAACAAAAAGTTCATACTTTCACTAGCTCCTAGCTAGCTTCAGCTCAGTGTAAGAAACATAGTTAGCAATCAACGTATTTGTTGACAAGAATGCATGAACTTCAGCTCTTCTGTTTAGGAGTATGTGGGCAGGAAAATTAACTTCTCTGAGTCTGTTTCTTCATTTGTTAAAGGAAAATAATAATAACACCTAATTCACAGAGTTGAGATGAGAAACAAGATGATAAAATAGGGAGAACAATTTGAAAAATATTAAATGATAAACAAATGTTAGATAGCAAAGTATTTTAAAAGTACAGTTGTAGTCATAACCGAATACTGATAAAATATAGGCACAAGACCTGGTTGGGTGCATGAAGATCACTTACTATCTGTTTCCCAAGTTTCCTTACTTATAAAATCACAATTGAGTTTAAAGCTGAGCACCCTAATGACACAAACTCTAAGACTCACCAAATTATGAGACAGAACCAAACAAACCTCTACGTATGAAATTAATTTGAAAATGTTTATTATACTTCCTAGGATGTTGAAAAGTATGCAGCTTATCTTTATCCATGACATGCTGGCCTGTATTAATGAGGTCATTCATGCCTATATACATGTCACAAATGTATAATTTGTGTGTGTGTACCTGAAAACAATATTAGTAAGAGTTAATATTAGGCCAATTTATATAATACATAACTTCCAAACACTAGTCTCTAAGAAAAATAGGCATTAGATAGGAAATCTGGAAGAATAGGCAAGGAATTGGTATATTGTGTCTGGACAGGAAATACAGTTGGCTAGGGACAGTGGTAAAGAAACAATTCATGTTTCTAATACTTTGCACTTTTTTAAAAAAAGTTTGAACCATGTATAACTGCATTACTATAAAGAAATAGCCTAAAATTTTAGGAAAGTCTTATATAAAAATGTAATGTTAACATAAT
>NW_012146190.1:2606174-2608020 GCF_000956105.1 Propithecus coquereli | reverse complement strand
TTCAGATAGAAGATGATGGTGGTAAAATTGTCTAGTGCTGGGCTTGATTGTTTTTTCGATGTCCTCCAAACTGAGCCGAAGTTCACCTACACGTGGGATACCGGAGGATGTATTTTCCCAAACTGTTGCCAGTTCTTAAGAGCAGTTTAAGATTTCCACCCCACTCTACTTTGCGCTGTGAATAGTACACGCACGTTTGTGGCGAGCGATTGAATGTTGCCGCTCAGTGTTGTTAAGGGCAGAGGTGGTCCGGATATTCTAAAAGTTGCTAATTATTACGGAGGGAAATGAGAGAAGGCACAGTAAGAGCCGCCTTAGTGTTCTTTATTCTGTAAATATGTATCGAATTCTCCCCGTAGGCTGGGCTTGCTGATAGGATCTTTAAGTATGTTACCTCATTCATAAACAACTTCCTAACTTCCTCGTTTTTTCTGGAGAGATGTTAAAATAGCTTACTCACAAAGTTAGAATTCCAAGATCTGAAAGAGACTTAAATAAATTAGATTTTCCAGTAAAGATAACACTTTTATTCAGGTAAGAGATAATGAAAGTCCGCCAGTGGCAGTGTTGTGAGTCTGCAGTTGGAATCAGACAGACATGACCTCCTTACTCAGGTAAACCTGTTCTCTTGGTTTGCTTTACGCAAACTTTTTTAATATTGTCAATCTCATTTGTATTGTATTCTCTTGCTTTACTGTGACCCCCTCAAGGGCAGGGTCTGAGCCTTATTTGTTTTTATGTCACACCAGTACTTGACATATGTTGTTGAAGCTCTATTTTTAACAAATAAAACAAATAGTAGCAAAGAAATACATTTCTCATTCCCAAATAGTCTGTCAGTGTTTTGACTAATAGTTAAACAAGTTTGTTACTAGTCTGATTTTAGAAGCTTGCTTAATAAAAGTTTAAGGTTATTGAGAATCTTGATTACATTTGCCACAGGAATTTTTGAAATTCATATATCTTGATGAAATAATTTACTAATTATACCCAGGAATAGAGACCATAGGCTGCATTACTTCGGGAGCCCCGAAGGGAATTGGCAGTTTGGATATTTTATTTCTCCAGGTTTAATAGTAACAGAGGGAGGAATATAGACCATTTGAGAAGTGATTTTGATGCAAGAACCTGGAAGAACCATACAGTGAGGGAAAATAGCTGACGTCAGATAGCTAAGAGTGGTAGGTGCAGAAAAGTCTGGTACATTTTACTCTTGAAAAATGTAGAGAGAATATTGGGAAACATTTTGGGAATATAGTGGACCCATTTAGTTAAATATGTGTAATTGTTCTCAGCTTTAATATATTAGGACCAATTTAGAAAAGTGTTCTTATGTGCATAATTCTACTGGTTATGACTGTTTCCTGTACTCTCTTCTTTACCAGTTTAATGTTAGGTTAAGGAAATTTCATTTTTAAAAAAATTACTTTTTATTTGCTTGTATTCTCTTGAAACACTTCAGATCCTTGGACTTAATATAACGTCAAAAATGTGCTTTTTAAAAATGTCACTTAAAGGCTAGGGCTACAGAAAGCTTATATAGCAGAAAACATAGTGGACTGTTGCATTCCAGAAAACATAGTGGACTGTGATCTTCTAGACTTGTACTGTCCAATACTGTAGCCACTAATCATATCTGGCTAAATTTAAGCTTAAGTTAATTAAAATTTATAGAATTTAAAATTCAGTTCCTCAGTTTCCCTAGCCATGTTTCATGTGTTCAGTAGGCACATGTGGCGAGTGTCTGCTGTATTGGACAGTGCAGACAAAAGCCCTTCCCACTATGGAAGTGAGTTGTGATGGATAATCCTGTCCTAGATATTGTACAGTTGACCTTTGAATTTCA
>NW_012146190.1:2603219-2606124 GCF_000956105.1 Propithecus coquereli | reverse complement strand
ATCTTCAACTTGTTCAGCAAAACCTAAATCTAACATTTGATCCACTTCATCAAGCACAACATGGCATACTTTTAAAACATCCAATCGACCACTCTACAGGTGGTCTTTGATATGACCAATGATCCCAACCAAGATATCAATACCATTTTGAATATGATTAATTTGGCTTTGACATGTTGCTCCATCATAAAAATAACACCAACAGATATACTGTTTCCTAGTATATCTTTGAGGTCTTTGTTCACTTGGTTTGCCAGTTCCCTTGTCGGAGCCAAAACAAGTACCTTTGGTGAGTGGCTTTTTAGTAATTGTTTCTTGATTTCTTTAGGGTCTTTCAATAAAGAGGATGGCAAAAGAGAATGTCTTTTCTGTTCTTGTTCATGCTTGAGCAACTATTAAACTTTTTCCTTCATATACAAGATCAAAGGTCTTAACTTGAATTGGAAAGAGATATATTACCCCTCGACCTTTCAGAAGCTTTATAGTCTCTTTGGAAATAGGGAAATTGCAGAAGGCTTCTTTCTGTTCATGTGTTAGGGTCTCCTCAAGTTTATTATCACTTGATTCATGAATAGAACTATCTAAGGATGATCCTCGCTTTGATTTTTTTCATATTCATCAATATCATTTGATATTGGATATTTCTTCTTGACTTATGAGATTTAGAGAACTCATCTGAAAATCCAGTAAATCCTTCTTCAGTGTCTCCACTTAGCTTCTCTTTCATTTTAGCTATTTTGGGCTTGGGAACGTCCAGGTCATCAGCAACACCATTTTCTCTTGTTTATGATTTCTCATCTAAGTCATAATGGTGCCTTGACTTCCTTCTATCACTCAAGCATTGTGTAATGTGTTTTCAGCTCATCTTGTTTAAATCTTCATAACAACCCCATAAGGGAAGACAGATCCATAACTCCTCATCTGAAATTACGATATCCACAAAGCTCTTTTGCCTCTCTTTCTTCTGGCCCTCAGATTCCTCTAAAGGTCCTTCCAGCTCCACAGTGTTCCCCCAGAGGAGTTTCCCTGGCATTGCTGGCCTCTGCTGCCTCCCTCCGGGCACAGTGGCCACAACCACTTGTGGGCAGCGACAGCGTCAAATGTGGGGGCAGGGTGGCCACCTGGCCAGGGCTGTGCATCACTTCCTAAAATAATCAGTATTTTTTAGTACTGGCTTTATTTCAGTTATTAATTTGAATTATGAAAATAGGAAGCCACTTCATTTTCAATGATTATATCTTTTTAAACAGACTCTGTGGTTCCCTAGGCATATTTAACTCTTCCGAATATAAACAATCCTTCCTTTTTATAATTATTTTGTAAGACTGATTTGCTGGGTGGTGGATTAAATTGCACGGAATGAGTTATTTCCTGAAAATAACATTACATGCAGGTAGGGCAGCCATTTTAGCTCTAAGCACAGAAACGAGGCAAAATGTGAATGAATACAGGCGAAAAAGAGGAATAGGTTAGGTCAGGTCAGGCGTTGCAAAGGGCCACCCTTAGACGCTGGTAGGTGTTACGGACTTCCCAAGCACACATACTGGATAGAGTTAGGTTCCTGCATTTTCCATCTGCTGCCATCACCAGTGAGAGTGGCATTAGGACTTTTGCAAGCCCCTAAAAACTGGAAAGATGATAGTGCCCCCTTTAAGTAATTAAAAACTTATTTAGGAAGTGAATTGAAACTTAAGTTGGGTGAATGCAAGACTTTCCCTCTACACTTTCTGAAATAAAAATTCCGAATTCATGAAAGCTGAACTTTTTCTTTCTGTTTTTCCCTCCATTGCTAGTGCCTTAGCCTAGGTTCAGCCTCGTGTTCCACAATCCAGCACTCGTAAGCTAAGCCCCACCCACGCGGCCACTCACAGGTGCCAACTGTGCCAGCTCCACCCTGCCAAGGAGCTCCTCCTTCGCCCCCACACGGGGTCCCTGGCCCCGCCCCAGGAAGCGCCGTCCTGACGTCAGCGCGCCGTCGCCGAAGCCCGGCAGCAAATGAGCGCTGGCGGCCAGGGCCCTCTGTCGTACACTCGCACACGCATGCGCGCTGTTTCCGGGAGCCCCGAAGACCTGGCGGAGCGCGGCGCGGATGGGGGCTTGAGGGTGGCGGGGGCGGAGCGCGCCGCGAGCTGGGTGCATGTCCGCGGCGGGCGCCGTCTAGAGGAAGGCCAAGCAGCCGCCACCACGCTTTCAATCGCGGCGAGACGCAAGCGAGCCAGGCCCAGGGCCGCGGCTGCGATGCAGCGACGGCGGCGCCCTCCGCCGCCGGTCTCTCAGCTGCCGGAAGGTTGCGGGGGAGGCGGCGGCGGCCGCAGTGGGAGCGAGGAGGTGGAAGTGCAGTTCTCTGCCGGGCGTTTGGGCTCGGCCGCGGCGGTTTCGGCGGTCGTGGCGGCCGCGCGCAGCACCGAGGAGGAGGAGGAGAGGCTCGAGCGCGAGCACTTCTGGAAGATCATTAATGCTTTCCGCTACTACGGGTAAGGAGCCGGTGGCGGACCCCGGCCCAGCCCGTCGGGGCGCCGCTGCTTGCGGCGGACCCGCCGGAACGGTGGCGCCCGTCGCGCTCGCCCTCCGGTCGCCACGCCTCCAGGGCGTCCCGAACCGGCTGCTTGAGTTGTCCTCGGAGCCCCGCGAGTCACCTCGCACCACCCCAACCCCTCCCGGCACTGCACACCCGCGTGCCTGCCGCGCCGGCTGCTGCTCATCCTCGTGCCTTCTGACCTCAGGATCAGATTAGCTTTCTTGCCTTCCATCCCTTGGTAAAGGTTTGGCTTTGAGGTCGGTGGGGGTGACCTGAGAATTGCTGTAGCAATTTCAGATAGAAGATGATGGTGGTAAAATTGTCTAGTGCTGGGCTTGATTGTTTTTTCGATGTCCTCCAAACTGAGCCGAAGTTCACCTACACGTG
>NW_012146190.1:2601689-2603169 GCF_000956105.1 Propithecus coquereli | reverse complement strand
GACCAACTTCTTTCAAATAGCAGACAGATATCTCAGCTACGATGACTTAATTGTGGTGGATAATGCACATCAGTAGGCAGAAATAGGCAAGCTCACACCGGTAGATTAACTATCCAATACCCAGTCAAAACTCGTTTGTCATCCCTGCTTCTGATCAATTTCTATTCCCATTTCATCTTCTATTACCTTGTCAACATCCTGAGTGACTCCCCTGTCAACTCTGTCTACCTGCCTGGCCACCAGATCAACCACCTGACTGGCCTAACCAGCCACTTGGCCAGTCACTTCTCTGTCTGGAATTAGAAGATGTGTCTCCATCATAATAGTCTTCAATTTTTGGTAGTTTGGCCAGCACTGAGAGTATCCAGTCTGAATCACGCCACTCTGCCTGTAATCTTTCTGACTTGGTTGTGGGAACTTCAAAGTAAACACCCATATTTCCTTCTAGGAGGCACATTCTGGTAATCTGGGACACAGCATTGCTCTATCCAGCTTTCTGTTAAATTCTTTCCAAGGACAACTAACATCCTGTATTTACTCTAGGCTTTCCAGAGTCATGATCACAAACCCCTTATTAAAGTTGATCAAAGATTGTGGTTTAAAGCTCGATGTACCAGAAATGTGGGCTAATGCTGCAGCCACTGCCCCTTTCTCTGAGCTCACGGCCAGAAAAAAATCAACAGCAGCATAAGAATCGAAGCCAGAGACCTGATGGTATCCATGCTTTTAGATTTAACTAAATCCACTGTAGAAGGAACCACATACATGTTTAAAAGTAATACCTGCTTTTTGTTCCACATAACTTAGTTAACCTCTTTCTCTTGGTCGATAAAAACATATACAAATCCCTGTCTGGCTAGCTCTACCTGTGCATCCAGAGTGATGGATATAGGACTTAATATCCTGAGGAGGAGAACTTTGAATCACCAGGTTTACCTCAAGGGTCTCCAAACCATGGGCAGCCATGCTGGTTGCCACCAAAATTTTAAAACTACGTTCTTTGAAACCTTTCAGTGTAATTTCTTTGTAACTGTGCAATGTCACCATGTAAACACTGGGCATTCTGCTTTGTGTGTGGATTCATAGCCATTTCAGTTACATTCTTGTTGGTCTCACAGACAATAACAGCCCTCCCTTTAGAACCACTGTAGATTTGAAGGACATCTCCAATAACTGCTGGCCTCTGAGACCAAAGACACTGATGGCCAAATGTTCCACAGTAGTTGCAGACTTTTGAGTCATTTTTCCAACAAGGCCAACCTGTTCGTAACTGGATTTCATGTAATCTTTTTTGCAACTTTGTATATCCACTGTGGGCAAGTTGCAGAAAAAAGTAAAGTCTGAGGATTGTATTCAGAATCAGTTTTGTAGGATTCAGGAATAATATCTTCAACTTGTTCAGCAAAACCTAAATCTAACATTTGATCCACTTCATCAAGCACAACATGGCATACTTTTAAAACATCCAATCGACCACTCT
>NW_012146190.1:2591430-2597279 GCF_000956105.1 Propithecus coquereli | reverse complement strand
ACCATTTGAAAAAACTCGAAGATGAACCATATAGCCTAGAAATATTGAAAAAAAATTAAGAAAATGTTATGAATGCATAAAATATATGTATACTAGTCTATTAAGTTAAAATTTATCAAAACTATGTACACAAAGACTACATAGAACCATTTGCAGTTGACAGAAATGTAACAAAAGTAAAGATGTAGTATTAAATCATAACTGTATAAAACTGACTGTAATACATACTGCACTGCTGTAATAATTTTGTAGCCACCTTCTGTTGCTGTTTCAGTGAGCTCCAGTGTTGCCAGAATCTGCTTAAGACACCTGTGATGTTAATCATTTTCATATGAGAAGTCTCTCCAGTAAATCGTGTATTGCAGTAAAAAGCGATCTGTTGCGATTCTTGAGTATTTTTCATGTTTAGTGCAATACTGTAAACTTTGCATAACACCATGGGACCCATATGAAGTGCCACTAGTGGTGCTAGAAGTCTCCCCAAGAAGCAAAGTCATGACATTACAAGAAAAAGTTGAATTGCTTTTTATGTACTGTAGATTAAGAGCTGCAGTTGCCTTCCATTTCAGATAGACAACTCATCTTGTAACCAGACAACATAAACTTATTGATACATACAGTATTGTAAATGTATTTTCTCATTATGATTTTCATAACTTTTTTCTCTAGCTTTATTGTTAGATTATAGTATATAATATAATACATATAACAATATGTGTTAATTCACTGTTTATGTTACCGGTAAGGCTGGTCAGTAGTAGGCTATTAGGTAAGTTTTTGAGGAGTCAAAAATTATACACAGATTTTTGACTGCTTCGGGGGAGTCTGCACCCCTAACCGCTGTGTTGTTCAAGGGTCAACTATACTTTCAAATTTTGGAGGGTTTGGTTTTACTGCTAAATGTCTTTTAGTCAATATGTGGGAGATTTGGATCAAAGATTGTACGGCAAGAAATGTGTTTTGATAACTGTTTTCTTTTTCTGATGGGTTCCAATGTAGTGATTCCTACAGATTTTTGTTAGTTGACAGTCTGATTAAGGTAAAAATAGGTATAGCCCATTTTTACTGAATAGCAAAAATATTAGCCTTAAAACCAGTCTTACTATGAAGATATCTCAGCACATAAAAATACTACAGTTGAAAAATCAAAGATCTTTTTTTTTTAATTTTTTTTTTTTAATTTTTCATGAGATAGAGTTTCACTTTGTTGCCCTGGGTACCATGCAGTGGTGTCATCATAGCACACTGCAACCTCAAACTCCTGAGCCTCCTGCCTCAGCCTCCCAAGTAGCTGGGACTACAGGCATTTGTTATCACACCTGGCTGATATTTCTATTTGTGTGTGTGTGTGTGTGTAGAGACGGGTCTCACTCTTGTTCAGGCTGGTCTTGAACTCCTGAGCTCAAGTAATCCTCTCACCTCTGCCTTCCAGAGTGCTAGGATTACAGACATGAGCCACCGCAGCCAGACGAAAAATCAAAGGTCTTTTCGGGAACTTATTATTTTGTAAATAATGGTTAGAGTGAGATTTTAAATACTGAGATTTAGAGCTCATTTTTATAGGTGAGAAGATAAACATATAAAAAGGTGAACAGCTTACCCACAGTTACACAATCAAATTATTATGGAATCCATCCCGAAATCCAAAATCGTTGGGCCGTTGAAACTGGTCCCTGGTGCCAAGAAGGTTGGGGACTGCTGCACTAGAGGATGTGGCCTCTTGATGCTGACTTAGTTCAAAACCTAGCAAAGTTTGATGTTTGTAAAACATTTCTTTAAAGTAGCTTCAGTACAGTTTCTTAAAAGAGCCAAGTAGTAAATATTTTAAGCTCTGAGGGCCAAGTGGTCTCTGTTACAACTATTCAACACATCCCTTGAGTGAAAGCAACCGTAGGTAATGTGTAAATAAATGGGCCTGGCTCTGTACTAATAAGAGTCTACAAAAATGGCCAAGTAGCTAGTGTGCTGGCTTCTCCACCCCTGCCTTAAAGCATATTGATAGTGTAGACATTTCCAGGATAGTGAAGTTACCCCAATTAGTATAGTTAGGGTTAGACGATGGTCTCAACTTTGATAAGACCTGGGCTATTTGAAGAGTGACTGTGGGTGTGTCACCAGCAGTTTTGCACACCATTAAGTAACCAGGGGTTAAGGGGTATGGTGCATCTCATCCTGCTCTGTGATTACTTCATTTCTGTATCAGGAATTGACAGTTCTTCTGACCCATCTGTAATTCACCTCAACCCCTTGCAGCCAGGGTAATAAGTAGTTCCCATGGAGAACCAATATGTGGTGCATTGGTAGTATAACTGAACATTTATTACTTGCTTTCTACATATGCTGATATATGGAGATTCAGTAGTGACAAAGATGAGACTTGTATTTTAGAAGAATTCATCTTATTTACAGGTAGGGATGGAGAAGGTGGGGGAGAAGTTAGTTTGGGGACAGCATTCAACTAGGAACAGTACTCCTAGGTAACAAGCCTCTCAGTAATCTTTGGGAAACATAATGGAGCTTGAGGTAAAGCATTAAAGATAGGGTAATTTGCTGATAGTTTTATGAAGTAGATTCCAAAAATATCCTGGGCTGGGTGCTGTGGTTCATGCCTGTGACACCAGCACTTTGAGAGGCCAAGGACAGGAGCTCAAGACCAGCCTGGGCAACATAATGAAGACCCCGTCTCTACGGAAAATAAAAATAAACTAGCTGGAAGTGGTGGCACACACCTATAGTCCCAGCTACTCCTGTAGGCCCAGCTATTCAGGAGGCTGAGGTGGGACAATTGCTTGAGCCCAGAAGTTTGAGGCTGCTGTGAGGTATGATAGCACCACTGTACTCCAGGCTGGGCAACAGAGCAAGACCTTGTCTCTTAAAAAAAAAAAAGACTGTATCCTGGGCTTATTGATTGTAGGACTAAGAGAACAGGCATTTTAGGATGACTCCATGGTTTCTGACTTGGGTGCATTTGTGGTGTACCGTTAATCAATATTAGCTGTATAGGAAGGAGTGAAAGTTTTCGTGGGGCATGTGCTAAAATAAGTTCGGTTTGGATATGAGTTTTGAGGTGTAGTGAGAGGGAGGTTGTGGAGCATCCAGTGACCAGGAGTCAATACTAGAAAGGAAGTTCTGTGAGACCGTTAACTTGTTGACAGTGGATTGCGAACTGTTGCAGCTCTACTGCTTAGTAAGTTTGCCTGACTTCTTATGGGCACTTTAAATAGTTCCTTTGTGTCATACTCTATTGATAGGAATGTAAATTGATACAGTCTTTCTGAAAATCATTTTGTATCAAGAACCTTAAACGTAATTATTCCCTCAGACCCGTAATTCTCCTTTGGGGAATTTATGCTAATTTTTCTTTCTAAGATTTTGAGCACAAAAAGTTTATCATATAGACAAATGGAAGTGTCTAAATGTCTAATAGTTGGGAAATAGCTAAGTAAATACTGGTTGCATAAGATGGAATGATGAACAACTATTGTAGTCATTGTTATATTTGAGAACTTTTTTCCGATCTGAGAAAAGTCTTATAAGGATGAAGAATTACAAGTGTTTCTCATACTTCAATGTGCATATGGATCCCCTGAAGAACTTGTTAAAAGGCAGATTCCAATTCAGTAGGTCTTAGGTAGGACCTGAGATTCTGCATTCCTAGCCATTTCCAAGTGATCTCTTGTTCTCTGAACCACATTTGGAATGGAAAAGTGCTAGATGAAATAAGCCAGGCACAGGAAGACACATAATACGTGTTCTCATTTATATATGGAATCGAAAACAACCAATCTCATAGAAATGGAGTAGAATGGCAGTGACCATAGGCTGGGGGTGGCAGGGGGAGGAAAGATGTTGGTCAATGGGTACAATGTTTCAGTTACAAGGAATAAATTTTAAGTATTTGAGGTGGTGGATATGTTAATTATCTTCATTCGGTCTTCCCACATTTATACATATATTAATATAATATCACTTTGTACCTCATAAATATATATAATTATAATTCAGTTTTTTAAAAGGTGCCAGATGACTTTGTCTTAACAGAAATATGCTAAAAGATTAGAAGTGGTTTCCTCTATAAGAGGGGTTATTAGGCCTTCTTTCCCTGAGTACTCTTAATTTTCTGCATTTTTTATGTTTTCCCTGTCAACGTGTTACATAAATTAGATATGCCTATTACTTTTTGAGCACTTACTATGTTTTCAACCACTGGGCTATGTTTTGTGCACATTATTTTCAATGAAACTGTCGGGTAGGCAGAGGAATGTAAAGGTGCCTATCTCATGGGGTTTTATGGAGATTTTTCCGAGTAATCCACATTTAGTGACTTAGTTTAGTGCCAGGCATTTATTAAATCTCAATAAATGGTAGCTTCTATGATCATCATCATTGTTGTTATTTCTTATCTTGCCTTTGTAGATGAGACAGTTGGGACACAGAGGAAGAAAGTAACTTGCCTCGAGTCACATGGCAAATAGGTGGCATAACCTGGATTTCAGCCCAGATCTGTCTGATTTTAAAGCTCACCATTATACTCTCTCTGGTGTTGGAAGCAAACATCAATGTAGCCACTGCAACCTGATCTCTTCACATTACCTTTAAGGGTCCCCCTACTGAAGCACCACACACAATCTTCTAAAAACAAGGCCAGGTTTTTGCTTAAGTTTTGTTAAGAGCTTCTTCTGAACTTTCTTATTATGTTCAGAAATTAGAGAGTAATTTGGCATAAGAAGGTAAAAAAATGAGAAAATTGTTTGGATAAATAGATTTAGACAACCAAATGAAAAAGTATTTTTTGTTTTCATTTAACATTGAGTAAATACCAAAGAACATTTAAAAGAAATATATAAAATGTAATATATGTATAATGTAATGAATGAACACCCATGAACCTACTACCCAGTTTTGCAAAAAAAGTTATCCTCTTTTCCCCCTCGTAGAAAATCACTATCCTGAATTTTCATTTGCTTGCTTTCCTTTTGGTTTTTCCACATATACTCAGTCCCTAAGCAATATATTGTTTAGTTTTATATAAAATGCAATTATACATTATGTATTTTTCTGCAACTTGCTTTTTCGACAAATATTTATATTCCTGAGTTTTAGTCATATTATGTATAGCTATAATTTATTCATTCGCTGCATTCCATTGTATAACTACACTGTAATTTCTTCATTCAGCCTACTGATGCACCTTTGGGTTGTTCCCAGATTTTTTGTTTGTTATTTCTAGCAGTGCTGTGATGAAGATTATTCATGTTTCATGGTGCCCATTTGCAAGAGTTTCTTGGGAATGTGTGTAGGAGTATAATTGCTAGGTCATATGGCATGTACCATATTAAACTTTACTAGGTAGTGCTCTAAATTGTTTTCCAAAGTGGTTGTACTAATTTATGCACCTATCATCAGTGTATAAATGTCCTAATTATTCCACACTTTCACAAACATTTGATATAGACAGGCTTTTAGATTTTGCCCATTTGGTTGATGTAAAATGACATTACAAATGTATATTTCACTTTTAAAAGAGTTCTCTTTTCTGGTTTTATGAATGAGTAATCCCTACAGTGACCTTTAGAGTTATGTGGACACTTTTGGAATGCAAATTGTGGGTATTGTCCTATTAAACCCTATAGAATTTCAATTTTTCATTTGCTTTGTACTTTAGTCGCATATAAGATTTGTTATGGTATTTTTAAAAACTCAACTTGGTTGGCTTTTAGTTCATTTCAAAACATATTTTATGTATATTCTAAAATAATTTCACAGCATTTTGCTACTGAAAGATGGAAAAATCTGAAGAATTCAGCTGTTCTTGCTAAAAATTTTAAGTTTGAAAGTTGAAATCATAA
>NW_012146190.1:2589756-2590770 GCF_000956105.1 Propithecus coquereli | reverse complement strand
TTTTTTTTTTTTAAATATAATTGTTGGCATTTTGATGGAATGTTCTAAATGTTTTGGCATGTAGGATTAGTGACTTAAATTTTTATAAACTTTACTAGCTATATAAAATTAATTTCTGTTGTTTAACTCATTTTTTTTTCAGTATATCCGTTGATATTCATCTTTCACTGTAAGAAATTATTTTCACTTATAAATCTGAAGGGACTGGCAGTAATGGAAACTGAAGTCCTCTTTTTGTATCCACAGGATGGATACAGTTGGGCCACTCCGGTGAGCCTCTCCATGCTGCCCATCAATGACCTGGAGGGACATTCTTCCCTCTCTTAGAGAGAGGATGTTTGGTCTCCATAGCAGCTCAGTTCTGGTCCTCTCCTGAGTAAAGACTGCTTAATTGTATGGTGGTTTTGTGATTAATGGACCTTAATCTTTTGAGGGTAGAAGTGAGACCTCCAGACTCTTTTCATTTAGGAACTCAAGCTGCACTTGAACCCCCGTTGAGGTGAGAGGCTAGTGATTTTATCCACTAAACCAGCTGTATAGCCTCTTAGTAGCATGTCTGTTTAACCATAACCAAAATTGATTACTTTCTCAGAAGCTAATTGATTTCTGTTTTTTAAACAGGGGAATGGAAAGATTATGCCAGCATCTACATTTGACATGGATAAGTTAAAATCCACATTGAAACAGTTTGTGAGAGACTGGAGTGAAACTGGGAAAGCAGAAAGGGATGCCTGCTACCAGCCAATCATTAAAGAAATTTTAAAAAATTTTCCAAAAGAGAGATGGTAAATAGTACTTTGTTTTTAACCAATTTCTTTAAGATATGCAAGCGCTGAGTTTCTCTATAAGACATTTTGCAATCCTGATTCATTTTTATGGTTGCTGAGTACCTGTATGTTGTACACGTGTGAGTGTTGTGTTTGTTATTGAATGCTGTATGTGAGGTTGCAGTTAGTATTTTGAATAATTTTTGCTCTAGTACTTAATGGAAAGTTTAATTTAGAAATTAAATAA
>NW_012146190.1:2577683-2578996 GCF_000956105.1 Propithecus coquereli | reverse complement strand
TCTGTTACCCAGGCTGGAGTGCAGTGGTGCAATCATAGCTCACTCAGCTTTGAACTCCTGGGCTCAGATGATCCTCCTGCCTCTGCCTCCTGAGTAGCTGGGACTACACGTGCGTGCCACCACGCCTAGCTAATTTTTTCTTTTTTTGTTGAGGCAGGGTCTTGCTATGTTGCCCAGGCTGGTCTCGAACTGGTTTTAAGTGATCCTCCTGCCTCAGCTTCCCAAAGTCCTTATCTTGGGCTTTTCTAAAATGGCCACTTATTTCATGGAGCCAGCAAGGAGAGTCTCTAGATAAGTAAGTTCTAAACAGAGTCATACAGTGTGAAACAGTCATAGGAGTGACATCCTTGTCATAGCAAAAGGGAATATAAAACGAATGGAAACCAGGAGGTAGGGCCACATTATAGTCTGTCTGCCAGTTATTGCTGTATTTTCCTGTAAGGGTTGTACTCTTGTCGTCTTGCCAACAATGTATGAAAGTGCCTGTTTACTCATAGTCCTAACAAACATTGCATTGTTAAGCTTTTGCACTTGTTGCCAATCTGATGGGTGGGAAATTGTATCTTGGCATAGTTTTGATTTGCATTTCTCTTATCATGAGTGAAGTTGAACATCTTCATACATTAAAGGGTCATTTTATAACTTTTTATTTTGAGAATTGTATATTCATATCTTTTTCCCTCATTTTTTTGTTGAAGTGAAATGCATATTACAAAAGTAATCATTGCAAACAATTCAGTGGCATTCAGTACACTCACAATATTGTGTATCCACCACCTCTATATAGATCCAAAACATTCTCATCAACCAAAATAAAACCACATACCCCATTAAGCAGTTACTCCCCATTCCCCCCACCCACCTTTGTTTTATAGCAGTTTGACTGAGGTGTCTTAAATGTGGTTTTCTTTATATTTATCCCGCTTGGGGTTTGCTGAGCTTCTTGGGGTTTGGGTAGATCTATATCATCAATTCAGAAATTCTTTGCTTACTGTCACCACATTATTTTTTTACCCTTCTCTTTCTTTCTCTTCTGGTACTCCAGTTACATATATATTAAACTGTTAGATATCATTTCTTAGTTTTCAAATGGATCTTTTACCACACTACCACTCCCCTAACTCTATATATTATAGTTTGGATAATTTCTATTGACTTCAGCTTCAGTGATTCTTTGCTATCCTAATTTGCTGATAAGTCCTTTGAAAGAGTTCTTTGATACTGTTTTTTTTTTTATTTATTTCTAGCACCTCCCTCTCTCACCTCTCTCTCTCTCCTCCCCACCCCTTCCACACACACTCACTCTCTGTGCT
>NW_012146190.1:2576985-2577633 GCF_000956105.1 Propithecus coquereli | reverse complement strand
AGGTACTCGGGAGGCTGAGGCAGAAGGATTGCTTGAGCCCAGGAGTTTGAGGTTGCTGTGAGCTAGGCTGACGCCACGGCACTCTAGCCCAGGTAACACAGTGAGACTCTGTCTCAAAAAAAAAGAAAAAAGATGCCCCTAGTAATATAAAAATTGTGATATATTCATCAAGGAATGCTTCATACTGTGAAAATGGACAAACTATAGCTATAGAACAAAGCAGATAAATCCTTGTAATATTGAGTAAAAGAAGCAAGAAATGACACCATGAAGAAACGATTGGCCAAATACAAAATGTGGTATGTTCTGCAGGTCAAATGATCTAGTTTTCTCGAAACAAACAAATAAAACAATGGCATAACAAAAAGAAAGGGTAGAGGGAAAGCAGGGACTGTTGAAGATTAAAAGAGACGTAGTAGGCATAATATTCTGATTTTGAAAAACTATAAAAAGACATCTTTGGGGCAGTTAGGAAAATTTGAATAAGAACTGGGTATTAGATGATATTAAGAACTTATTAATTTTGTCGATAGAGATAATGCACAGTGGTTATCTTAAATTTTCTTAGAGATGCACACTGAAGTTTGGGAAAAAGATAGCAGTATCTGGGAACTGCTCTAAAATACCTCTGCAGAATTAATGAACAGG
>NW_012146190.1:2574814-2576935 GCF_000956105.1 Propithecus coquereli | reverse complement strand
ATATAACATGCTTTTTATCATGTATCACATTAAATATAATCTAGCAGCAAGTGTAATTACTGTATTATGAAAATGCTGAGTGGTGTATACATTATTTTGAAAACCTCATCAACTAATGTGAAAATATATGTGATTTCTATGGGTGATAAAGTCACAAGTATTGCATTGTTTGTTGCCTGCATTCAAAATTGAAGAAAAAATATCAGTTACTGAAATTAAAATGTAATTGTTTCCTATCCCCTTCATAGACCCAGTGAATTCTTTTATAGATCCCTTGGATCTATCAATCCCAGGTTAGGAGCCCCTGACTGAGAGGACCTATATTTAAAGAGAACCTCTGGATGGAATTCAGTCATTTAAGGGATCTTTGTAGAGAGCCTCTTTTTCCTCATTTCTTTCCCCTCATTGATGGGCAACTTTAAGTTTGGTGTATCCCCCCAGAAATGTCAGTACATATGTGTGTCTCTTTAATTTTAAAATAACTTCAACGTTACAGGTAAGTTACATGAATTGTACAGAAACCTCCCATATATTCTTTGCCTAAATTCACCAATTTTTATCATCTTACCACATTTGCGTTATTGTTTTTTCCTCTTCTCTCTTCCCTCCTTCCCTCCTTCCATGTATGTGTGTGTCTAATACTACACATACACAAAATAAGCAAATTGAGGAAATTTAACCTTGAATACTGTTGGGTAATCTATAGTCTATATTCAAGTTTTGTAAATTATTCTGGAAATGTCCTTTATAACATTTGTTTTCCATCCAGTCCAGAATCCAGTCCAGGATATTGTATTGCATTGAATTGCCATGTCTTAGTCTTAAAGCTGGAACGCTTCCTTGGCTTTTCTTTGACTCTTATGACATTGACCTTTTTGAAGAATATAGGGAAGTTATTTTATAGAATATTGCTCAGTTTGAGATTGTCTCATGTTTTTTCATGATTAGATCTAGGTTGAATATCCCCAGTGAAAGTATTACATAATTGATGTTATGTCCTTTAAAAGGTAATCACATCCAGAGACATACAATGTCTGTCAGACCATCATTGCCAATTTTAATTTTGATCACCCAATCAAAATGTTACCTGGTTTCTCTACCAGTCAGTTAATATTTCTCTTCTCACAACTATTATAATAAGCAATTTCTGGCAAGACACTTTCATACCATGCAGTTAATACCCTGCTCCTCCTCAGACTTTCCTTCCCCTGGAATTATAATCCATTGATGATTCTTGCATGAACCTGTCTGTGCTGTGGTGGTTGTGGAGTGGTGATTTTTCTAACTACAATTATCAGTTGGCATTATACTGTAATGAATTGCCCTTCCTTCTCCCCTACCTGTGCATCTAGCTATTTGTCTCTTTATCAGGAAGGACTCCTGGTTCCTATTTTATATAGTGGATTATAGTCCATTACCTTTGTTCTTTATTTTGTTGAGATTGCCTCAGGTTTGGCCACCAGGAGTCCCTCCAAGTTGGCTCCTGTGTCCTTTTGGCATATCAGCATATCCCAATCCTTTTCTTTTTTTGGACTACTTCTTTGCTTTCTGGCACTGTGAGATATTTCAGGCCCATCTTTTATCTTCACTACTTCAGTTCTGGAATTGGCTGTTTCTCCAAAGACATGGCTCCTTTTAATGTGGAATGGTACGTAGAAACCAAGATCTGGCACTAGGCATGTTCATTGTTACTAAGATGACATTTGTTTCTGGGCCTTTTAGTGGACAGACCTGTTGTGCCCCCCTATCCTTGTTGATTTATTGTTGATTCGTAGAGTATCAACTAAACAAAATTAGACAAAAAAGTGATACTCAGAAGTGTCATTAATTCCCTCCCATATTCCTTCTATACCCCATCTCAGCACCCCCGTCATTCCATACGCCATGTAAATATCAATATCATCAGTTTCTGGTTTATTCGTCCTCTTCTTTTTTGGGGGAAAGTAAGCAGATATATGTTTTTTCTTTGTAATTACCCCCTTCCATCATACACAAAAGGTCACATACTATGTATTTTATTTTGCACTTTTTTTCCCCCACTTAATAATGTATCCTAGAAATTGCTGCATACATGGGTTCATGGAGATCTTCCTCAGTCATTTTTTTTTTTTTTTTTTACTT